>NC_133324.1:898548304-898885494 GCF_042186555.1 Aquarana catesbeiana | reverse complement strand
AATCAATGACTGCCCGCGTAGATGGAACAAATGTGCCAAGCAGAGTCGGGTGGAGCCGGAAATTAAAACCCAGCAGTCCATTTCCCAGCCACAATAAGAAGCCTTATTCAAACAAGCGGTTAATTAAGGCTATAAACAAAAGGCGCAGTCACACGCGATGGATAGCTTTCATTTCGGCGGTACATTTCCCCCCCCCCCCCCCTCCTGTATACAGCAGAATTCTAGGTTTTGTTATATTCCACAGCTTACTAAAGAACACTCCATTCCGAGGCCTTAAAAAACTGCCCTCGTTCTTTTAATTAGTGCTGGTCGTATTCCTACACAGCCCCGGACAAAACGTTTCTTTGCGGCAAGATATGTTTCTTTGTCATCTTGCTGCCCGCTGACATTCATTCGTCCTGCTTTCACGCTGGGCTTAAGGAACGCGGAGAAATCGGAATGACAAGAGGGAGAGAGCGCGAGAGAGGAATCAATGCAATTATACTTACATGCTCTCACAGCAGCCAGAGCCTTAGACATTTTGCCAAATCAGCACCTCTAGGCGGGCCATGCTCCTTGCAAATTAACGGGCCCCCTTTAACCGGAGGCGCGCAACGCTGAGTTTTGGCAAGGTCCGAGCAACATGGTATTCCAGCATGTAATGAGCTGGAGCAGGGCCCAGTCAGATGCGAAAATAGCAGGTAGCGTTCACGTTCAGACCAAGAAGTGTCCTTGCTCATTTCAAGAAGTGGCGGTTAGCGGTTTTGTCTGGATGCACAGGCTCTTGGGTTGGATCCTGGGCGAGGTGCTATCTGCATGCAGTTTGTATCTTATACCAATGCAGGAAAAAAAAGGGAATGCATTAGACCCCATGCACATGGGACTGTCCAAGCTGCAGCGTGTCCCTCCCCAGCCCCGTCCAAGTTAGAGGACCTGTGTCCCCGACCTTCATCTCTGAATGCACAGGGCCCGAAACCCAGGTCCACTAGGTACAGCCCCATCTAGTTGCAGCCTGCCATAGACTGACAGACTGCCTGCAATGGGGCTGAATGCGGCAACTGTCTCTCACGGGTGCATGAAGGCCTGGTTCACACCTATGTAGGTTGCAGTTTGCATATTCCGGGTGCATTTTTCAATACAGTAAAACCTTGGTTTGAGAGTAACTTGGTTTGAGAGGGTTTTGCAAGACAAGCAAAATGTTTAAACAAATTTTGACTTGATATACAAGCGATGTCTAGATATACAAGTAGCATCATGTCACAACAGAGTATAAATGAGAAGAGAGGCGCCTCCAAGTGTAGCAATATGGTTACATTTAATGAAGGTACAACATTTTGCAACTCACATGGTTGAGGATTAAAACAGGCACATTGAAGTACTACCCTGCTCTACTGCAGGGTAGTCTTCCCGGTCATGATTGCAGACTGACAGCGGTGAGAGCGGTGGTGTGGAGGACGGTCTATGCGGACAGCTTTACCCCGGATGCCTGCATACTTAAATGTACCTCTTAATCATCAACCATGTGAGTTGCTAAATGTTGGACCTTCATTAAATGTAACCATATTGCTACACTTAGAGGCGCCTCTCATCTCTTTTATACTCTGTAGCTCTTGCTGGATTTTGCTTCTAATCCCCTTGTGGATGGACATTTTATGGTTACACAACCTATCACTGCTATAATCTTTTTATATGGGCTATAAACTGAAGGACTTATGAATAAATGGTTGTGGAACGAATCATCTGAGCTTCCATTATTTCTTATGGGGAAATTTGCTTTGACATACAAGTGCTTTGGATTACAAGCATGCTTTCGGAACGAATTATGCTCGCAATCCCAGGTTTTACTGTACACTTTTTGATCCACTGAAGTCTATGGAACCAAAAACCTGAAAAAAGTCCCTGGCCCTTTCCATAAAATGCACAGATGTGAACATGACCCATAGGAAGCCATGTTAAATGGACTGTAGTGTGTTTCTGCAAAACTGAAAATGCGCTAAAAAAATGCATAGGTGTGAACCAGGCCTAAAAACTCTGGGAGGGGAGCACTGCAGCTACACAGCCCATGTGCAAGGGGCCTTAGGAGAAAAAAAAAAAAAAATACAAGGAGCTGCAACTGTCTACCTCCTGAGAATGCCTGCTGACAGTCAAGATGACCCTCCGCCTTCAATAATTTGAATCACTGACCTGGAACAAGTAGGCAGAGGAGGAAAGTCAGGAAAAAGTCAGAAATCCTGATTTGTACATTTGTTCCACATCAGAGACTTGAAATATTAAAAGGCGAGCCCCAGGCAGATATAAAAGACACACAATAATGCAGATCTGGATTCATTGATGAATCGATTTTTTTTTGTTTTCAGATACAGTGTTTAAGTGTTAGTACCCCAAACTGCATTCACAAGTGAGCAATTTCAAGTACATTTTCTGAAGCACTTCAACGCTCAGCATCGAGATTCCAATTATATTCAAAGGTGCCTGTTCGCACTTAAGTGTCATGGTGCTTGAAGCAGGTCAATGGAAGCAGAACACTTTTTGACCACAGGTAATTGGCGGGTTGTATGCGGTCACAGCACAGAGTGTTGCTGCATCCAGAGGTAGTGTTTTAGCCACCTCTGAACTCAGTAAACCATGCACCCCTGGCTGCCCATGTAACTGTATACCTAAAGTGATACTAAACATTACACTGTCCCTTCCATTTCTGTATATGGATGATGGAACTGTAATCGTTTTAATAAAAAAAGAAAAACCTCTATAGCTTTTTCCTAATTAAAATTGCAGCCGTCACATGACCCAGCTCTTTCCCAGCCTGTCTGCAGGGAAACATAAGCAGGAGCAGCTTCTAGACCTCTGCTGCTGGTCACATGTTCAAAAAATCAAAAAACAAAAAAAAACAGCACACAGTAAAAATAAAATAAATATTCATAAACTGTTTTAAATAGTCAAAAATATGCATTTGAAATGAAATCTATTATTTTTGACATGATGTGGGCAGATTTTCGGCAGTCACAGGCTGTCTCACGCCCCTCCAACCTGTGTCTTAGAATAAGAGGGAGGTGAAGCCTCCATTAACCTACATGTAACATCCCACCCCTATTGTGTTTAGCTGGTTAGTGTGTATGGAGGACGGAGGGAGTGGGCTGTCATTTACCATTGTGTATACACCCACATGTGCGACTATAGTCACATGGGCTGCTCAGATGTGATAGGGAGGAAATGCTCAGCATAGAAACTCACTGAAAACTGAGCATGTGCAGAGTTGCCACAACTGCAAAAACCCTAGTGGAATTGGGGACATGAACAAAAGGGGGAGACAGAGCAGCAGGACCAACCAGGTTTTTTTGTAAGCAAGTATAAACAGCATGTAATACAGCATTTACTGATAGCTCATGATGTAAGTTTAGTGGCAGCCCATAGATTATGCAATTTTCTCTCATTTCATCACGGGGTAGAAGGAAAGAAAATGACTAAATTCCCTCATCAACACGAATAAAGGCCATAGCAGTGTCGTCCAGTTCTGGGAGGGCACCACGTGACGTCCTCCTGTGATCGCGCCCACTGCAGCGCACTCTAATCGATGTGTCCCCCAGACACGGCTGAACACAGATTAAGCTAAAGTTCCAGTCAGTGGCTTTTTACCACATGATCCACTGTGTCCAATCACAGCAAATCACAATGTAAACAGGAGCCGGTTATCGGCATGCCTTTCCTCACGTTGACAGCATGAGGAGAGGAGAGCTGATAACCAGCTTGTGTAAAAGGGACATCTACACTGATTAACAGGGCAGCCCACCAGTGGCCACCAGTGCAGGAGAAAAATGACCTGTTTATTTTTTCATAGTTTGTTAAAAAAGATATTGCAAATAATTTTTCTCAAAAGTTTGTTTTTTGTTTATTTAGCAAAAAAATACAGTTTCCCATGACCGCGCAATTGTCACTGTAAGGCCTCATGTACACGGCTGCTGGTAAACGGACGTTCAGAGGCAGTTGGATGCTTTTTTCAGCTGCCCCTGAACTCAACCAATGTTATCTTATGTGTCCATGTACACAGGTTCCTTTAATGTCGTTTTAATGCTGCGTACACACGATCGGATTTTCCGGCAACAGGTTGAAGGTTGTTGGCTCAAACAACATTTGCATACACAGTCACACAAATGTTGGCCAAAAATTCCGAATGTGAGAACGCAGTGACGTACAACATGTATGACGAGCCGAGAAAAAGGAAGTTCACTAGCCAGTGCGGCTCTTCTGCTTGATTCAGAGCATGCGTGAACTTTTTTTTTTTTTTTTTTTTTTTTACATATTTGACAACATTCTAGAACAGCAAAATTATCTTATAGAAGCATTAGGAATATAGCAGGTCTCATTGTCATCAATGCAATATGTTCTAATGCATGAACGTTTGTGCGACAGACTTGTGTACACACGATCGGACTTTCTGGCAACAAGTTTTGTTGGCGGAAAATTTGAGAACCTACCAAACATCAAACATTTGTTGGCGGAAATTCCGACAGCAAATGTTCGATGGAGCATACACACGATCGGATTTCCGACAACAAGCTCACATCGAACATTTCCCGTCGGAAAATCCGACCGCGTGTACGCGGCATTAGGCAGTTGAGTTTAGAGGCTTTTCTTTGAAGGCAAAACAATGAGTTCAGACGCCAAAGTCTCCGACGTTTCAGATGCTAAACGCCGGTACCGCATTTAGCCACGTTTTAGTTTAGAAACTTTTTAAAAGGTGCCCTATTTTTTTTACATTACAAACCTTAAAAATTATAGCAAATGATGAAAAACCACTAAATGTTTTTTCAAAAACTTGTAATTGCTTGCAATGCTTCATAGACCATTTATATACCCCTAATGAGCCCATGATCCAATCCAATACACCACTAGAATTGCTGTTAGCCAAAGTAGAATTTAAATTTGACCTATATGTTGTTATATTTGTACCAGATGACCCCACCAATGAGCTTGACCCCCGACTTGATCAAACATAGTTGCAGGAAATTTAATATCTGGCTTTTTTGATTTCCTCACATATGCTCATTATAGGATCCATAGTAAAAGCACAGACATTGAGGTAGATACAAGTACACTGCTGCTCTCTCAGCTGCTGCTACTCACTCTGGTCTCACAGAATGGCTGAAATAGTTAAATACAGTTTTTTGTGATTTGGGAGGATCTGATGTTATCTTAAATAGATGCAAACGTGGCTAAACGCGACATGCAAACGCAGCTAAATGGGCGTTTTTAAACGCCGGTTTCAATCGGTCAAAAAAAAAAAAAAAAAACCTTCAAAAGCGGTTGCCTCAGCGTCCCGCGTACATTAGGCCTAAGTGTGACATCTCTGAAAGCTGAAAATTGGACTGGGCAGGAAGAGGTACAAGTGCCCGGTAGGCAAGTGGTTAAATTGGGAGAAAGCCCCCTTTACAAACACCTAAAATTATGATTGGTATTATGCTGGGTGTTGGTCCTGGAACTATACAGGCACCTTCAAAACAGGACAGCTTGAGGAACCCCTAGCAGCCTTTGTAGGAACCCTAGAGCTCCAAAGAACCCTGGTCGAGAATGGCTGCTCCAAGGGCTTGTGAAGGCGCTAGTTCCAGGACTATCAAAGTTACACTTGTTTCACCATTCGCAGAGTCCCTACCCTGGAACAAGCATTGTCCTGACACCAGTTATGCCCACGCCAGGTAGTAAAAGATAACAGCCCTGGAACATGCACTGAGCAAGTTAGCAATGACAACTTTCGTATTCCTATCCTGACAGGTCACTTTTACTGAATTCCTTCACAAAAACCACACTGAACGCAGGCTCTGAATTACCTTCTCGTGGATTTCTTGAGTGGACTGGGCATCACAGAACGCCACCGTGGCTACATCCTTAAGAATGGGCATCTCTACCGTACAATCCCTGCCATCTAGCAGGGCCACGAGGGGCCGCGGATGCATGGGCCCATTCATAATGGGAGGTCGAATGCCTAGGGAAACAAGAAAAATAAAAAGGTAAATACATTGGGGAAAAGATTTAAAAAAAATCTCAGAAGAGCCACATAAATCAGAGCGCTATTAGAAAAGGCAACAAGCAAGCTTGAGGAAAGCCGATCATTAGAACAACTTCTCCAGAATGGGAACGACCATAGATGGATTGAAGTTCAGCCAGTCCCTGCTGAACGGAAATGTTGAAAAATATTCCTTCAATCAGCGCTGCTGCCAATCGGCTGCAGCGCAGGTCACTGAATTCCAACAGAGGAAAGGTCCCCGCTGTCAGAACACAATAGCACAGCGGGGAGGATTCCTCCATCGACCTCAAATGTGTGAATAGAGGAATACAGCTTTTTTATCTGCCCACTGGCTAATTGGAAAAAAAAAAAAAAAAAAAAAAGAAAGACGACATATATGGCAAACTTAAAGTGGTTGAAAACCCTTAGGCTGGGTCCACATATATGCGAATTGGATGTGGTTTTCCCCACATCCAATTGGCATGACAGGCGAGTGTGACCGACACTCAATGGAGCCGGTTCACACATATCCGGGGCGGCCGCGGAGCAGATTGAAAAAGGGTCCTGTGCGTGTTTGGGTCTAGTTCAGGTGTAAATTCAGGCAAAAAATTCTGACCTGAATCGCACCTGAACTGGTGAACAGGCAGGCACCGGACCCCAGGCACGATCCCGCGGCCGCATATATGTGAAGTGACTGGTCTCAAGCGATACAGAGAAGAAAAAAAAAAAATATACATCCTCCTACGTAATTTGTACCCGTTTATCTGCAGTCTTCAAAGCTTGTCTGAGCGGTCAGAAAAAACAAAAGGGGGCAGGGAGCTGAAGTTACACACTGCAGAGCTCAGTGAGGAGAGCTCCGAGAGTCGATTGGAGGAAAGGGACACACCCCCTTTACAAAGCACACAAGGACAGAGCTGAGGCTGTCAGTCACAGGCTGTGTGCTGGAGATCCCTCCACTGTCACCTTTTTTCTCTTGGTGTCAGGAAAACTTGTCAGCAGTATCTCATGCAGATAGCAGAGGAACAAAGCAGCCCAGACAAAAAAAAAAAAAAAAAGGACACTTCGTGCTCTGGATTGAGACAAGTACACACTATAGAGCAGGGATATGAAATTAGCGGACCTCCAGCTGTTGCAAAACTACAAGTCCCATCATTCCTCTGCCTCTGGGCGTCATGCTTGTGGCTGTCAGTCTTGCGATGCCTCATGGGACTTGTAGTTCTGCAACAGCTGGAGGTCCACTAATTGCATATCCCTGCTATAGAAGGATACGCTTTGTTCATATTTTAGATCTGTGGTTTACAACCACTTTAAGACACGGACATCAGAAAAGCAAGAAGCCACATACAAATGACACCAACTTTCATCCAACTTTATTACCAAACCCAACACACTGTAGGTCCAACTAGAACCACCACTCAAATGCAGACAGCATTAAAACCTGCCAGGAGGTTCTCTCTCCCCCCCATCAAAAACTGAGCAAACTAATTTTTACAGACAAACATTCATATAAAAAAACAAAAAAAAAAAAAACTACTTTTTGGTCATTTAATACATTCTAAATATTTATTTTTTACAATATAAAAAGGAAATGTACAGAAAAAAACACCCAAACACAAGTGTATAAAATGCACCAACACTGAAATAACACCCATACAAATGCGCAACTTAATATCGCAATGAAAATACATTCCGTTCAATTCACAGGCATGAACAGGGTCTCGGTGATATCAGGAATTGTTTGGCTGCAGGAAGAGATTTGATAAAAGTGCCCGCTGAGGTTATTTGGTTTCCGGATGTGAAGCCGTAGTGTACAGTTACATGTAACAGAAACAAGCTCGCACAGGAGAAAACACAGGCGCAGCCCCATCGCTTTTTTTTTTTTTTTGAATGCCGGCCAATTCCATGAACTTTTCCCCTTCTTTCCCAACCTTTCAGTTAATGTTCTGATTTCATGACACTTCTCTGCAAGATGTTGCTACAAGCCATTTTCCCACGTCTGCTCTATTTACCAGAGTCACTGATCGCTTCTGATGGCGCCTTCTAGCAAGAGGCGAAAAAACTTTAATCTTTTTAGTGGCAACACCATCCCCGAATGCAAAAAAAAAAAAAAAAAAAAAAAAAAAAAAAAAAGAAAAGAAAATTAAGACATGGTGGTTCCGCCACACCACCCAGCTCAACAAACTTCAATTGAAAAATGGAAGGAGCTGGGTGGAATATGGTTGGTCAAAGAGTGACTGCATCCAAGTAGATGAAGTCAAAGATAGCAGGCACCATGGATGAAGGAATCTATTGGAAAGTATATGTGTATGGCTAGTCTTGCAGAATTTAAAAATTACAGGTACTTCCATAGCGCCAATTTTACCTAGCACTTTACATATTATACATTCACATCAGTCCCTGCCCTCAAGGAGCTTACAATTTAATATCCCCAACTCACATTCATACATTTACTAGGGCCAATTTAGACAGGAGCCAATTAGCCTACCTGCAGGTCTGTGTGGGAGGAAACCTACACAGGCAAAGGAAGAACATGCAAACTCCAGGCAGGTAGTGCCGTGGTTGGGATTCGAACCAATGACTGTGGTGCTGCCAGGTTGAAGGGCTAACCACCGCTGTGCTGCCCATGGTCTTCAATCTTCAAAATAGTAGATATTTGAACAAACTTTTCTATGAAAATTCTCAGTACACCCAATGACTTGACGAATATTGTTTAAAAGTACTTAAAAATGTTGTTTGCTTTTAACCACTTCACACGTGATACTGCACTTGTAGGTATGAGGCGCAAGTGTAGGCCACCGGCAGCTCACTCCAGCTGTGATTATGCACAGCCAGAGCTGATCGGCGGACTCGAGATCCACTATACCCAATGTCCGCTGGCACCTTAAGGTCTGGAGACTGACTAGGCCACTCCATGACCCTAATGCGCTTCCTCATACTCTCAAAGCTGGGGTTCCTAGCACTAAGTGGCCCCGAGATACAGGGCCCCACAGTCGGTTCGGAAAATGTCAAGCACTTTTCTGCAAGAGAGAATGAGATTTTCCAAACCGACTTTGGGGTCCCGTAAATTGGGGCCACTGGGATTGCACACCAAAATTGGGGTTCCTAGCACCAAGTGGCCCAGAGATATGGGGCCCCAAAGTTGGTTCGGAAAAGGTCATTCTCTGCTGCAGAAAAGTGCTTGACTCGAGTATAAGTCGAGGGGGGCATTTTCAGCACAAAAAAAGTGCTGAAAAACTCGGCTTATACTCGAGTATATACGGTATGTATTTTATGCATGTTATTTAAATAGGTAACTTCACTTTCGTGAAAAAAAAAAAAAATTGCAAAAAAAAAATAGCATATAGAATTTCGACAAGTCATATTGTAAATGAATATTAAAAACCTTTCCTTTTCTTTCTTGTGAAAAAAAAAATACCTTTCCTTTTCAATCTGCAGCTCTGTAATTTCCTGTAAAATGCAATATGGCTACCTGGAGGTGTTCTGTACACAATGTATACAGAACGCCCCCCAGGAACATAATTTCCTGCTTGTGTGATTGGCCCACTGATTTTCCCAGAAGTCTACACTAAGATACAAGTTAGATTTCAGGCATCCCCTGCAACAAAAATATTTTTGGCAAGATACTCCCAATAGGAAATACCATCTAAAAAGGGATGCAGACCCTGCAATTTTCCTCAGAGCCAACTGATAATTATAAATGCACTCCTATATATTTTCACTTTGCACATGGACACAGACAAACCTCTATTTCTTCAGAACACCAAAAGGTAGGAACCTGTAACAAAGCTTGTTCAAATCTGTGTAATGTACATACATCACCCAGAGGGGAATGTTTTTTTTCTCAACAAATGTGGAGTTACTCTTGGAGAAGTAGGGCCAAAGCTTTTTTGGCCCTACTTCTCCTATGGAATGCAGTATTGCAGTTCATTCTGCACTCCTGCGACTCATTTTCAGCCGACAGCAGGCTAAAGCTGGTCCAGGCACTGGATGGATCCCAACATTCCAGTTGAGATCCGTCCAGTAGCCTGGGACTGGTAGCTGGCTCAGGCTCTCAGCGATCCCCTGAGCACTAGAGGAGCAGAGAGAGTCAGTGACTGGCAGTCACTGCTCTCTGCTCAGAGCAGAGGGGAAACCAAGCGATCAGCCATGTTTGATCGCTCAGTTCTCAGCGTACAGACGGCAAGGGACAGATGCAGCAATGGATTGATGCTGTATCCACCTAGGCGAGTACAATTTTTTTTTTTTTTTTAAATAAGGGAAACCCACACTTCTCGTTTAAGTGTAAAAGTCATTTTACAGGCATTCAAAAGCCCCGCCCGAGATGACTGCTGAGTGCTGCCATCTTAGAAGTGATGTCTGGCCCCAGCAGACTGCGAGCGGATTTAACTAGTCAATTTTTCCAGCAAGCACATTGCGAGTGAATAAATTCCTAGAAAGGAAAAACACTGCAAGCATTTAAATAACACCAGATTTTTCTGTTTAGACTAGCAATTTTTTTTTTTTTTTTTTTGATGACAGGGTCTTGTCAAAGCAGAATTAAACCTATTACAAAAAAAAGAGCTGGCAGCTAGTATTTTTATGACACAAGATGTTTCTTCTACCATAAATAAAAATATAGGTATCGCCCTTTGGGACTTTATATGAGGTATGCACAATTGGCCGATGAAGTTGACAAATATAAATACAATAAAATATTTATTGCAGAAATGATCACACTTTCACATTTCCCCTTTTCCTTTTACGGATTGCCTTTTCTGACATTCCTTATCACATATCTGCAGTTCTGCACACATTCCTCCTTGGCCTTATTATCCGACCATCGCAACAGGTTGGTTTATACATGCATTCCATTATATACTTTATGATTATTTTGCCAATTTAGCAATGTTTGAGGATATACATATTATATATTATAGTTGACACCTGAACGCATTATCTCTACCCATGCCATGTATGCCTTCCCATTGTTCCTTGGTTGTGTTTTTGGGTTGGCTCCGCTCCCTCAGCTCCCTTCCCAAGCATATATTGCTGCCATCCTCGGTGAACAATAGGCCTTGCCGACTGGTGAGTATAGGGTATTCGCTTTCTCTGCAAGAACCCTCTCACCATTTTTCCATCATTTATTTATGTGTTACATTACCTTTTTGGTCATTCATTTCCAGATATATCCTACATGCATCCGCCCCTGAAGAGCGAGTCACATCTCGCGAAACGCGCTGGATGGTCTAGACGTCATGTAAACTCATGTATTTCAAATGTAATGTAATCTTCAACCATGTGCAACATTGTCTCAGCTTTGCCTTGGTTTATGATCCTCTTTCATGCGTTATTTCTGCAATAAATATTTCATTGCATTTATATTTGTCAATTTCATCAGCCAATTGTGCATACCTCATATAAAGTCCCAAAGGGCAGTACTTATGTTTTTATTGTACTATTAGGGATGGAGGCGTGTCACTGGTAACATCAGACCTCTTTTACTTCTACTATAAAACGTTCCGCATGGGAGTGGTGTCATCAACCAACCTAGCAGCCAAAGAGTCAGAACCCAGAACGAAGACCTAGAGAAGACCAAGAGAAGACTGCAGCACCTGTGGCCAACAGAAGCACTCACAGCGCAGTGCCGGAAGAGATGGCTTGCCAGGTAAGTGTGCCATAAAATGCTGGGCACACTAGCAACATGATGGCCAAAAGCTCCTGGAGCCAGTATTTAAAAAAAAAAAAGGTGGAGGTTTAATTCCACTTTAAAGTAGATCTATATCCAATCACTAAATCCTTGCTAGGTCTAGGGGAGGTTAAAAGGGATAAGGTTCCCCCCCAGTCAGTAGCTACAAATACTACAAGAAGACAACAGGGGAAGGAGGGTACAGGTACACGATTCATACACACACACACACACACACAAACACACAAACACACAAACACACAAACAAACAAAAAAGCAGAACTTCACCTTTTTGGTGGAGTTTAAGCCAGCCATCCGTGGAAAATAAATTCAGCCAGTTTAGCAGGGACCTGCCGAATTTCACTCCATGTATTGGCAGGCTGGATGTACAGAAGGTAGGATTCGGGTCAGTTTTTTTTTTTTTCAGTATGGGCTGCCTTACTCTTCACTCTGTCAATGGGACCACTTCCCAGAAGACTCCTCTCTAAGATGCTCCAACCAGCTGTTACACAGTGATGTCATCACGTATAATGCAAGTCCAATAGCGCTGCATTGTACACGAGGGCAACAGGGGATCTACCATAGATAAGAGCAGAGGAGTCCTGCAATGAGAAAGTAAGAAAACCTTAGTCTTCATCTACTAGAGTTAAAAGCATCCAACGCTTGCAGTGCGAGGGGACCCACTGCAAGGGTAGTTTTCCTTTGTAACTCCTGGTGTTGGGCTTTGGTGTATTTTCCAACCTTTTGAAACCTGTAATAAAATCAGACCTGGTGATCCCGCTTGTCCTTGTCCAGGCACTTCTTGTTATACAGTGACAACACTTTGTGCCCAATCTCCCAAGTCTGCTTTGATTGTGGCCATCCTGCCACATGGGCCTACGATGGCTGATATTGGTCAATGGTGTCCCAAATGTGTTCCTCTGTTGTCACCCTGACACATACACCTCTAGAGAGGGTACAAGGGGCCATTTGAATAAATTGCACGGGCATAGGCCACTGTTGTCAGACCACCGCAATTCTGTACAGCTGACCGTGGAGGGAGTGCATACAGACAAGAAGTGGCTGAAGAATATCAAACATAAGTTACATTCAGGTACTGGTCATGGTTGCAAAAAAAAAAAAAAAAAAAAGGGCGATGTATTAATGAACACAGAGCTGCATATATTTGTCAGGATAATAGATGTATGGTATCCATGCATACCGCCATATGTGAACATACCTTCATCATTTTACATTCATTTGCATCCTATATCTGCCAGGATTTCAGCTGTAATTCCTATATACAGGCATAATATATATGCTGCATAGACAAGTCTCATCATTCGTATTTATTCAAGCAAATCGATTTTTAGCGGTGGAAGCCCCTTTAATGGTAAGCAGGAACATTTTGTTTCAAGAAAGTAATCAGTGACGGAACACAGGATAATCCTCATGCCTCGTCTCAGGGGGTTAAAAGAGAAAACAGATTTGCAATTTTAAATTGCCAAGTTCACCGGGAAGGCAAGGAAAACAGGAAAACTGGTAGAAAATAAATGGAAAAATAAAGACAGGTTGACTGAGATTAGGCCAGAAACAACAGGAGCGTATCCAAACACAACAGGCATAGGCTTGGCTGAACTTCTCATGTTTCATGTAATCACAATGAGAGAGGAGGGAAGAGAAGCCACATAAGAGAGAAATTGTGCTCCGTCCACATGGGAATTGTGTTCAGATGGCCCCGCTGAAATCGGACCTCCCCACTGGCAAGACGCGCCTGATTTCTGGGCCCACAAAAGGCATGCGTTAGCAAAAAAACACACCACTGAGCAGATACCGGCCCTGCTGAAAGGGACAAGGCTGAACAGGAAAAACTCCACCTTTGTTAAAAAAAGATACACAATCACTAGACCAGCCACAGTAATTACTATTAAAAAGAACTACTTATATCATTTCACTATGAAGAAAAAAAAAAAAAAAAAAAAAAAAAATTTGTAAATTTATATTTTTTCTAAATTTATATCAGCACAGCGTGGAACGGACAACTTCAGCGGTGGTGTGGAGGATGGTCTATGTGAACAGCGCTCCCCCCCCCCCCCCCCCCCACATGCCTGCATACTTAGATGTGTCTGTTTTAATCAACCATGCGAGTTGCTAAATGTTGTACCTTCAGTAACCGGCGATATGATTCTGTCAGATTTTTGCGCCTCAAAGAGGTACAACCATTTTGCATAGAAATTTGGCATTTTATATTGTAGGCCTGTAATTCTTCGTGATAACACACTTAAATCTGTCCACCAATCTTTAAATTATATTTATAGCACTCTTATAAAACTGGGGTTTTTTTTTTTCTATTTTTTATTCTCTTTTCTTAGGGTATGGGGGAGGGGGTGTAGAGGGAGCCATCCCTGTTGTTGGCCTGTATATATAAACCAGGATATTGAATATTGTCCTCTGTCTTGGGGAGATGAGCCATGTAAATTTTATTGTAATAAGAGAAAAATGTTTAATAAAAAATGAATTATAAAAAAAAAAAAAAAAAAATCTGTCCACCAAGAGTCTAGTAGAAAACCCGGGTATGATGAAGTTTGAAACACAAAATCATAAATAATATAATATAAATAATTATAAAAAATAATAATCATAATAATAATAAATTTCCCGATGATTCACTATCGCTCAATTCTGCAAGTGTTCTAATTTACTATCGCTGTTTTTTAGCTGGTCTAAAACCACTTTTGACGTAAAGGGACACTTTTTGGTTGCTATGGACAATCTCCAGTTTCCAGGCAGAAAGAACAGAATATATAATATAAAACTGCATGCAGGGCATTGGACAAAGCACTGGGGACAAAAGGGATGTGAAATAATGTCATACAGTACTGTAATCTGTAAGATTACAGTGTACTGTATGTATTATGATTTTTCACTTTTTTTAATTTGCCGCCGGGCTCTTCCCCCGTGCGTCACGACACTCGCTGGGAACGGAGCCCGGCACAGAGAGGCTTTGAGGGGAGGACACAGCCCGCAGAGGGACATCACAGGATCCTGGTAACAAGGCAAGTACACCGCACCAGGATCCTGCAATGCAATCCCAAGTGTGGCTCGATGTTACCGCTAATGGTGCTGAAATTTAACCCTTTCATGACTAAGCCTATTTTTGACATTTGGTGTTTACAAGTTAAAATCCGTATTATTTGATAGAAAATTACTTAGAGCCCCCAAACATTATAATCTATCTATCTATCTATCTATGAATCTATCGAATATAATGGTGATTGTTGCAATATTTTATATCACACGGTATTTGTGCAGCAGTATTTTAAACGCAACTTTTTGGGAAAAGGGACACTTTCATGAATTTAAAAAAAAATAAAAAAAAGAAAAGTTAGCCCAATTTTTTTGTATAATGAGAAAGATGATGTTACGTCAAGTAAATAGATACCAAACATGTCATGCTTTATAATTGCACACACTCGTGGAATGGCGCCAAACTACGGTACCTAAAAATCTCCATAGGCAATGTTTTAAATTTTTTTTTTAGGGTTACCAGGTTAGAGTTACAGAGGGGTTCTAATACTAGAATTATTCCTCTCGCTCTGACGATCGCGGCGATATTTCACATGTGTGATTTGAACACTGTTTACATATGGGGGTGCGACGTCCGTATGCGTTTTCTTTGCTGCGCGAGCTCGTGGGGACGCTTTAAAAAAAAAAAAAATTCTTATTTTATTAATTTTTATATTTATAAATTGTGTTTAAAAAAAAATTTGATCACTTTTTTTACTTTTTTTGCTGTCACAAGGAATGTAAACATCCCTTGTGACAGTAATAGGTGGTGACAGGTACTCTTTATGGAGGGATCGGGGGTCTAAAAGACCCCCGATCCCTCCTTTGCACTTCAAAGTATTCAGAGCACCGTTTTCGGCGATTCTGAATACTGTATATTTTATTAAATCCGGCGCCATTGGCAGCCGGGTAAACGGGAAGTGACGTCATGACGTCGCTTCCGTGTTTACTATTAGGAGGCTGGAACGAAGCCGTTCCAGACTGTCACTAGCCGCCGGAGGCGGCGGATTGTCGATCGGGAGGCCCAGTAAGAGCGGCGGGAGGGGAGGACGTCCCCTCCCGCTCCTCCGGTATAACAGCCGAGCGGCTTTTCACCGCATCGGTTGTTATACCTGGAAAGCCGATCGCCGGCTCTGCAAAAAGGTACCTGCAGCTGCGGGCATCATCCCGGTATAACCCCCGAAAGCCGAGTACGCACATCTGCGTACGCTCGGCGGGAAGGGGTTAACCCCAAACCACACTCGGGAAAACCGCCAGGGAGGTTAAATGTAACCATATTTGCTACACTTAGAGGGGCCTCTCTTTTATACTCAGTTGTGACATGACACTACTTGTATAGCAAGACATCATTTGTATATCAAGTCAAAATGTATTTAAAAATGTTTCTGGTCTTGCAAAAAACGCTCTCAAACCAAGTTACTCTCAAACCAAGGTTTTACTGTAACATTTTTTGTTTGTGCCATTTTTAATCCCCTCCTACCTGGTTTACTGGGAGATCCTCAACTCGCACAACCAGCAAATCCAGACTTGGTCTGCTGTAATCTGATTCTCCACCATCACACACTGGATATCACATCGCCATCTTCTTTGCTGAAGTCATCAGGATCCAGCTGTCTCTTCCACCCACCCCCTGATGTGCCCCACAGCTCATGCACAGTATTTTCTACAAATCTCCTGGGATGCATGTAAAAGCAATATCGCCAGGACACCACTGGATCCAAACATTTTTGGATAGTATCTAAAAAATATATTTAAAAGCGATCACATTCACAGTAGGAGATTGCAACCTTTCGGGCTGAGTAGGACTCTTCATAACATGCCTGATGAATCGGGTCCTGTCGGCACAGACACGTTGAAATCTTCTGCTGTGATGTGATCATAAGTTACCAGTACTTTGAAGTTCCATAGTGTGCTGCCGATATACGCTTTGACTTGTGTTATCAGTTCCTAGCTGGTTTTTGCTACAGCACCCACTTGCTACAAGCCACTCCGGGAGCATGCGATTTGGAGAGGAGTGTGAAGGCCTGCTTTAAAAAGGCTCCAAGGTTGCCTTTTTCAACCTTTTTTTTCCCCCTAGAAAAACCCCTAAGATAATTTTCAGGTCTCCATGAACCCCTGCTTAAACCAATTCACCAGAGGTTTGTAATGCCCTGCACACAATAGGATTTTCCTATAGAAAATGTGTGATAGGACCTTGTTGTCGGAAATTCCGATGGTGTGTAGGTTCCATCACACATTTTCCATAGGAATTTCCGTCACACAAAATTTGAAAGCTGGTTCTCAAATTTTCCGACAACAAAATCCGTTGTCGGAAATTCCGATCGTGTGTACACAATTTCGACGCACAAAGTGCCACGCATGCTAGGAATCAAGCAGAAGAGCAGCACTGGCTAAGAATGTCATTTTTCTCGGCTCGTCGTACGTGTTGTACGTCATCGCGTTCTTGACAATCGGAATTTCCGTCCAACTTTGTGTGACCGTGTGTATGCAAGACAAGTTTGAGCCAACATGCGTCGGAAAAAAAAACATGGATTTTGTGGTCGGAAAATCCTATCGTGTGTACAGGGCATAAGGAGAATGCTCCTTACAATGGGGGTCAATGGGAAGAATGCCCCTTACACTGGGAATCAATGTGAAGAAGCAACCCTTACAGCGGTGGTCAGAATGCTTTTCCCAACAGAAGGCTAAAAAGATAGTCCATGTCTTGCTGCTGGCCTTGCTAAGTGACGTTAGCTCTTGAACTATACAGCCACTACCAAATAGGAGGTCAACCAGCCACAGCGCAATGAATCCTAGGGTTCCACAGAACCCTGGCTTGGAATGGCAGCTCTAAGGCAATTAACACTCAAAGAGCCATTTGGTTGCTGTATTGCAGAGACATGGCTTAGGTCAGTGCAGATTTCAAGGCTTCTATTTTTGTGCAGGTATAGTAGAAAATGTCAGCATTATCAAAAGGTGCTCACACTTTAGGGGTACTAGTTTGAACACTTACAACCTGACAGGTACCTGACCTGACAAGTAATCAAGTGGCTGAGGAGCTGGTGTAGTAAGGAGGGCTTTTGGTTCCTGGAGAACTGGGCCAACTTCTCAGTTGGTAAACATTTCTATAGAAGGGACGGACTGCACCTAAATGAGGAGGGTGAAGATCTGCTGGGAGTGAAGATGGCCAAAAAGTTAGAGGGGCTTTTAAACTAGGCAATGGGGGGAGGGTCCAGAGGTAGAGATCGTCAGGGCAGAACATATTCCAGAGGGTAGTATTGGGGGCATTAGTGGTAGGTTGACTAAAGCACATAAACCCGAAGTATAGTATGTCGTATTTGTAATCTTGGAAGACCCACTAAGAGGACAGTATGTGTCCGGTCTAAACTACGTGACATGTTCACCAATGCCAAGAGCTGGCAAATAAGATGGGAGAACTAGAGAAGCTGTTGTACAAGGAGGATTTAGATTTTGTGGGAATTTCAAAGACTTGCTTCAACAGCTCTCATGCTTGGCTGGCAACCATTCAAGGGTATTCCCTTTATCGCATGGATAGAGGGTAAAAAAGGGGGAGGGGTATGCCTGTATGTCAAGAATAATGTACAAGTGAATGTGAGAGATGACATCACTAAGGGAACTAGGGAGGAGGTGGAATCCTTATGGGTAGAGCTCCAAAGCGATGAAACAAAGGGGAAAATACTGGGAGTATGCTATAGGCCCCCTAACCTGAGGGAGGAGGGGGAGATGGACCTCCTATCACAATTTAGATTAGCAGCAAGGATGGGAAGTGTCATCATAATGGGGGATTTTAATTATCCAGACAGACTGGGTGGAAGGAACTGCGCATTCGTCTAAGGCTTGCTAGTTCCTAAATGTCTTGCAGGACAATCTCATGGGTCAGATGGTAGACGCACCAACTAGAAACAAAGCGTTACTAGACCTACTGATTACCAACAATACAGACCTGATCGCGGATGTGGAAATAAGGGGTAATTAAGGAAACAGCTTTCACACGTCAATTAGCTTCAGTATAAATTACACAAATAGGAAACATAAGGGGAATACAAAGACACTGAATTTCAAAAGAGCCAACTTCCCTAAACCTCGAACCTTGCTAGAAACTATAAATTGGGATAAAATCTTAAGAAACAAAGAACACGGAGGAGAGATGGGTTTGCTTTAAGAGCATATTAAATAAGGGCATTAGCCAGTGCATCCCACTGGGAAATAAGTTTAAAAGAGCGAACAAAAGTCCTGGATGACTTACTCCAATGTAAAAATCCATATAAAACCAAAGCAGAAGGTCCTTAAAAATACAAGGCTGAGGGGTTACAAAGATTGCAACAAGAAATGTAAGGGTGCAATTAGGGAGGCTAAGATAGAACACGAAAGACACAGTGGAGGAGAGCAAAGAAAATCCCCAAAAATTCTTTAAGTATATAAACAGCAAAAAAAGAGGACAGACCATATTGGCCCCATAAGGAATGAGGAAGGAAATCTAGTTACAAAGGATGGGGAGATGGCGAAAGTATTGAATTTATTCTTCTCCTCAGTCTTCACAAGGGAATCGGGGGGCTTCAGTAACCAAAACTGCAGTGTTTATCCTCATGACACACCACTGGAAGCACCCTCATGGCTAACAGGACATAATTAGAAATAGACTTGGAAAACTTAACATTAATAAGTCACCAGGACCAGATGGCTTGCACCCGAGGATCCTTAGGGAGCTCAGTCTAGTAATTGCCAGACCGTTGTTCCTAATTTTTACTGAAAGTCTACCGACTGGAATGGTACCAATATGTAAAAAAGGACCAAAATACATCCCTAGGAATTACAGACCAGTTAGCCTAAAATCAATAGTATGCAACTTTTGGAGAGGATAAGAGATTATACACAAGATCTTAGTAATGAGAATGGTATCCTTAGCAGTAATCAGCATAGATTCATGAAGAATTGTTCTTGCCAAACCAATCTATTAACCTTCTATGAGGAGGCGAGCTGCCATCTAGATAAAGAAAGACCCGTAAACGTGGTGTATCTGGATTTTGCAAAAGTATTTTGACATTTCCCCGTAAATGTTTACTGTACAAAGTAAGGTCCGTTGGCATGGACCATAGGGTGAGTACATGGATTGAAAACTGGCTACAAGGGCGAGTTCAGAGGGTGGTGATAAATGGGGAGTAATTGGAATGGTCAGGGGTAGAAAGTGGGGTCCCCCAGGGTTCTGTGCTTTGACCAATCCTATTTAATTTGTTCATAAAAGACCTGGAGGATGGGGTAAACTGTTCAATCTCTGCATTTGCGTACAATACTAAGCTAAGCAGGGCAATAACTTCTCCACAGGATGTGGAAACCTTGTAAAAAGATCTGAACAAATTAATGGGGTGGGCAACAACATGGCAAATGAGGTTTAATATAGAAAAATGGAAAATGTACTGGAAATGGAGCAAGTACAGAGAAGAGCAACAAAGCTAATAAAAGGGACTGGAGGATATTAGTTATGAAGAAAGGTTGCGAGCACTGAACTTATTCTCTCTGGAGAAGAGACGCTTGAGAGGGGATGAGAGTTCAATTTACAAATACCATACTGGTGACCCCACAATAGGGATAAAACTTTTCCGCAGAAGGGAGTTTAACAAAACACGTGGCCACTCACTAAAATTGGAAGAAAAGAGGTTTAACCTTAAACTGCGTAGAGAGTTCTTTACTTTAAGAGCGGCAAGGATTTGGAATTCCCTTCCACAGGCGGTGGTGTCAGTGGGGAGCATCAATAGCTTCAAAAAACTATTAGATAAGCACCTGAACGACCGCAACATACAGGGATATATAATGTAATACTGACATATAATCACACACATAGGTTGGACTTGATGGACTCGTATCTTTTTTCAACCTCACCTACTATGAAATTATGTCAGATTCAAGCCACGTATGCAGCATTTTTTCTTTCCATTTCAAAAAGAAATATTGCAAGCTGTAACTAAACAGAGGACCATTTTTTTTTTGCTATAACTTTTCTACACTTGTCAAGTACTGAAGAGGAAGTTTTTGCAGATGGTATCTGGAGGAAACTAATCTGTTATCACTATATCATTTCCACAGTGCAACCCCAGGTTCAGGAAGACATTGAGTCGCCGTATACGGTTGTTTCATAATACTGCTGTCAACTGCTTTGCCATACCATTCATAATTGTGAACGTTTTAAAGTAATTTTCAGAGACACTTGTTGCCAAGTTAGTATTCTAAATAATGCAATCCGATACACTATCTAGGAGGCCTGCAGATAGATCTAGAATCACTCAAAAACCCATTAAACTGGAGCAGGTACTTTTTGTATTATAAAATGCAAGTTCAACAGCAGCTTGATGATTTATTTATTTATTTTTTCAGACTAAACTCTGAAAAGTTTAGTTTTTTTCAACTTGATTCCAGATATGCGAAAAGTACTTAAAGAAAAAAAAAAAAAGAAAAAAAAAAAGAAAAAAGGCTTTGCACACCTTTTGTTCTGGTGCACCTGGGATCTATTTAGCAGATTTAAACCTAAAGTTACTTATATGTAATTTTCAAAGAAGATTTTTTTTTTACATTACATATTTTAATGATTTGGGCTCATCAGAAGGGTTGAAATCCAATAGCTATAAAACATTGGGTAGGAGTACCGAAGTAGCAGTCCTAGCCATATTTACCACCTTAATACTTAGGAGTCACAAACACATAAATTCAAAAGCCAGATTACTATATTTGGAGAGGATTTGAGGATTCATTTCTAAAATCATTCTGGAACTTGTCCAGTAGGCTATAACATGTAGATTTTATTTAAGCAAAAGGTAGAGACCATTTTGAAGGACCTGGTTTAAAGTAGAACTATAAGCAAAACTTTTTTTCATTTTGGATAGAGTAAAGGAGGGTTATATATATTTTTTTTGCCATCTGTGTCCCTTCGGGGAGATTCACTTCCTGTCCCTTAGCCAACTAGGAAGTAATAATAAATCCCTGCAAATTAAACAAATCCATTGGGACCCCCACAGGTCACCAGAACTAGTGTGCCCATTGGAAGATTTCTCCTCTATTACTGTTCTGGGGCAACCCAAAAGCGATTTTCTTCTAATTTCATTTTAGATGAGAACGGTAAACAGGACAAATAGGGAGGGTGAATCTTCTCAACGAGGACACAAAACCACAATAAAACCCTGACAGGCATTCTAATCCATCTTCACTCTATCCAAAACTACACTTTAAGCAAAAAAAAGTTGTATCCATATGGACATAAATTTTACTTTATGATAAATGCTGGGTCTACAGCCCTGGTGCCCAACCTGCTGCCCTACTTTACTTTTTTTAAGCCCTTGGGGCCCCTGCAGAACCTAATCTGTGACTCCCTATTGCCCTCTTATAGTAGTGATTTTTTGCAGCCGCATGCAGTATGTCTCCTGTCTTTGAAGATCTCCTGAAGCATGTCCCCAGTCTCCAGTAATTCCTATAGCATATCCACAGTCTCTGACAGTCTCCCGCAGCATGCCTTCAGTCTCTGAACATCTCTTGTATCATGGGAGCAATATGACCATCTCTTGTATGATGTTCACAGTCTCTGATCAGCTCTTGTATCAGGTCTTTGACAATAACCTGTTGTGTCTCTGCTAATAAATATGGACTAAATGTTATGTGCAGCCCTTTGGGCGATGTTGGGGAGGCCAAACTTGAGGCCCACATATCATGAAAGTTGACCACCACTGGTCTACAGGCTTTTGTTTAAGTCAATATGGCTTCTACCCCCATACCAGTCAATTGGAATGCAAACGCAACTTGAAGGCTAATGCAGCTTAGGTGGTCAACTGCAGGTTAGGAGATGGTCAACGGCAGGTCAAATGCATCAATGAATTCTGAACGATCTCAGAAGGGTTATATTTACCCAAAAGCATGTTCAATTTGCCCATCAACACAAGCCCTTGTAAATTGGCTTCAGATCTAAAATGGGAGGAGGTGCACAGGCTGATGAATATAGCCCAAGGCAAAGATAATCTTCTATTTTCTCCAATAGTGCTCTATGGTTTTAATCAATGTCTGTGCTCCAGTTGTGGAGATTTGCCTCACATCCCGCTACAGTGAAAACAAGAGGAGATCCAAGTCGTCACCCAAGGTAAGAGGAAATATACCTGCTTCAGTGACAAGAGTTAAACATGTGAATGGGGAAATGTATGGGATAGGAAAGAAAGGGGAATAAATCAAACTCTAATGGAAGGTTTCAACCCATCTTAAAAGAAAAAAAAAAATCCTAAAAAGTTTTTGTTGGCGTTTCACTTGTACCTAGGGCACCATAGTCAAGATTCTGCAGTGGCCATAAAATGCAAAAGTTTTAGCTCATTTTAGACACAGAGCTGGGAAAAGAATAGGCATAGGCTTCCATCACAGAGTTTATAATTATAGTAAAAAAAAAATGCAACATTTTGCTATTTGTTCATTTAAGAATGGCATTTAATTGAGTTATCAGTTGTGTTCTCTACATTTTTAACTGGCAAGTTCTAAATAAAGGATTCAGCACATCTGATTCACTCTATAGAAGCAGCTACCAGGGGATGAGGAGGTAAATATACATACAACGTCCCTTGTGAGCACAGCTTAATTATGAAAACATGGATTTAAAAAGAAAAAAAAAAAAAAAAAAAAAAAAAAAGGATTAAGACTCTCTCTCTCTACCCATATAATTATGCCATGATTATTCTTATCAATAATAAAAAAAAAATGCTAAGTACCTGAAGTAATGAGAACTGGTGGGTGTCTATGGAGGAGGGTCTATAGGGAATCTCATAGCTCTGGACTACTGGGAAAGACTGCAATGTGTTTTCAAGATGCATGAAAAAGTGAAATTGGATCAAAAACATAAAGCTGCCTCCCACATAGTCGCTATTAATCACAAATGAATAAACAAGCTGACATCTTTTAATGCTGCAGGTTTAGGCACACTAAATGACCAAACATTTTTGTGGACACCAGACCATCACAAGTATATGATCTTGTAGAACATCCCATTCCAAAAATCAGCTGTAAAAAAACTAAAACTAAAATAAAAATAACAAAGCAAATCGCTATGCAACCTCAACCTAATATTTTACTCACTTCCAACCTTGTGTTAACAGGTTTTGATAAGAACCCTTTTCCGGTCCAGCAGGACTGTACCCAAAACCAGGTTTTCTAGACCTAGGTTTGATAAGTTAATTGTGGTAGAACTCAAGTGGCCTGTCCAAGGCAGCCTTTGACAGCTGCAGCAACAGACCGATGTGCATCCACCTAGGCGAGCATGTAGGCTTACCATTTTAAAATCTCACATCTCCTTTAACTAAAAAAGGGGTCAAGATTTTTGCTCCGATGCCCGCCCAGGGAGCTTCCCTCTATGCGCTCTCAATCTTTTAGGCAAGGTGAACATATACTTCTGATGGATGCAATGTATAAAAGATATGTTGTGTTAATAAAAGGTTTGTGATTTTGTGTATAATGCGTTTTATTTTTTCACTTATGTAGCGAATCCTGTTCTGTGTGTGTCCTGAGGAAGCAGACAAGCGAAACACGTTGATGCACAGACTCGTTCACCCACTAACATGTAACATTGTTGCTGCAATTTAGCAGATTTTTACTATCTATCTATCCTGTATTGCCAAAAGTATTGGGACGCCTGCCTTTACACGAACTTTAATGGCATCCCAGTCTTAGTCCGTAGGGTCCAATATTGAGTTGGCCCACCCTTTGCAGCTATAACAGCTTCAACTCTTCTGGGAAGGCTGTCCACAAGGTTTAGGAGTGAGTCTATGGGAATGTTTGACCATTCTTCCAGAAGCTCATTTGAGGATAGGCACTGATGTTGGACGAGAAGGCCTGGCTTGCACGCAGTCTCCGCTTTAAATCAACCCAAAGGTGTTCTTACATGTTGAGGTCAGGACTCTGTGCAGGCCAGTCAAGTTCCTCCACCCCAAACTCGCTCATCCATGTCTTTATGCACCTTGCTTTGTGCACTGGTGCGCAGTCATGTTGGAACAGGAAGGGGCCATACCCAAACTATTCCCACAAAGTTGGGAGCATGAAATTGTCCAAAATGTCTTTGTATGCCGACACCTTAACAGTTCCCTTTACTGGAATTATGTGGCCAAGCCTAACGCCTGAAAAACAACCCCACACCATAATCCCCCCTCCAGCAAATGATTTGGACCAATGTACAAAGCAAGGTCCATAAAGACATGGATGAGCGAGTTTGGGGTGGAGGAACTTGACCGGCCTGCACAAAGTCCTGACCTCAACCCGATAGAACACCTTTGGGATGAATTAGAGCGGAGACTGCGAGCCAGGCCTTCTCATCCAACATCAGTGCCTGACCTCACAAATGCGTTTCTGGAAGAATGATCCAACATTCCCATAGACACACTTCTAAACCTAGTGGACAGCCTTCCCAGAAGAGTTGAAGCTGTTATAGCTGCAAAGGGTGGTCCAACTCAATATTGAATACTATGGACTAAGACTGGGATGCCATTAAATTTCATGTGCGTGTAACGGCAGGCGTCCCAATACTTTTGGTAATATAGTGTGTGTGTCTAAACACAAAGAACAGAGTCTAGGGGACAAGCTGTACATGCTCAGTTTGGTGCAAAAATTGAACAAAAAGGTCTGGATGGCCACACTCGAAAACGATTTCGTTATTGTTATAATAAATCCATGCAGCAAGGATAAAACTGTTAACGCATTTCACACCGTTAAAGCAGGTGCCTATTCATAGCTCAGCTATGAATAAACACCTGCCATAACGGTGTGAAACGCGCATTACTAGGCTACACTGAGTAATTTACTTAGGAGCTTACTTAGCTCAGCTATGAATAAGCACCTGCTATAACGGTGTGAAACGCGTAAGCAGCATTATCCTTGTTGCATGGAATTATAAACAAGAAAGAAATCATTTTTATTGGAGTGCGGCCATCCGGACCTTTTTGTTCAATTTTTGCATATTGGCACCCACGCCTGGAGAGGGGAGAGATCATTCGGAAGTAGACACCTGGAGCGGGTTCTTTATGCTCAGTTTGATGTGAATTGCTAGAGAGAGTTTGTTTTTTTTCCCCCTTGGGAGAGTGCATGTGATGAGCTCAGGGCCAATCAGGACTGTCCAGACAGAGGGTCAGGTGTCCTGCAGCCTCATAGGAGAGTCAGAGGAGAATGAAAACTCCTACAAGCTATAACCAGACACTGATAGAAGTCACAAGACTCCTATAATACTGCTGATGAGAAAAGGTATTTAACAGTTTATATTTACTAAAATAATTGCATTTCCATGTTCTGTGTACTGTAGGGGACCAGATATAGTGAATGCAGGGTCCTGGGTTTAACAACACTTTAAAGTAGTGGTTTGCAACAAAGTGCCCGATTCATTCCCGCGTGTGGTTTGTTACCTTTCATTTTAATAAACCTGTTTACTACATCTTAATGCTAATTCTGCACTAAAATATACAGCTAGTTTTTACAGAGATGGGGGGCGGGGGGAGGGTACAGATGCAGATATGCCTTAGCTACTGGCACCCGTAGACACAGACCTAGCATGCCTAATTATACACCCAGCCCTCTCAGTGTATAACCACCATGACTGACTCACTAAACTAAGATGACTTTCAGCCAAATAATACAGAACAGATGGATTAGTAGAGTTAAATGAATGAAACCCGTTCATTGAAAAATGTCTTTAGGAACCCAATTACAGCTTCTGACATAAACACTAATTATAAAAGAAAAAAAAAAGATGAATGTTTTCATAGAGCCGCTATGATAGCACGTGGTGCCAGAAGGATAAATGTATCAAAAACAAGCATACAGAATCAGAATATCAGAGCGCAGTATACAATCAAATGAAATCCTATTACATTTCTGTACAGCTGCATTTCCTCTAGGCACACGCGGGAACATCTTCAGCAGAATGCAAATAAAGTTCGCCAATTTTATATTAGGAGGACACAAAACCACTGACACAAGGCCCAAGATACAAAGTGGAGTTCTTGCCTATAGGAAACAGACTATTTTAAAGGCCGATCGAATTGGACGCTATAAGCATCAGCTGCCCTGTAGGTTTCACAAGTCAGACAGCTGTTGGGATGTCAGGAAATCAGCATTCTCTAAGCTCCTATATTGGACTTCTGATGGAGCCATGTTCTATCAGCATTTTAAAGTGGTTGTAAAGTCTATTCATTAATTTTAACTATAGGCAAGCCTATAATAAGGCTTGCCTATACATAGCTCCCAACTGTCCCTGATTGAGGGACTGTCCCTGATTTGGAGCAATGTCCCTCTTTCCTCCTCATTTGTCCCACTCTATATAGTTAGTGGGACTGCTTGAGCAGTCCCACTATTGTTATTCGTTTTTTATTATTCCGTACGTTTTTTTGGCTCTGCGTAGCTTCTGCATACTTTCACTTATTAAAACCATTCAACTTTTAAAATGTTCAGCTCTTTCAGCTCATGATGGGATTTCAACTTTTTTTCTACTATGTATACTTTTTAAAATATTAAGCTTTTTAACACTTTTTTTTTTTTAACATTGAAGTGAAAGAGCATGCTTCAAATCCTTAAAATCTTCTTCCGCTCCCAAAAGTTTCAGCTCCTTCATACTTTCACCTACAGACGCCAAACAAACTTTAAAATGTTCACAAAATATTCTGCTATCTTGCTATATCTTTTCAGTTTGATATCTTTTACAGTTTTTGTGAAAAAGCTGTTTAAGTTTAGTGATCATTTCAGGAAATTTTATCGATTAAACAGAGTGTATTGGGCAGCTTAGAGTGGATGATGTCATAGCTAAAGCACAGAGCCTTAATAAAAATTATCTTAGTTCCTTCTCTTTAAATTGCTCTCATACCCACAAGATCTACTTGTTATACACAATTTATACATCAAAACGTAGGTATTTTTATCTAGTTTCAGGCAATGTGCTCAGTTTTGTGATACGCCTTTTACTTTTGGCTGGTTGAGCTTCCAAATAAGAGTTCTACACTTTCTTCCATTGACTGTCCTGTATAAAATTCTTCACATTTCCCAGCGAAACGCACAGCCAGCTTCTTTTTTAAATCGCTGACATGCCCACATTTTTAAGTTTATCAACATAAATTTTATTGTTAACATATGTTAACATACCCACATTTATGTATTACTATTGTCCTATTTTTCACATGTGGTAGTTCCTATAAAGTCCCACCATAGGGGTAATCCTTCCTTTTACACGGTAATCAGTGCATTTTTATAGCACTGATCGCTGTATAATTGTCATTGGTTTCAAAAATGTGTCAAAAGTTTTCGATGTGTGCAACATAATGTCGCAGTCCTGATAAAAATCGCAGATCACTGCCATTACTAGTAAGTAAAAAAATAAATAAAAATGCCATAAAACTATCCCCTATTTTGTAGGCTTTTGTACAACTTTTGCACAAACCAATAAACGCTTATTGCAATTTTTTTTACCAAAAATATGTAGAATATATATCGGCTTAAACTGAGGAAAAAATGTTTTTTTAATTAAAAAAATGTGGGATATTTATTATAGCAAAAAGTAAAAAAGATAGTTTTTTTTTCTAAAATTGTCGCTCTTTTTTTGTTCATAGCGCAAAAAATAATAAATATACTACCAAAAGAAAGTTCTATTTGTGGGAAAAAAAGGACGTCAATTTTGTTTGGGTACATCGGTGCAGGACCGCACAATTGTCAGTTGAAGCGACGCAGTGCCGAACCGCAAAAAATGGCCTGGGCATTGAGCAGCAAAATCTTCTAGGGCTGGTGGTTAACCTCTACACAAGCCTTTCTGTAACAGGATATTAAATACAAACTTCCGGTTTCAATCAGTAGCCATCCACTTTTTTGGCCTCATGCACACTGAAGCTGATAAACTGATGTTTTTGGGAATTCTGCCATTTTAGTGTTTTGTTTTTTTTTTTTTTTTTTTTTTTAAACAGCCCTTAAAAGGATATGCAAGGCTATTTTCACACTGAGGCTCTTTACAAAGCAGTGCAACGCTAAAAAATAGGGCCTGCAAAGTGGCTCTCCTGTCACTCCGGTGTGAAAGCCCGAGTGCTTTCACACTGGAGCAGTGCGCTTGCGGGACATAAAAAAAAAAAAAAAAAAAAAAAAAAAAAGGTCCTGTGTGTATACACCGTTCCTAAAGTGGCCTTGTCCATTGAAATCAATGGGCAGCGCCACCAAAGCTTTTAACCCCTTTTTCGTCCACTAGCTGGTGTTAAAAGCTCCCCGGTAGAGGGCGAAAAGCGCAGCTAAAACTATGGTAAAGTGCCGCTAAAAATATCAGCGCTTTATCGTCAACGCCCAAGTGTGAAAGTGCCCTAAAGGTTCTTTTTTTTTTTTTTTAAATAAAAAAACAAGCATGTCCTACTTACCACCTCTGTGTAGTTGGTTTTGCACAGAGCGTCCCCGATCCTCCTCTTCTGGTGTCCCTCAGCGGCGTTCCTGGCTCCTCCTCTTCTCAAGTGACCCGTTGGAGAGCCGCTCTCCCTCAGGGCACTCATGCGGGCGTGCATGTCCATTGACACAGACAACAGGACTCGGCCCCGCCCCCCGTCTCCTGCATCATTGGATTTAATTGACAGCAGCGGGAGCCAATGGCTGCGCTGCTAGCAATCTACCCAATCAGGACCAGAGACAGCGGCTGGAGCTGGTGTGCTTGTCCCCGTCACTGGAAAGACCGGGTTCACGTAAGTAAAAGGGGGGGCTGTGGCATGAAAAGAGGTTTTTCACCTTAATGCATAGAACGCATTAAAGTGAAAAACCTTGAGGGTTTACAACCCCTTTAAACTCCCCTCTATGCTATCCTATGTGTCCATGCACATGTGGACGTTTAACAGCAAGGGAGTTTACGGGCTGTTGTCTGAACGCCCTAAAATCGCGGTCAAGAGCAGTTCTTCCGACCACAAAAAAAGGGCCAAAAACGTGCATAAAATGCGCTTTTATAATCATTTTTTTTACATTGCAGAGCTGAATGTAAGCTGGGTGTAATTTACAGACAAAACAGCCAAAAAAGCACAAGAAAGACTTTTTTGAACGTCCTGTGTGCATGGAGCCTTACAGTTGATAGAAGTGATAGACATGAGAGACCATGCAAAAAGCAAGCACAAAGCGACACTAGTCAGCCACAATGACACAGGTGATCTTGGCTTAACCACTTGCCCTCCGGAAGGTTTACCGCCCTTCACAACCAGGCAATTTTTTGCGATACGGCACTGCGTTGCTTTAACGGACTATTGCACGGTCGTGCGACACTGTACCCGAATAAAAGTTATGTCCTTTTTTTACCCTCAAAAATAGAGCTCTCTTTTGGTGGTATTTGACCACTACTACGGTTTTTATTTTTTTTGCGCTATAAACAAAAAAGATCGACAATTTTTTTTTTTTTTGGGGGGGGGGGGGGAATGTATATTTTTTTTACTATAAAACACATGAATTTTTTTGAAAATATATATATATATATATATATATATATATATATATATATATATATATATATATATATATATACATACATACATACATACATATATATATATATACACATACATACACACACACACACACACACACACACACCCCCATCTATATATATCAAATTTCTTCATTAAATTTAGATCAGTGGTTCCCAACTCCTGTTCTCAGGACCCTAACAGACCAGATTTTAAGAATTACCTTGGGGAGATGCAGACTAGAATACTGCAATCACTGAGCAGCAAATCTCACCTGTGATGTATTTCAGTTATCTTGCAAACCTGGCCTGTTAGTGGGTCCTGAGGACAGGAGTGGAGAACCACTAATTTAGGCCAATATCTATTCTGCTACATATTTTTGGTAAAAAAAAAAAAAATCTAAATATCCCATAGTGTGTAGATGCTGTAACCTTTTGCTTATGCTTATTGTGTTTTTTTTTTTTTTTTTTTACCAAAAAGCATAAGCAAAAGGTTACAGCATCTACACACTATGGGATATTTGGATTTTTTTTTTTTATTTATTTTACTAGTAAGGGTCCTTTCACACTGGGGCAGTATGCAGGCGCTATTGCCCTAATAATAGCGTCTGCAAACCGACCCGAAAGTGCCACTGCTTTGATTCCAGTGTGAAAGCCCCGAGGGCTTTTACACTGGAGCGGTGCACTAGCAGGACGGGAAAAAAAGTCCCGTTAGCAGCATCTTTGGAGTGGTGAAGGAGTGGAGTGTATACCGCTCCTGCCCATTGAAATCAATGGGATGGAGCGGCTATAGCGCCGGCAAAGCGCCACTGCAGAGGTGCTTTACGGTGGTTTTTAACCCTTTCTCGGCCGCTAGCGGGGGGTAAAACCACCCCGCTAGTGGCCGAATACCGATGGTAAAGCGGCGCTTTACTGTCGACGCCGCCCCCGCCTCAGTGTGAAAGAGCCCTAATGGCGGCAATCAGCGACTTATAGTGGGACTGCGATACTGCGGCAGACAGTCGGGACACTGACACTTTTTGGGACCAGTGACACCAATGCAGTAAGCAGTGTAAAAAAAATAAGCAGTCACTGTACTAAATGGCACTGGCAAGGAAGGAGTTAAACATCAGGGGTGATCAAAGGGTTAAATGTGTACCTAGCCAGTGTTTTAACATTGTGGGAGGAGCTTTTACTAGGGAAAGGCATGGATCCATGTTAACGCTTTGAACAAAGGATCCATGTCTTTCCTACTGACAGAACGGCGATCTGCCTGTGTACCGAATGATCAGCAGGTGCGATACCCTGAAGTGCAGATCACGTATAAAACTGCATTAGGGCGGTTGGCAAGTGGTTGATGCGATATGATAAACTAGTCACCCAATCCTAGTGAGGACGTCCACACGAGATACCAACGAACGACCTGGCACTTTTAAAAAGTAAGACCAGTGAAAGGGCAAGGAAGTTGTGAGAAGGGAAAATAAAAAAGGAGTAGGGGAAAAAGTGCTGAGGGAGCCACAGGGGTTTGATATGTGGGCAGCATCACAAAATCCACAAATTTCTAACTACCAAAAAAATTTAAACTCTTTGCACTCATGGTAACGATATTACATTTTTGGTGGTTGTAAACCTCAGGCATTAAATTGGAACAAAGCATATCCTTCTATAGTGTGTGTTTGTCTCAATCCAGAGCACCAAGTGTCATTTCTGTCTGCTGTCTCATTCCTCAGCTATCATGAGTCACTTCCGACACAGAGAAAAAAATGACGGGAAGGACCTTCAGATCGATAGCCCCAGCTCGGTTGTGGGGGGGGGGGGGGGGGGGTGTTCACTGTTCATCACAGCAGTAGACCACTGACAGTGAAAAAAGCAGTAATGTCAGGACTTAAATGACAGTTCGCTGTCTTTAGTATAGCCCTGGTAGTGCCCCAAAGGCAGGTGCCTCACATGTCTACCTGGCCTATCCCAATTAACTACAATTAAATGAAGCAGTAAAACTGACAAAGGCCTCCTATATTCCTATGTCTCTCCACTGCCACCTGTTCATATTTACTGTTCAACTAACAGTCAAAAAAGGAATAGGGGGTTCAAAGTGCAAAGAGCATAGAATTAAAACTTCCATATGTTGCGATAAAGAGCAGACCATGGAAATCTTATCAGTAGATTAACCGATGAATACTTCAGTTTATATTTTAAACAATCTCTTATTTATCACATTGTAAAGCGCTGCGTAAAACTGTTGGCGCTATATAAATCGTGAATAATATTAAATCACAAAGTTGCATTTTCCTCTTTTCAGAGTTTCAAAGATATGTAAAATTATGAGACGAAGACGAAGACGAAGAAGACGAAGACGAAGAACATGTTTGATCATAAGCGATGGCAAGAATACTGCAGAATCAATAGACCCATTGCTAAAAATTGGAGATCAGGTAGTTTTTTTTGTATAATTATACAAAAAAAAAAAAAAAAAAATTGCAAAATACCAAACATTGTTCTTCATAGACTGTGGGGGAGATTTACTAAAACTGGAGCATGCAAAATCTGGAGCAGCTCTGCAAGAAACCAATCAGCTGACAGGTTTTATTGTCAAAGCTTAACTAAAACAAGCTGAAGTTAAGCCCCTTCCACACGGGGTGGGCGCCATTGGAGTCTGAGTGCTTAGCGGGGAACCTGTTGATCCCCGCTGAGCAGGCGGATGGGTGATCTGTGTTCACTCCGCTTATGCGGAGCGGACACAGAGCACTCGGTTGTAAACGGACACGTTGACGCCCGCCGCTCCATAGGAGGAGACTGGAGGGTTGGACTGGTTCCACTTGAAAAACTGACAGGTGGACCCATTCAGTCCACTCGTGTGAAAGGGCCCTTAGATGCCGATTGGCTACCATGCACAGCTGTACCAGATTCTGAGTGCTTCAGCTTTAGTAAATCCCCCCATGTGTTCCACAATTCAATGGATGCAGAACAATTTCTCTATAAACAGAGTAAATTTGATCTCTAGTTACAGCATTTACGTTTTTCTATTCTGACATATTCAGTTTCTGAGAGTTTATGGAAGGAAACCTTCTGGTTAGCAGAGATAAAATTGTTCTTTTGCCCAACAAATATTGTAAGCATGGGTTGAAATTTCTTTTAATTTATTTTTTAATGTAGCTCTGCAGTGCAGGTTGAAACCATGTAAACAAAAACCATGTAAACAAAAACCATGATGGGGCAAGGTACTCTGGTCTACCTAGGCCACAGCCAGATGGACCTCTCTTTCTAGGAAGCTGGTCCTCAAGGTACTTGGTGGGGGCTCTGCCAAAGAGGGGACCCCGGTTGGGGAGAGAAAAAAAAAATAGATCACAAGGGCAACATCCATGACATCAGGGCAAGATCTGAAAAACCTGCACCCTCAATCACCTCTGAAGGAAAATAAAATAAAACTACATATGTAGTGTAATTCCCCAGCAGAAAGAACATAAAGTGCCACATGCAATACACAAAACGGGCCCTTTCAGATTATATAAAAATTACTCTGAGCTATCCAGAAGGCCCACACAAGGAGTGTGTTCAAAAATAGTAAGTTGACATTACCTAGTGCCACTGAAACTCAGTTGGGTGCCAACCTTCTAGTTTTTATCTGGCACCCCTTGGATGCCACCTCCATCAGGGTGCTCCTCAAGTCTCCCAGCCCCTTACCTGACAAATGGTATTAGCACTTAGTGAGAACCTGCCTACAACCAGGGGACAAGCCTAGCCAACCAGGGAGGAAAGGATCCCTCCCCCCCAGTATCTACCTGGTTACATTACACATTAACTAACACCCCCCCTCCTTGAATAGGGATGGCGCAGCGTTCTGCTCCTGAAAACTGGTAAAAGCAGATACTACATTTGATTTTAGCCAGGAGGCCAAGAAGCAAAATAAAATTTAACTTACAGAACCCATTAAGTGGCCATTTAACTTAATAATGCTGGTTGCCTGACTGTCTCTGGAGTTATTATTTTGAGAACACAAGTGCACAGTCAGTAAAGTAAGAACTCCTGATCTGCATACTTGATTTGCGTCAATGACATTCTGATAATTTACATTTTTATGAGGAGGGTTTAGCAAAAGAGGCCTGTGCACATTCAACATAGGTACTAAAGTGCTACCAAAAAGGAACAGACCAATTTTAGAAAGGACACAAAAAAACTTCAGAGACTGAGAACATGAGGAAAGCTATATTTACTCAGGCACTGGACAGATACAGAAAAAAGCATCCAGGCCTCCGGTTGCAGTGGCGGTAAGGCCTCCTTCCACCTGCTCTCCTGGTTGAGGAGCAACGTACTGAATCAGCATTTGCAGCTCAAACATTGTAGAAGACAAATGAACAGCCATGCCAGCCAGCCCCCAACTGCTCCCATGTGTACCGAGTCATTTGGCTCCATACACTACATCTGCTCCGTCATTCAGCTGGTGTGAAAAGAACCTTAAGGAGAAAGAAAACTCAGAAAAATGATTTTCATGTTCAGTGGCAGAGATCTACTGTTTGCTACTAATCTAATTCTTTCAATCCATTTACACAGTGGTAACGTAGTGAAACAAGCCTGATTCTTGCTGCGGGAAGTTCACCCTCCCCAGTTACCTTTGTTAGAAGTGTCAGAGTTTCTTAAAGCCACCGTTCTTTAGACACTGACAGCAATGGGAGGTCAAAACTTGGCCCCCACCGGTTTCCACCAACTTCAAAGCCTTTTCTGGTGCTCTTTCTGGATGTCAGTAGAGCCAACATGCTCGGTCTTCCTCTGACATTTCAGAATGTCAAGGCTGCTTTGATAGTTGATAGTTTTCCTTCATCCCCACATAAAAATCAAACTAACCAAAACAAGAACAAGTACGATATGAATTTCTCTTAAATGAACCTTCAGTTCAGAGTAAACTCTGCACATGTTCACACTGTACCGGTAAGCTCAAAACAAAAAAGTGACTGTAAAAGCACAACATTAAAATGTAAAAAAGGATCTTCAACCTAACCAAGTGCTAATTACAGAAAACTTACTAAATTTTAACCCCCAACACACAAATCTGAAAGGAATTATCAGTTGTAGCCATTTGCTTCTGGTGAAGTTCAGATCCAGATTCAAATTGAGTAAAAGGACAACCATTTTCATTATATTTTTGATCACTTTTTTTTTTTACATGCATCAAAAAGACCAAAAAGTTTTTTTTAAAATGTACCAGTCACACCAACCACAGTGAATTTGATTTGCAACTTTTTGCCTCAATACACAAGAGTCAAAAGAGTTGCCAACAATTTAGGATACAATTGGAATCTCAAAACAAGCAAATCAAGAAGTATTATGCTGCGTACACACAAGCGGAATTTCCGACAGACATTTTCTGTCGAAAATTCAGATGGACTCAGAGAACATGTTCTATAAATTTTCTGATGGAACAAATTACTATAGGAAAAACCGCTCGTCTGTATGTTGTTCCGACGCACCAAAAACGACGCATGCTCTGAAGCAAGTATGAGATAGAAGCTACTGGCTACTGAACTTCCATTTTATAGGCCCGTCGTATGTGTTGTACGTCACCGCGTTCTGGACGGTCGGAATTTGGTGTGACCGTGTGTATGCAAGACCGCTTGAGCGGAATTCCGACGGAACTCCGTCGTAAAAACCTTCAGAGTTTATTCCGACTGCAAAACCGTGTGTACAGGGCATTAGGCTAGAATTACACTGCTGCAATATGATTTTGATCTGACTTTCAGTGCGAATACGTAGTGCTATTTAAATGCGACTGATAAGATTTGTATATAGTACGGTGCAAAAAAAAAAAAAAAAATCTGAAATTGCACTAGATGTTATCCTGGACTCTGAACTATCCTTTTGGCCCCACATCCAATCTCTGCCCAAAGCTTGCCACCTCAATCTATGCAAAATCTCCAACATACCCCCTTTCCTAACCAATGACAGTACCAAGAATCTAATCCACTCCCTGGTCATCTCCCACCTCGACTCCTCCTTATTGGCTTACCTTTGTATAGGCTATCCTCAGTCTATAATGAATGCTGCTGCCAGACTCATCCACCTTACCAAACGTTCAGTGTCTGCCACTCCTCTCTGCCAATCCCTCCAATGGTTTCCGTTCACTCAACTAATTAAATCTCCTACTCTGTCCACTTTTAGCCAATCCCTGACAATGCAGACAACAACAACAACGAACCATAATTATAACTTTTGCAGATGGTGTTCTATGTAAGGAGTAAATTATAACTCGAGGCAAAAAAAATAAAAATAAAAACATTTTTAGAATTGGATAGAGTGGTGAGAAGTTAAAACCCCTTTCAGGTTTTGTGTGTCATCTTTGCCCCCATTAGGCAGATTCACGCTCTCCAATTGTCATGATCATTAATATCACTGGAAAGGACAGTAAGGCTTCATGTACACGGGACCTTTTTACAACCTCTCCTGAACGATGCAACTTGACAGATAGTAACCCACGTTTAAAACGTCCGTTTTGCCGCGTTTGCATTTAGAAGTGTTTAAAAAAAAAAAAAATAAATAATTTTTTGAAATGGTCAAAAACGAAAAACGGCTATAAACGAAACGCAGCTAAATGTGGGTTACCGCGTTTGGCGTCGGAAACTTCGGCGTCTGAACTCATCTTTTTGCCTTCAAAAAGCAACTGCCTAAAAACGACAGTAAACGATCCTGTGTACATGTACACATAAGATAACATTGGATGAGTTCAGGGGCAGTTGAAAAAAAAAAAAAAAAAAAAAAAAGTGTCCAACTGCCTCTGAACGTCCGTTTACCAACAGCAGGGTACATGGGGCCTAAGGCCTCATGTACCCTGCTGCTGGTAAACGGACATTTAGGGGCATTTTTTTCAGGTGCCCCTGAACTCTCCTCTATGTTATCTTATCAGTACATGTACACAGGGTTGTTTATAGTCTTTTGCAGGCAGTTGAGTTTATAAGCATTTTTTAGAACGCAAAAAAAAAAAAAAAAAAGAAGAAGCTTTTAGGACGGATGTTTAGAAGCATTTGAAACACCAAATGCCTGTAAACGCTGCTGAACGCAGTAACTCGCGTTTAGCAGCGTTTCGTTCACAGATGTTTTTCCTTTTAGTTACTAACTGGTGTTTGTTGAGGATTAAAGTCAACTTCACCCTAAATGAGGCGGGGTGGTTGTGGGCAGGTAACCGTTCCCATTTCTGTTGGAAAGGCATGGCAATATCACCAGAAGTTCTTCCCTGACCCCCCCCCCACTTCTTGGGACAAGTCACAGGAGGCTCCAGGACCAGTTTACATTCACACATGCGCAGTGGGAAGTTGGCTGTGCAGCCACAACCGGCTTCTCACAGTAAACATGGCTTGGAACCCAAAGACTGGTGAAGAACTGGCCTTGGCAAAGCAAACCATCCCAGACAGCTTCTACTGTGCATGTGCGCCATGGCCCAGTTCATATGTGCGAGCTGTACTCATGTTGGCCTCCTGCCAAACTTGGGAATGAGAATGGCATCCCATGCTCAGTAGAAGGAGCCGGAGGATTTTTTATTTTTTTTGCAAAGGCTGTGTGGGGGCAAGGACTGCTGCAATGGGGAGGGAGGCAAGTGTTTTACCTAGGGAAGGTTGTAATTAAAAAGGACAGTTTTATCAAGGTTTTTTTATAGAAAAAAAAAGACTCAATTTAACACTCTATTCTACAACGCTCTCTCTAAAGATGGCCTTTTTGTTCAGCTTGCCAGTCAATTTAAGAGAACCTTGACCATAAGCAAAAGATCTGCCATCCAAACGAAGGCTTGTCTAACCCAAAAATACAAAAAGTAAGATTTATAAACTGTGCAATTAGGCATGCGACACGTAAATTGGTATTCTGGGAAGATCTGGATAGTGATGCGTTCGGACAATTTAGAAGTATTCCGCAATGATTTTTAAAAATGTGAATGATGGAGTGGTGGAGGCTGCAGCAAGAGGAGACCCTCCATATTCTTACATGCAGAGGAGCCAACATCTGATTCGTTGCCATGGCAACACACCACCCATTATTTTCTGCCGGTTTTTATAACATAATTTCCTATATTAAACAGGCTCCAGTTGTCAGGTCAAGCATTTCACAAGAAAAAAAAAAAAAAATATATATATATATATATATATATATATATATATATATATATATATATATATATATATATATATATATATATATATATATATATATATATATATATATATATATATATATATATATATATATATATATATATGTAGCACTAAGACAAAAGGGTTAACTGGAAGTCATCCTCTCTCTACTTTATTTCGGAGATCAGCAGCATAAGAGTTTGCTTGGAGGCAAAATAATCTGAGCGTAAACTCAGTGGTCACGTCACATCTATGGATCTTCAAATCCGGGGAATTTTATGTTAAAAGAGCTCTCAGCGAAGGACACGTCAACTCAGATGGCAGCAACACATCATCTCCAGATCTTTTAGACTGAACTTTTTTGGGAGTAGGCCACGCCTTGGCGGGAAACGTACATCCCTCACCTTGTTCTACTTCGGTCCCCTCAGAAAGCGAAATAAAAAATCTACTTCATTGTGTGCTTCTCTTAAATTGCCAAAATAAAGGGAATTTCATAATGTTTATGGACAGAATCAAACCTATGACTAGTTATGGGCTTATAGGTCACGTTTCCCCCCCCTCATAGACGTGTTTAATCAATACCCTTTGTACAGGGTGAGCGCTGACACAAGCATAAGCATTAGTACATTAAAGTTTCATAGAATTTTTGCGATACGGCACTGCATTACTTTGACAATTGTGCGGCCGTACGACGCTGCTACATATTTTTGGTAAAAAAAAAATTCCAAGTAGTGTATATTAATTGGTTTGCGCAAAAGTTATCGCGTCTACAAACTATGGGATAGATTTATGGACTTTTCTTTTTTTTATTATTGTTCTTATTAGCAACTACAGTGATTAGCGATTTTTAGCGGAACTGCGACATTGGAGGACAAATCTGACAAAGTGACACTTTTTGGGGACCAGTCACACCAATACAGTGATCAGTGCTAAAAAATATGCACGCACTATATAAATGACAGTGGCAGGTAAGGGGTTAAGATTGGGGCAATCAAAGGGTTAACTATGCTCCCTGGGTGTGCTTTCTTACTGTGTGGGGGGTGGACTGGCTCGAGGAAGAAAGACACCCGTGTTCCCGATTAGCAGGAATCACAGATCACTCTCTCCCTCGCTGACAGAACGACGGTCTGCCTTGTTTACTGTCTCTCCAGTGAACGATCGCGGCCACTGGGCCCACTGAACGGATCCCTCTGAGTTCAATCACAGTGGGTGCACGCCCCAGAGACGATGGACGTAATCTGCTGCAGTATATCCCTCCTGCAGAGCCATTGTCCCCGCTGAGAGAAGACAAACAGATGCGGCAGGCTGGTTATACCAAAGTTGATCAATCAACTTTGTATATTCAGCCTGCCCCATAATGGTTTCTGCTGAACCAGCCAACATTCAAACTGTGTATGGCCAGCCTTAGTAGGCACTTCATGGGCACAAAATGCCTTTGCAAACCCAGATATTATCTTGTAAAAAGTATCAGTGACATCACAACTGTGCTGTCTAAAGCTTGTGCATGGAGCAGAGCTGTGGGAGGGGTCCAGCGGTTCTACCCACTACAGGCTGCCTGCAGAAAACTACAGGAAGGGGCGGACACAAGACCAGTCACCCGGCACAAGGAAAGAAAGCAGCAGTGACCAGTCTACATTACAGGAAGCTCCTACACAGAGGAAAAGTACAAAATGACAGCACAGATCTGGTAGAAAACAAAAACTCAGGGCACCAAGAGTAAGAATACGCATGATTCTTGTATTTACACAAAATTTGTTTAGCTTGGATTAAGCTTGAAGACAGAGGAGCTATACAGCAGGACAATAACTTTTTGGGAGATTTTAGGGAAAAGTGGGGTGGAGTTTTAGATTAAGGAGAGGAACTACTCTCCAAAAAACGGGAGCAGTATACATCTAAGGAATTCATGTGAATTGTATTGGAGCATAAATAGCCGATTTTAAGGGATTGATGAGAATTAAAGTCTAACGTTACCTACACTTTTTCCAACCCTCTAAGAAAGCAATTAAAATATTTTTTTCCTCGCTATTGAACATAGTGGCCCTTTGTAAGCGGGAAGAAAATGGTGTTTTTTCCAGCAACTGACAGCTCCAATACAGAGGTTTAAAAGTAAAACTAAAAAAGGCATAACGTTATTTTTCATATTGTATAGAATAATGGAGGGTTATGACACTTGTCAGGTTATTTTATTTTTTTTTTTTGCCATCTGTGTCCCATGGTGATTTCCCTTCACTTTCTATCCCAAAAGCTAAACAGGAAGTGAGACAAAATCCCCCCAAAGTGAGCGAATCCTTGGGTTTCACCAAAACTAGCATCTCATTGGAAGACTTGCACTGCAAGGTAGTTTTTTTTACCCGTGTATGGAGAGCGTGGGGCTTTAAAAGGTGTTTCCAGTGAGGTAATGTTAATACTACATCGTACAACATTTAGAACATTTTTCTTTTTCAAGCTTGTGGCAAGTTTGGGGGAAGTCCCCCTTTTTCCCAGCATGACTGTGCCCCTGTGCACAAAGCAAGCCCCATAGACCAAGCTTAAAAGCATTTTGTTCAGGCCACTCAAGTCCCCCCACACCAGAGCCCTGACTTCATCCTAAAGGTATTCAGTAGGGTTGAACAGGCATGCAGATTGTGAGCCAGGTCTTCTCATCCAACCTCACAAAACCCCCAGAAAAGGGACATTCATTTCCCACAGACCTGCTCCAAAATTGTGCAAAAGCTTCAAAGAAAACAAAAATAGTGTCTCCAAAAGTGCAAATCAACGACATATTAATACCCAAAGCTTTGCATTGGGATGTCCAACATTCTCATATTAAGGGAGATGGCCAGGTGTCCACAAACTTTGGCCATATAGGAGTATCACGAGAGAGAACTTTCTTTTGAAAATGACTTCCTTATTCATACACTTCCGGGTCAGTGACTCAGTGTTGAAGCCAGAAAATCAGCTTGGCAACTAGACGACTAGCATTTCCAGGTGTGAGCAATGGCAGCACCTATAGTTCTTTTATGGTGTACTTTAATTAGAGATCAAAACTGCCCACAAATACACAAAAGATGGCAGGAAAAAAAAAAAAAAAAATCTCACAATCACACGCTGTGGCGTTTAGGCAGCAACTCGTGTGCTCTTTAGCGTCCTCTTTAAACATGTCCCCGGTTGGTAGAGTGTAAATCTGACCGTGACACAGATACTTAAGTGGTCTCTCACTCAAACACAACTTACTCTCTTCTCCCCACCAACTTCCTTTCTTAGAACTAGAGAATTTTTTGGAAAAGCCCATTTCCCCCCACCATTGCCGGTGTTCTGCCGAGAAAGTTCCGCTCGGCTGATAAGTTCCCCCCTCTACTGCGCAGGCGCTGCGCCTGCGCAGTAGGATCCGGCGGAAATAGCCGAAGCGGAATAGCTGAAAATCAGCTGTACACGGCGGCTGAAAGAGGGCCCCTTGCGGGCTCGCTTCGCTCGCCACACTTCGGGCACGGCCTCGCTTCGCTCGGCTCTTTTAGATTCCCCCTCTAGGTCCACTTGGATGGTAGGGAAGGAACCTGGACCCAGGGCGCAGGCGCCGTGTACAGCTGATTGTCGATCTTGAGCTTCGGCTATCTCCGGCGGCTGTCAGGAGTTCGTACTGCGCAGGCGCTGCACCTGCGCAGTACAGGGGGGAACTTATCCGCCGAGGGAACTTATTCGGCAAGACACCGGCATCCGCTTCGGCCTGGTTCACACCTATGCATTTTTTTTTTTTAGTGCATTTTCAGTTTTGCAGAAACACACTACAGTGTGTACTAGAAGATACACATGGATACTAACTCACAGCAAGGCCCCAGAAAATAAGCACTGGCCTACTCTGAGCACAGGAATCCTTCAGGATGGATAACACCACTATTACTTTTTGAAATGGCTTGTTCCAGTGTTATTCCTTCACTACCTGGCAAATGAACATATCTGATGTCACCCAACATTAACATGCTTGTTCTGGGTTAGTGACTCATCATTGGAGGAAGCACCTTCAAAAACAGGACAGCATTGGGGGGGGACCCAAACGACTCTTTGTTGAAGCTCTAACTGGTCTAACATTTTAATTTAGGATCCTGCCCCGAGGTGTTGGACACTTCCTGCTCTTGCTCTGACCCTTCCCCTACCCTTCCTACCAGCCATCCCCTTCCCCTCATCCCCCCCCCCCCTTTTTTTTTTTTTTTTTTTTTTACCCTTTCTTCACCCTCTCCATTTTCTTCTTCTCCTGCTTCTTTAGTAAACCTGGTTTCACAGGACACATTATTTGACTAGACTCTTCACTCCCATTTATGCGTATCGCTGTGTCCTGCGATGGCATATGCATTTTCTGGGCCCGCTGTCCCTTGCCAGAGGCCCAACGCTGTACAAGCTATGATCTGTCTGGATGAGGAGCACACACCCCAACTGCTCGTTTTGGTGATATGGGGATGAATTTTTGACCTTGCTGTCCCATTTCTATATTCCTTTAACTCTTGGTACCCTTTATAGTTTTTTTATGCAATATTAGCCATGCTCCCTGTATTGCAAACTTTGTATACATGGTTATGCCTTGTGATCCAGGTTACTGCTTTATATTTTATACATTGTACAACTGTTTTGTATATTATAAAGACTCAATAAATACCAATTAAAGAGAAAAAATAAAAAAACAGGACAGCAAAGAGACTATCTCTCAAAACGCAATTAACTTCTACAGAAGCATCAGATAGAAACCGTTAACTTTCAGGCAATATTCCAACTCCAGGATGATGAAACCAAGCTGGAGCTACTAAGCAATATGAAGTCAAAGAAAGGTTCCCATGAGAGGTGTTAAAGAGAAAGAATGAATAAAAGTAACGGTCTTTTTTTTTTTTTTTTAAAAGAAGAACTCTCGGATCCACTTGTGCTCACCTTGGCCATGGTCCTCCAAAGCTCCCTTGCTTCAGCAGAGAACTCGGGAAATAACTGGTGGTTCCGGGGATGGGAAACATGTGACCTCCAACCAGGATGATTGGGGGTCCTAGTAGATGATAGGCTCAGCAATGGCATGCAAGCTGCTGCTAACAAAGCAAACAGAATATTGGCATGCATTAAAAAGGGGATCAACTCCAGAGATAAAACGAGAATTCTACCGCTCTACAAGACTCTGGTCCGGCCGGCACCTGGAGTATGCTGTCCAGTTTTGGGCACCAGTCCTCAGGAAGGATGTACTGGAAATGGAGCGAGTACAAAGAACGCTAATAAAGGGTCTGGAGGATATTAGTTATGATGAAAGGTTGCGAGCACTGAACTTATTCTGTCTGGAGAAGAGACTCTTGACAGGGGATATGATTTCAATATACAAATACCATACTGGTGACCCCACAATAGGGATAAAACTTTTTCGCAGAAGGGAGTTTAACAAGACTCGTGGCCACTCATTAAAATTAGAAGAAAAGAAGTTTAACCTTGGGTGCTTTACTGTAAGTGTGGCAAGGATGTGGAATTCCCTTCCACAGGCGGTGGTCTTAGTGGGGGCATCTATAGTTTCAAGAAACTATTAGATAAGCACCTGAACGTCCACAACATACAGGATTATACAATGTAATAGACATAATCACACATATGGGTTGGACTTGATGGACGTGTGTCTTTTTCAACCTCACCTACTATGTAACCATGATGCAGTGTTTAGCCCGAGTAGCCAATCCTAAACCTTCCATCCTGGAGTTGACACAGGGTTGGGAATCTGTGCTTTGATAGAGCAGAGCATCAGGGAACCACAACAAAGTGGAGTACAAATTATGTGGGCTGGAGGGTTGAGGGTTGGCCTTTCGAAGAGACCGTCACTTGTCCTAAATGTTCAAAATGATAAAGCTCTAACCTCAGGAAAGCAAATTAGAAAAAGAAAAGTCCAGATATTAAAAGGAGAAAATATAAATTGAACGTAGGATGCAAAAGGAATTTCTAGCCCAAACCAAAAAGGGACAAATCCTGGAAACCTGGCATTATCCCTACAAATCATGCACATTTTGCAGCTACAGTCACTTGTACAGGTCAAAAAGCTGCACACTATTCGGGTGTGTAGGGAATGGTTTATTTCACTTGAGAAGGACTGACAGATGAGCGCACTTCAGTTTTGGCCTCTGACACACATCCTTAGCTGAAAGAAAGATCCAGAAACTTCCACCTCCAGAAAGGGAAACAATCCTACACCAGAGGGGCCCTCAGCTGGAATTAGTCATGAAAAGATATTGCAAAAATAGGAGGCAGCAAGGCGGGTAAACTGCACCAACCTAAACAAATATCACATCATTGTAATTCCTGCAGGATAAAACAAGACGCTCAAAAAGACCATCACCCAAACAAGAGTCACTCAGCAATATAGCAGACAAGGCTTTTCTAATAACCCAGCACCATGTGAAATAAAAGTATAGGTTTACAAACCAAAACACATTTCTTCTCAAAAAAAAGTCTTCAAAGCTAATTAAAAAATTGATACCAACAGGAATACTGTGTACAGGTACTTCTGTAGACCTCCATAAAATGCATACAAGACGTACACAGATATTTATGTTGCAAACATGTTCAACATAAATTGGAATTCACTCATAATTTAACATTTTATTTAATGAGGATTAATGCAAAAAAATGCCTAAATGGAGTATAACAGTTTGATTCTCATGAGAAGGAAAAAAAAAAATGTAAAAAACATGATAATTTATCTTACAACAAACCCATCAGGTAGGTACACATTTCAGGAAATAAACCCATGCTTAGAATGAATTTAAACCCCCCCAAAAAAAAAAAAAAAAAAAAAAAAAAACACGAGACAAGCGTTTTTGGCTGTACTTCTCCTGTGGACTACGGAGTGCAGTTTGTCAGAGCCGGTCCAGGCTCTGGAAAAATCACAACCATATGGTTGGGATCTACCCAGAAGCCTGGATCGGCACCTGGCTCAGCCTCTGAGTGATCAGCCGAGAGCCTAAGTTAGCCTCTCCTGCCCCCTCCACAGTCCAGCGCTCCAGTGAGTGCTGGAGGGGAAAGCAGAGCCGCTGACTAATGCCGCGTACACACGAGCGGAATTTCTGACAAAGAGTCTGATGGGAGCTTTTCATTGTATATTCCGACTGCGTGTATGCCCCATCGGACTTTTTCTGTCAAAAATTCAGACGGACTTAGATAGAGAACATGTTCTATATTTTTCCGACGGAACCAATTCCTATCGGGAAAACTGCTAGTCTGTATGTTGTTCGGACGGACCAAAAACGACGCATGCTCTGAAGCAAGTAGGAGATGGAAGCTACTGGCTATTGAACTTCCGTTTTCTAGGCCTGTCATACGCGTTGTACGTCACAGCGTTCTGGACGGTCGGAATTTGGGGTGACCGTGTGTACGCAAGACAGCTTGAGCGGAACTCAAGCGTGTGTACAGGGCATAACAGTCACTGTTTTCTGCTCAGAGCGGAGGGGAGAACTGAGCAATCAGCGGTGTTCATCTCCCATCCAATCATGTGCAGGAAAAGGTGCAGTTTTTTTTTTCCTTGCAAGTGATTGGGTAACCCCAATTTGTCACATGTATAAGGGTTTGAGAGGAAAACATCTGTATTGCCCTTTTAGCAATCTTTCTATAAAAGGAGAGAAAACGAAAGCAGGTATCTGGTTATTATGGCACGCAAAATGTTACTATCAGGCCATTTCATTATACATAAAGGCCCCTATAGATATAAGACAACTGATCAGTAATTGTTTTTCCCCAAAAAGCCTGCATTGGAGGTATCTGGATCGAGGCTTTCCCATGATGCTTCATAAGCCAAGCACAAATGGTCACCCGAGGTGTTCAGGAGTCCTACTAGATTGTTACATGACCATAATTGTGATCATTCTAGGTTTATGACCACCGTATGGGTGACCACAGACTGGTATCGCCCACAGAGCGCCAGAGCAAGGTAAAATATATGCCTGTCCAAGAAAACATTCCCTGAGGGCCAGGCCATTCAGTGGTGACAGCAGTGCTCCTCCCCTAAGCTACAAGTCAAGAGTCAGGCCTGCTAAACGTGAAGATTTTCCTAACAGGGTGAAAAGCCTCCTGTGCGATCAGTATGGAATACATTCTGGTTAGTTACTATGTGCTATATAAAACTTTTGTAACCATTTTGCCTTATCTAATAAGCCTGCAAGTTGATCTTTTTCTCCACCAAAGCGAGTGCAATCGACCAAGGTTGGCAGTAACATATTTAGTTTCCTTTCTTTTTTTTTTTTTATTTAAAATCGATTTGCTTTTGGAGTAAAAATCTATCTAAAGATAGTTTTCTAGTTAAGATACATTTAGTTTATTCAGCATGAAATGGAGCTTAGTTATGTAGCATGGGGCTTTATATTCTGCAATATTTAAATTTTTGCTAAACTCATTCAATGAATCCAAGCTCTGCAGGCAGAGATAACATGGACTGCATTCAAACTATTTCAAAGTACCCATGAGATAAAACAAAGTTCAGGAATATTCCTTTATCCCAATTTTTTTTCCTACCTATGTACACTGCAAACTGTGTGATTGAATCGGTTCCGAGATCACAGTTTTACTAACCTGACAGCTTATTATTCTAAATAGGAAACCTTCATTTTGTTTGCAAATATTAAAGTGGCGGTAAACCCTTTACAACAGACTTACCTGTAACTACCCCAGATATCTCCTAAATCTAAACCACGGTTTAGGAGATAACCCCTGTGTCAGTATGTGACGACGCCATCGCTACATGCGCAATGAAGCAATGGCAAGTCCATGCCGTGGCTTCAGCTAGTATGCTGTTACCGGCGGCTCCGTGATGTCATTGCGGCTCCGGCCAATCACAGCGCCGGAGCCTGCAATACCCGTTAGGAACTCTAGGAGCAATGTCGAGGACTGCTACGGGGGCTTCAATCTAAGGCAAGTAATGAGCTAGTATGCTATGCATACTAGCTCATTATGCCTTTGTCTTGCAGGTTTTTTTTTTTTTGTGGGTTTACAACCACTTTAAAAATTCTAACTACCAGCAAGAATTAAGTCCTTACATTTAAAGGACACCTGTCATTGCAGACCCACCATGGCAGCGCCTGTTAGCGGACATCCACTCACCTGCTGCCGCCACGTCCCTCACCTTGTTGTGTCACTGCTGCATCACCAGCCCTCCCATTAACCACTTGCCGACCAGCCGGCGTCATTATGCTGCCGCAGGTCGGCACATTCCCGCAAACAGTCGTAGCTATACGTCGTCTCCTTTAAGCAGGATAGCAGGCGCGCGGAGGTGCTGATACTCGTGGCCTACAGTCGCGATGGCCGCCGGCCACGAGCAATCGCAGGCACGAAAGGCAGAACAGAGACGTGTGTTTGTGTGTAAACACACAAATCCCTGTTCTGCGAGGAAAGACAGTTTGTGAGTGCCTAATAGTTAGGAACCATGATCGGTCATCCTATCTAGTCAGTCCCCTCCCCCTACAGTTAAAACACAAAGTCAGGGAACACAATTAACCCCTTGATCGCCCCCTTTTAAACCCTTCCCTGCCAGTGACATTTATACAGCAATCAGTGCATTTTTATTGCATTGATCGCTGTATAAATTGTCAATCGTCCAAAAAAAAAAGTGTCAAAAGTGTCTGCCATAATGTCGCAGTCATGATGATAATAAAAAAAAAAAAAAAAAGATAATAAAAATCTAGCCCCTATTTTGTAGACGCTATAACTCTTGCACAAACCAATCTATATCTATATCTATATATACACATACATACATACATACACACACACATACACTTATTGCCATTTTTATTACTAAAAATATGTAGAATACATATCGGCCTAAACTAAAAAAAAAATTGCCTCTTTTAAAAAGAATTGGGGATATTATAGTAAAAAACTACAAAATGTGTTTTTTCAAGATTGTTGCTTTTTTTGTTTATAGTGCAAAAAATAAAAACCGCAGAGGAGATCAAATACCACCAAAAGAAATCTCTATTTGTGGGGGAAAAAAAAAGGACGTCAATTTTGTTTGGGTACAGCGTTGCACAACTGCGAAATTGTCAGTTAAAGCGACGCAGTGCTGGATCACAAAAAGTGCTCTGGTCATTGAGCAGCCAAATCTTCCAGGGCTGAAGTGGTTAAAGCGAATAGGACTGTCGGTGAGAGTAACAGCAGGTCAGAGGAGGAGCCGATGCAGGACAGAGATGACAGTTGCTCTTTAAAAATGATGATTTAAATCAAGTTCACCCTGATTAAGACTAATAATTACTGTGCTTCCAATCCATTGTACCCAACATTTGTAGTTTCTTTCCATATACTGTATGGAAAGGTGGGCTGCAGGTGCCTATAAATAGACCAATGATAATTGAACATCTCCATTTTACGGCAAGTTTTGGTGTCAGTCATGAAAGCCACATTGGGGTGAGAACATTTGCCCCCGTTTAGAGAGACCTTGCAGGTCACACACAGGCCAACTTTGAAGGAGGATGAAACACTGATGAGCATCTAGATTACAGTTGGCACTACACACTGGATCCTTTGTGCTCAATGAATACACCCATTTAAATGCAAGGAGCACCTGGATGTACCAATCTGTAGTGCTGGCTGAAGGCTTAAAATGTCTTACCGTTCCTCAAAGGCACTAACCATTTAAAATATGGGAAACGGCACAGTGGCATAGTGGTCAACACTGGGGTCATCGGTTTGAAAGCCAACCACAATACCACCTGCCTGAAGTTTGCATGTTCTCAGTGTGCTTGTGTAGGGGTACTCTGGTTTTCTCCCAAAGACGTGCTGGTAGGTTAATGAGCCCCATCATGTGCATGTATAAAATATGAGTTAGTGACCTTAAGCCAGCCATAGATGGCTCAAATCTCAGCCGATCGACTTTGGTACAACCAGAATGTCACATTTTTTGGACCCCCCCCCCCGGGGGAACACAATCACTCAACTGATTGTTGGTGGAGGAAATCAATTTTCTTTCCTGCAAACCGTGGAAAAGAAAATCATATCTATGGCTGGGTTTAGAGTAAGCTTTTTAAGGGCTGAGACGGATGTGAATATATATATATATATATATATAATTTTTTTTTTTAACTATACATTTTATTATACACACACCGCACTTGGTAAATTGTCCTCACTATTTAAATAAAACATCAAAGAAGTCATTGAATGCAACCACTATAAGACATGAGAAGCCCCCAAATATAGGGAAAGGTAGTTACAGAAAAAAAAAAATATTGGACGTAATATTGGACCTAAAATTTACCAGTTATTCAGGTTCGCCATTTGATAAAAAGGTAGGCAGGTATTTTACAATGCAAAGTCAACAGAGCAATTTATTGATTACTGTTATCGCAGCTTCTGAAAAGGTCTGCCGATATGTACACTATGGTAAACTGAACTTCACAAGGACCTTCTGGTTTGGGAGGGGGAGCTTTAATTATATTTCTATTATGTTTTTCTTGTCATAGAACATGGACTCCCTGTATTTGTTTTTTAGACATTGAACAGAAACAGACTATTTATTGTAAAAAGTAGAAAACCTCTCAAAAACATGATTCAACTTTATTACAATTAAAAAACATAAAATATCCCGCCTACATAAATATACACCCACTTAGGCTAGGTTCACATCTGTGTGGGTGGTTCCCGCTGCAGGTCCAAACCTGTTCTTGCAGCTGCACTTGCACAGAAAAAACAGAATGGATGCATGCGTGTGCCATTAGTCTTAATAGCACGCCACATGGACTGGGAACCGCACTGAACTTGCAGTTCCCATGTAGGCTGCAATTTCTAAAAACGCTCCAGGGACCGCGAAAAACGTGGCTTGCAGAGCGGCATGTGTGTAAACCTTGCCTGAAAGTTAGGATTTAAGTGATGCACTGTTGGAAGCAATTAAAGCCTTTCATTTGTGAGGCTACATGAGTGAATAAGCCCCTTTTACATCTACAAATTCTCGATTAGGTTAAAGGGGTTGTAAAAGGCAGAAGTGTTTTTTTTAACTTAACGCTATCTATGTATTAAGATAAAAAACCTTTTGCATGTAGCAGCCCCCCTGCAACCCCAAATTACTTACCTGTGCCCCATCTCTCTCCAGTGATATCCACGAGTGTCTAAGCCATCCGGGTCACTCCTCCTGAATGGCTGAGACACGGCAGCGGTGCCATTGGCTCCCGCGGCTGTCAAAATCAGTCAGCCAATTGGGGTGAGAGGGGGCGGGGCTGGGTCGGGGCTCAGTGTCTGAATGGATACACAGAGCTCTGACTCGGCTCATATGCCCCCATAGAGAGCTGCTGGCTGAGGGGGCACTCAGGAGGGAGGGGCCAGGAGCAACAAAGAGGGACCCAAGAAGAGGAGGACCCGGGCTGCTCTGTGCAAAACCAACTACACAGAGTAGGGAAGTTTAAACATGTTTGTTATTTATAAAAATAAAAAAAACACGAGACTTTACAAAGTCCTGGACTCAGACTTGACCATTCCAGGACATGAACACTTTTGTTCTTTTTTGTTTGTTTTTTTGAGTTTGTGTTTGGCTTTATGCTTGAGCTCATTGTCTTGCTGGTTGACAAGTCTTCTAAGGCTCAGGGTCTTTGAAGGCTACATCAGGGTTTTTGCTGTATTCATTCTACACTGTACCTTCACAAACCTGGCACCTTCTGCAGAGAAACATCTTCCCAGCAGAATGCTGCCATTGTCATGTTACATGGTGGCAGGGGTGTGTTTATAATGGGATTTACAATGTTGGGGCCGATGGCCATAAAGATCAATTTTGGTGCCTTCATACCATAGAAACTTCTTACAGCTACCTGCTGAGTCTCCCAGGTGCCTTATAGCAAACTATGTGTGATAGGTTAAAAAAAAAAAATTAGGCAGAGGCTTTTGCCACCATTGGATAAAAGCTGTGTCTGATGGAGCAGCCATATAGGTCTGTAACTTGTTCACAGGTTCACAGATGTCAAAGGTCTTGGTGTTCTCTTATTAGTCTCCTCCTTGCATGACTATTTTTTTTTTTTTTTTTTTTTAACGGGAAATCGATTGAATAGGACATTTTCTTGTCTTCTTCCCCTGATTTGTGCTTTTTTTATCACATTTTTACAGAGCTGCTTGGAGTGTTCTTTAGTCTTTATGGTGTAGGTTATTCTGGCAAGGTCTAACCCGACAGAATTTGGACCTTCCGGATACGTATGCGTTTATACCACAATCATTTAAACCCCTTCCCTACACACAGGTGATCTCCATTAAATTATTTATGGGACTTTGTAAAATAATTGGGGTTGCTAGGGGGTGTGGATTCCTTTAATATTGTAATTAAAACATTCTAAAAATGTTTCAACGGACAAAATTATATTTCTATTTTTATCAATGTTATTTCTGTAAAAAAAAAAAAACTCACTCGCTCTCCAGAATATTTATCATGCATCAGCCTTGAGTTCAATACGTTCCAAAAATATTGAGGCTCACATGCCATGTGGGGTAGGCAAAGGCCTTAACGCCACAAGCTATGGCTCGGGAAAAAGGGAGAAATAAAATCACTCTAAAAACACAGTGGGGGTTATTTACTAAAGGCAAATCCACTTTGCACTACAAGTTCACTTCCAAGTGCACTTGGAAGTGCTGTAGATCTGAGGGGGACAAGCAAGTTAAATAAAAAACAGCATTTTAGCTTGCACATGATTGGATGATAAAATCAGCAGAGCTTCCCCTCTGATCTACAGTGACTGCACATACAAGTGCACTTTCAAGTGTACTTGTAGTGCAGAGTGGATTTGCCTTTAGAAAATCAACCCCAGTGTCAGTCAAATCCTATGACAAGCGAGGGGCATGGCTGAGGAGCACTGTTTGCGTCTATGGACAAAGGCAACGTGGCTCAGGAGTTAGTGCACAGGTGTGCCACAAAAAGTAGTGGCTTCCTATGATGGCACATCGAGAAGAGGAGGAACCAGGAGCACTAGTGTGGGACCCAAGAAGATGAGGATCTGGCCCACTCTGTGCAGTTCCATCTCATAGAACAGGTACATATATCATTTTTTTTTTTTTTTTTTTGTATTTGACTCTACAGTAGACTTAAAAGGGCACACCCCCCCCCCCCCCCCAATCAGTGTCTCATTGGGAGCACATTAGGAAATTCCTGGTAGTCACCAAGGTCACAAGAAATGAGTGTCCCCATTGGAGGAATTTCAATTTGAGGGCCATTTGAAATTTGTGTATTTCACCATCAGTTTAGCGGTCACTTGGACCAGGAATCTCCCCAAGGGGGACACAGACATCAATAAAAACCTTACTTCTAATCCCTCTCTACTCAAACCAAAGCTAAACAAAAAGTTTTGCCTTCAGTTATACTTTCAGTAAAAGATCATATTTTGATAACTTGTGTATAATTTTGAAAATTAGTCTATCCAGTCATGAGCAACAGACTTGGACGTGTTACCTTTCCACCATCAGCTCATCCATTTATAATTACTACCTTTTGCATCACTTGCCTCTCCCTTTTAGAGCGTAAGCTCCCACGAGCTGGCTCCTCCTATTTATTTTTCTACATATACAACAGATCTGCTCTAATGTATCCTGCATCTCATTTTCCTTTGCTTGTATTTCCTTTATTTGCAGTCCACCAGGCAAATTTTTCTATAGACGTGTGCAGGGATCAAGATACACACACACTTTTTAAAATTCTTTTAAATGCATACACTACACACATACATATAATACATGTAAACATGAAAGAACCATCGACTGGGTGTGTCAGCTGCTGCCCACAGATGTAGAACAATCATCCCAGGTCTGACATTGACTCACTCCATAGACAGGAATGACATAAATCAGGAATAATGCAGATCGTGGACTATTTAGATGAGAGGAGGGCACCAACACAACACACAAAGCAACATCTCAACAATCATTGCAAGCTCCAGCAGGCCCATCTGGCCCTGAGACTTCTATCCCCAAGGTCATATCGTCATTTCCCAAACTACTCGCTGCTCTAAATAACGATGTAATGCTGCCCATAAAGCATCAGTTGGACAGTATCTTTATCCATTCGAACATACAGACAGGTCTTTGGGGACACGAATCCCAGAATATTCTACAGTTGTGATAACAGGCCCTGCCTTTCCTTTTAACAGTCAACCATGATAATTCACAAAGGAATAACACACAAGAGTCCTCTTCATTTAGCCGGCTCTGGGAAAAAAAAAAAAAATCTGGTTTGGTCACATTTTGTTTCCCATTCTACAATAGACTGCTTGTAAGGAAATATTTCCGTTAGTCTAGAAAGAGGACAGGGAAGCCGCTTCATTAAAGGTTTAGTAACAGCTGCATCTAAAAAGAGTCTTTGACGTCATAATCAGCTTGAAAGATGGGATGAGCTGACAAAGTTATGAAACAGAAAAGAAAGATGGTGGGGTATCTTCAGGATGAATGCTGTGTACGCACATTTAATGTATTGGGAAGAAAAACATAACCGCTCATGTTCAGAACCTCAGAGCTATCATAGAATCCGAAATGCCAAACGTGAAAACCGGAGCTCCAGTTGTGTTTTAAAAGCGGTTTAAAATGGTTTAAGATTATACATTGCAGGATTTTGTTCTTCTGATCCAATTTCTGGTTTGCCCCCAATAGCATCATCTTTAAATAAAGACCACACAATCTGGACAGCCAGCTACCCATAGACATCGGAGACCCATCATACGTACAGGCATGATAGGACCATTGATCAGGGTAGCGAAAATTCAGAACACTGAAAAAAGCGAAAAAGCCACGCACCATGCCACAACGATCTAATTTTTCAACACTGAGAACCTTTGCACACTACTCGGATTTCCAGCATTATAACACCTGGAAGTTTGGCATAAACGGCTTATTATTAGGCTACATCTGTGCCATCAACCAGTTGTTTTGGATGTACAGTTGGCATGGGTCCACCCACTGTCTCAAAGTGAATAAACTTCTTGTTCTTCGAAATTGTGATGAACTACGGCACGTAGATACCATCTACTTTACAAAAGCTATACTGCACTTTACACTGGTTCAGTGGAGGGCTTTTTTTAGTCCCCAATAACCTGTCTAGATTAGATCTTAGATTTTCTTTTTTCATGCCAAGCCATTTTAGGGGCCAACAAGCCTGAAAGCTGTAATACATTTGTAAATGTATGCAATCCATAATAAATGCTAAGCCATATCTGTGCTATAAACCAGCGGTTCTGGTTGCTCAGTTGGCCCAGGCCATAAAGAATGAGATGCATGACTCCACCCACTATCCTAAAATAGGAAATAAAGCCCTTTTTTGGCGGTGGGTGTTGTGACAGAAGTGAGGTATGTACACATCTTCGGTTTTTAAAAAAAAAAGTCTTTACTGTGCTTTACACAGGTTCAGTGGAGGGGTTTTGGGTTCCTTTAAGCCCACCTCACCATAACTTGCCTTTACCACTTCATGAAAATACACTTTAGGTAGAAAACCTATTCTTTTCTGTGTGGCTGGCTTATCTATGAGCTAGAGTTTAGTGCCTTGAAGGGGGAACTATAAAAAGGGCCCATTCACACAAAGATGAAAATTAGCCTTTAATGTGTAAAAGGCATCAACCATAAATACTTAGGCCAGCTGAAGGCCATTTTTGCTTGCAACATAACCAGTGAGCATTCCCAGCAATTAGGACGCCAATAAAAAGCTCAATACTAATACACTAAGTGGAAGACGCCGCAATAGGTTGATTATAAAGCCATTACACTTTACAAAAGGTACGATAGAGTGCTACCAAACAACAGTTGCTTACACACATTTTGCAGGAAGCTGGAAAATCTGTGGCCAGGCTTTGGGATTCTGCTTTTTCTATAGGGAAAAATGGGACCAGATCTTGGGACCACACTTGGCTGTTTTTTTTTTTCAACAAATTGAGGCTGGTCCTAGTCAAGGACGATGGGCAGTTGTCTCACTATCCATTATAATCTTGCTTTAATATATACTATATCAGTGGTTCTCAACCCTAGCCTCAAGTACCCCCAACAGGCCATGTTTGCAGGTTTTCCTTTATCTTGCACAGGTGCTTTAAATCAGAGTCAATGCCTTGGTATGTTGGACAGCTATTTTATCCAAGAGAAATTCCCAAAACATGGCCTGTCTATACAATATGTCCTCTAAAATGAGACTTGGATAAGGTCAAGCCCATGCATAAGCTTACCTTCGCTCTCTCTGAGGTCCTGGTTACAATAACCTTGTCAAATTTTCTATGTCATCTTGCAGTGCATATTAAGGCCTCCACAGGCGATCTTTGTTTTAGAGCAAGGGTCCCCAATCTTTCTAAACTAAGGTTCCGTTTACTGTTCTTCCAGACAGAGTAGGAAATGCCCCAATATCAATGGGAATAAACAATCATACCATAGCACCATTGATGTCAGTGGGAGGAACCGTGCCCAATCATTGTTGCCAGTGAGGAATGGTGCCTTGCATCAATAAATAGTGCCCCAAGGGCCAAATAAAGGCAAGTAAAGGGCTACACATGTGGCCTGTGGGCCGCAGTTTGGAGATCATCGTTTTAGAGGATGACCATTGCACTCTGACAATCTGCTGCCCAAGCCAGCCAATCATGACTCATTATCTGACTTTAGTATGCTGAATCTTGGTAGGTTGCCAGAAAGTGCATTTTTTTTTTTTTTAACCTTTCTACTACTTTATTGAATAAATGTAAAAAACAAAAATAAACTGTGGTTGGAGGGTCTGAATGAACAGTGGCCAACCGATCACGGTGAAGCCATGTATATCCAACAATATAAAGATAGAGTGGTATGACTTAAATAGAAGGGAGTATGGGATGATGGATATTGCAACACTTAAATACCCTAATTTATTAGGCAAGAACTATTGCGGGATTTATACACCTTCTTTGTTCTTTAAACATAAACGGTGTGCCCCCAAAAAAATACCAAGTAGCCATCCCTTTGATTTCACTGGGTCACAAGGCAAAAGCACAAACAGGTTTAATGTCATCTTTCTGCCCATGTGGAAACCTCTACGGCAGTGCAGTGGTCATCAACTTGCAAACCTGGCCTGTTAGTGGGCCCAGAGGACAAGATAACTGAAATACATCACAGGTGATATCATTTGCTGCTCAGCGACTGTAGTATTCTAGTATGCATCTGCCCAAGGTAATACATAAAACCTGGCCCGTTAGTGGGCCCTGAGGACAGGGTTGATCACCACTGCTCTACGGCATCCTTTGATGGCATCATGATTTCTCAACAGCAACAACTCAGCAGGGTCTAGATGACATCATCCAGTAGGATCTTTTCAACCTCGCCCAAGTACCACTGACTGATAGCATGGCCAAGAATTCTACACATGCAGGTGGGCCATTCCTGGATGCTCACTTAAGAGAATCTGTTCAAGATGACTGGGGCCTACAAAACATGCAGTTTTAGGGGCTCACTAGGTCACATGACATGGGTATAACCAGAGAATACTTTGTGCCAGCATTTTTTAGAATAGAATAGATTTTAGATATTCTTTAGCCATAGATTACAAGAAGAAAAAAAATGTATTACAAACCAATTCCATCTGCTAGCCCCTTGTCAAGGTGCTACAGTATTTTTTTTTTAATTTTAGCCTAGGGTTGAACTTTAAAAATAATGAAAAAAATAAAGCTGCTAAGTGGAACTCAGTTGGCCTTGCAGCACAGGTATCTATGTTAATGCTCACAAAGACCACTACTGTGAGTATTTGTGTATATCCCATTTGCCTGGATTTCCCCTCCCGCGATCCAGTTTCCTGCCATACACTCAAAGCTTACATTGACATTAACTGTATTCTGTCCATAAGCTCTGGTATTTGTCTGTAGTACCGTCATATGGACATTACACAGTAAGCTTCTTAAGGTTCACAGGCTAATATGAATAGATCTGTATTCTCTGCAAAATCACTTTAGAATATGTCAGAAGATTAAATAACTGATGCTCATAAAAAAAATAAAAAAAAAATAAATGTAATCAAATCAGACCCCTCAACCTGTTTTGCAGCACAAACAGCCCTTGCCAACATCACCACTTGCTCTTGAAAGCAAAAAAAAAAAAAATTCCCCAGCGATTCTCCTCCTTTCATACCATTTTATTGTCAAATGGAATTAAAAAGGACATAGTAACCGAGAGTTCTCTGTCCAATCACAGCCAACCATCTGCTCTAGCACAAACGCACTGAAAATTAATGAAGAAAAAAAAAAAAAAAAAAAAAAAAAAAACTCAGCTCCAAGAGATGGTCACAGTTACACTCCATTAATCGCACATTCTACCTGACCGCTGTTTATCTGCATTGTTTTACACTCCTATTCAGAAGCCACACACAGAAGCCATTAAGAATATGTAGCCTACATAGGAAGAGACAATAGGCACGTCATACCGTATGCAAATTCAACAGATGAGTCCAGTAATTGCACAACAAAGCTTTCTTCCTATGGTGCGGATGGAAAAGCCCTGTCCACATTATGCAAAAAAGAGAAAATAAAAAAAATGCATCTGAAGTGCAAAAAAAAAAAAAAAAAACAGCAGCAGATCTGTTTACTAGTGGAGGGGCACCTTTGCTTAACTACTCAACCATAAATTGACAGCAAGTGCAGACTCTGCATTCTGGCAACCAGATTCCCATTTGTCTCTAGATTGCACATGGAATAAATCTGACACTCCGAACAATCCCAGAGCAGAAGCCTCCACCCTACAGCGCAAACCTCCAAGCTACAGGAGTGGTGAACCTCTTTATATGCTAATCGGCTTGTATAAGCGTGAAGTCTATCGTCCTCGCATATCGCTCCATTGTTACTGCCTTGGGACAAAACAGATCGGGAAACAAATGCACCCAAAGCTCCAACTCTCCAAAGGACTATGTCCTTCAAAAACAAAAAGGAATCCTATTCAACTGGCTGCCAACTGTCTTCCATCACAACAGGCCAATTTTACCAACGTTGATTGGTCTTGGACTGCAGAAAAAAAAAAAAAAAAAGCTGCCCCCTCCACACCTCTCCAAAAAAAAAAACCAAAAAAAAAAAAAAAACTAATTACATTTCTGACCCCCCATCAGGTGCCTGGTTTGAATACTCTAGAGTAACGAACCCTGAAGCCTATCAAGATGTAGAAATTTTGGACTCAATGGAATATGGTTGGTACCAGCAAAAACCTTAAAGCTTTCAAAGGGGAATATTAATCAAAAATTAGAACCGTTGACCACAACAACCCAATTTTTTCTCAAAACACAAGCAACAGTTCTACTTTTTGCTCCAGTCCCCCCCCCCCCCCCCCCCCAATTTTGCTTTTCAGTTGCGTTGCCCATTCTACTTTTTGTCTTCTCAGATCTGCATTTCTCTCCCAGTAAGCTGGATTAGTAAAAGACTAAAACTTGCTGGACAAAGCCTGCTGCTCTAGTCACATCCATTGCTTCCTTACACATCCAAGGAAAAAAAATAAAATAAAATAACGTACATCGTAGTACTGAAGGCACTTCCCAGCAATGACAGGGTTATTGCATGAACACCCCCCCCCCCCCCCAATAAAATACAGTAGTAGTATAACTTACATTTTTCGGCTGCCAAAGGGAAAAAGTTCCAGCCATGCATCGCGAGCACCCAACGCCACCAGAGGCGGCTGCTTTTTTTTTTTTTTTTTCCCCCCGAAGAACTTCACGCCACGGCCGCAAACCAATTGACTTGATGCTGAAGAGGTCCGAAGCAGAGACAAATGACCCTAACTAGCTCCAGTGACAAAAGACCGAGGCAAGAAAAGAATATGCTGCTTTGTAACCGCAGCGCGCTCTCAGATCCTATCGGAGGCAGCGGCTCATTTCACTCTCTGCAGAACGCGATGATCTGATTTGCAGGGAAAAAAAAAAAAGAATCCAAGGGCTCCATCAAAAAATCACCAAAAAAGATTTTCAGGAAAAATTAATATAAAAAAAAGGGGTTCGGAGAAAGTCCCGTCAAATATTTTTACTTCCTTCGAGAGGAATTCGAGAATTTTTTTTTTTTGCTGTTTAAACTCAGCTGCTGCAGTCCTGGGTTTTATTTTTTTGCTGATCCCAGCAGGATTTTTCCCATTGCTAGAACAGATTTTATTTCCTCCCTTGGAAAGTTCTTAAAAAAAAAAAAAAATCCCATAGTTGCACAGGCATAATTTTTTTTTTTTTTTTTTCTCGTTGCCTGGATTATGATCTCAACTCGGTGTGGTTGTACTGCCAAGGGGTGGGGGAAGGACCTAGAAAGCCAGTTCCTTTTTCAGCCTACAAAAAAATATCAGCCTGTTTGCTCAGAAACCAACATGTGTCAGTTGTTGTAGTACAACCCGAAATTTAACCTGTCAGCTACCAGACAGCCAAAAAAGGGAGGACTCTGCAGAGAAAACCAACCAAGCAACGCCTCCGAAAGGGGTTAAAACCGGCCAGCAAGCCTCGCTCACGCAATTTCAACAAACAAACAAATAACCCAACTTCACAAACCATGTTTTTGTACGGAAATACAAATAATGAAAACTAGGATTTAAAAAAAGTGATACCATCAGTTAACTCAACAGCATTAAAACAAACCAAAAAAAAAAAAAAAATAAAACTAAAATTTATCAAGCATAATTTTTTTTGTTTTTTTTTAAATTTTACCTGCTATCCACTATGGCTCTACAAAAATCATCCGACAAGTTCTAAAGCCTAGAAAACAATTTTTTAAAAAAAGAGCAGGCATGATTTAAATCCGATCCCTTCTGACCAGGCATAAAAACACACACTAAAAAAATAAAAAAATTTAAAAAAAAATAAAAAATTACAGGCGTACTCTACGGTGCAAGTTTTTGAAAAAAAAAATAAAAATGCATTAGAGAATTGAAGCAGAACGGACTCATACAGCTGCTGCAGCTTTGCGACTGCTGGGCATAATGCTGTAGAAGCGAAGTTGGGATATAAATAAACCTTTTATTCCGCAGGAGAGGGGAAAAAAAAAAAAAAAAAAAAATGCACTCTCGCTCTCATTGACTCACATACACAAAGCCAGCAAGGATTGAAGCCAGGGGAAGAGGGGAGGGGGATGGGATAAGGGCATAACACAAGGAAGCTTGCAACCCCATGGCTAGATCACACAATAAAAAAAAAAAAAAAATTAGATACACAAAAAAGGAGGCAAAAAAAAAAAAAAAAAAAAAAAAAGCAAAACACAAATTCAAATAAAAAAAAAAAAAAAAAAAAACCGAGGTGTTAGGTTTAAATAGCATTACCTAGAGGCAAGCCCTTGTTTAGCAAATGAGAACTTCCCATTGAGGTGTGTGTCCGGCCTCTCTAAAATTGAGTGAGATATGGAAAATTAATCCCAAGCATATGGCCGCCACTTCAATTTTTCCCAGAAGTAAGACACACACACACAGGCGCATGCACACAGGCTGGGGCACACACACACAGCCCAAATGAGACTGTCTGTGCAAAGTGGGAGAGGCAGGAGGGGGAGGAGACAACTTGTGCCAGAAGCAAATCTTTGGTTTGTCAGCAGAAGCTGCTGAGAAAAAGCAGTGTGGGAGGGAGGGGAAAAAAAAAAAAGAAAAAAAAAGCCACCACACAGATCAAAGATCACACATTGCAAGGTTTAACATTTTTTATATTTTTTTTAATCTTATGACATAAAAAAAAAAAATAAAAAAAATATATAAAAATAAATTTCAATTATATCTTAACAGCTTAGGCTCTTCTGAAGGCTGTCCACAAGGTTTAGGAGTGTGTCTACGGGAATATTTGGCCATTCTTCCAGAAGTGCATTTGTGAGGTCAGGCACTGATGTTGGACGAGAAGGCCTGGCTCGCAGTCCCCGCTGTAATTCATCTCAAAGGTGTTCTATCGGGTTGAGATCAGGACTCTGTGCAGACCAGTCAAGTTCCTCCATCCCAAACTCACTCATTCATGTCTTTATGGACCTTGCTTTGTGCACTGGTGCGCAGTCATGTTGGAACAGGAAGGGGCCATCCCCAAACTGTTCCCACAAAGTTGGGAGCATGAAATTGTCCAAAATGTCTTGGTATGCTGACTTCTTAAGATTTCCCTTCACTGGAACTAAGGGGCCAAACCCAACCCCTGAAAAACAACCCTACACCATAATCCCCCCCCCCCTCCACCAAATGATTTGGACCAAAGCAAGGTCCATCAAGACCTGGATGAGCAAGTTTGGGGCGGATGAACTTGACTGGCCTGCACACCTCAACCCGATAGAACACCTTTGGAATAAATTTGAGCGGAGACTGCGAGCCAGGCCTTCCCATCCACATCAGTGCCTGACCTCACAAATGTGCTTCTGGCAGAATGATCAAATATTCCCATAGACACACTCCTAAACCTTGTGGACAGCCTGTGAGCCAAGCCTTCTCGTCCACATCTAGAGAACTACAAGCCATCAGCTGCGGTGGAGGACGTTACCTTTAGGCATTCATTCACAGGAAACAGCTGTGTGGGCAGAGCCCCCACAGGGCCAAGAGGTTTTTAAATTGTGACAGCATGGGGGGGGAGGGGGATGGAAACCCCTGCAGGCTGTCACAGGGAGGGGAGGAGGGGTGGATACAGGTCATGGAATATGTAACATGTTCCAAAAGGTGAACTTATCCTTTAAGATTAAAAAAAAAAAAAAAACACACACACACACACACACACACACACACACACACACACACACACACCTTTGCCCTTTACAACTGCTAAATTTTTGCCGCAGCAGGTGCAGAGCCCTGAGCAGCTGGATTTCTGGTTTGGTGGACATTAGGAGGGATGGGGGCCGGCCATGTGAAGAAGCCCTTATAGCAGGGATATACAATTAGCGGACCTCCAGCTGTTGCAGAACTACAAGTCCCATGAGGCATAGCAAGACTCTGACAGCCACAAGCATGACACCCAGAGGCAGAGGCATGATGGGACTTGTAGTTTTGCAACAGCTGGAGGTCCACTAATTGCATATCCCTGCCTTATAGAGAACTACACGAGTCACAAACACTGATGTGAAGAGTCCATGTTTGTGCTGCCTTCATTATTCTGTTTTACAGGCCCTACACAGGTCAAAAAACAAACAAAAACTCTCAGCTCACTGGTAAGGCTGGCAAGTGAGCTGGGAACTTTTTTTTTGACCTGCGTCACCCATCCATGTACTCTTTGCTTCAAAAAGGCCAGTTATAAGTTGGGGTGGTTGCCATTTCTTTTTCCTTTTTTACACAGGGCATACATCTATCCAGGGTCGGGTTTACTGCACGAGGGCACATGGATGTCCTGTGCACCCTCACTGATGTCATATGGACACAACACCACTCCCAATCTGACATCCATGTGGGTAGATGTCCCTGAACACAGTGCGGGTTCAAGGACCTACACCCAGTGCCAAGGTCACCTAGAGCCCAGGGCCAACATGCCAAACTGCATTAGCATTATGTGTTACTAATCTGCATGCTTACCCCTAAGCATAAAAGTTCCCCTCCTCCCAGTACAAATCTGCCCCCCTGCTGAAATCGCCCTCTGCATACATCTTTGTCTCCTGCCCACCCAAAGATAAAAATAAATAAATAAATAAAATTCACCCCCCAGCACAAAAGCCTCTACCCCTAAAAGTTCCCCTCCTAGTACACCCCCCCACCCCCACTTCAAATCCCTCCCAGCACAAATTGCTCCCAAATCCCCCCCTCCCAGCACAAATCTTCCTCCCCCCAACACAAATCCCCTTAGATCACCACTTTTAGAGCCCCCCCCCAATTTACCCTCTTACCCCTGGCCATTAACAAATCCCCCCCCCCCCCTCCTTCCAACACAAATCTCCTCCCCCAATCCCCTTGTGGTGCCCCCCCCTTCACTCATTCTGGCCCCGCCTACACCTACACAGACGTCCGATTATGAACAGCGTCTGTGTCCATGCATCTCAACTGACATCAATGGGACTGCCTGCGGGAGGATACGGAGAGAACCTGCGGGGGGAAAACACAGCCCTGCAAGGGGGTGCACTACACTACGTCCATGTGAACGAGGCCCAATGGCCCGTACACACGATCCGAATATCGTACGACCTTTTTTGCTTAATAGTTGCAAGTAGAAATTGAATAGGTAAAGTCACAAAAATTCTCGCACAACAGAAAAAAAAAATATCGGAAGTGACGTCACGAGTTGTAATGTAATTGTATTGTATTTTCGGACGACAACTATACTGACAAAAACGAAAATCATATGATCTGGTATAGTACGAGGAAAATTTTTCGTGCTTGTCCGGTCGAATAATAAAAAAAATTGGATGAACGGTCGTGATTGGCTCTCGAAAAGTAGTGTACACACGATCCGAAAATCGTTCGATTCCTCCTCGGACGACAGTTTCCGTACGATATTCGGATCGTGTGTACGGGCCATTACTCTGTTTCGATTTACCATGGCGGCTAGAACCGTGAAAGAATTCGGTCACTATGGATTATTACAAATAGTACATTCGGAGTTTTGTGTCTTTCATTGAGTCAGCAGCTGCAGTGTGTGGAGTGAAATGTGCTTCTCATAGCCTTGTGTTTCCTAGATGACTTCACACACCCCTAGGAGGGCACTCAGTGCTACACTCACATTTCCTGATTAGAAAGCTTCCTGGCCGTTTAACCCTTTACTAACCTACAAAGCTTGTCATTTTACATCACAAGGGCAGGTCTACAATGGCATTTGTAACAAATGCAAATATTTGCACTGCAGCAAGAGAAACATTTACATGACAAATGGGAAACTTAAAAAAAAAAATAAAAAAAAAAAAAAAAAAATTACCGTACTAAATAAAGTTCAAAGGGTAGCTCCACTTTTTAGAATATTAGATCATAAAAATATATGTTAATCAGCTATGTTATGCTATTACAAGGTGTTGGTTTCTGCAATGCTCAGACAAGAATCTTCAAAATTTGATGCCAACTGTGTACTAGAATATAGTGTAGCACTCCCCCTAAAAAAAAAAAACAAAAAAAAAACAAAAACAAAAAAAAAACCGCTGGTAGACCCCCATAGAGCACACAGCCAGGCACATAGCATTTTTTTGTCATTCTTCCCCTCCATCAAGATCAGTCTAGGGCATTTGTGTCAAACACAAGGCCCGTGGGCCAAATGCGGCTCGCCAAGCCATTTCATGTGGCCCTCGCACCTCTCCTGCAGCTGCTGCACATCCCCCCCCCCAACCATCCGCCTCCCCTTTGCTTCTGCCCCACCTCGTCTCAGCAGTCGGCAGCAGAGAGGAGGTCCGAACTCAACCAACTTTTGCACCTCACGCAGCGACAGCACCCCCTCATCTCTGCCTCCCCTGCTCTCAGCATTCGACAGACTCTGGCAGCTGATTCCAGCCCTCCTCTGGTCCTCCTCCAGACCCTGCCCTTTCTACTTGACAGCCTCTCCTTTTGGCAGCGGGACAACTTAAGGAGGTGCACTGTGATGTAAGGGAGGGTGGAGGACTTTTGATTTATAATGGTTGGGGGGGGGGGGGGTATTGACATCTGATGTAAGGGGGGGATAGGGTGCTCTGGACCTCTAGTCTTATGCTGGCCATACACTAAACGAAAAATCAGCCGAAATTCAGTCATTTAGACAGTTCATTTGTTTTTTGGCCAGTTAATGGGCACAAAATCGATAATCGTTGGGACGTTTTTGAGCCGAAAAAAGGACAAGTTTGGAAATTTTCTGCCGAACGAACGATAAATTGAAAAGGTTAATGTGTTTCCTGTCTGAACTGACTGCACTAGGTATATGTAAAAAAACAAACAAAAAATGCATTAATTTATGTCCACTAAACGATTTATCGGTCATTTCATGATGGCACCATCGTTTGCGCTCACGGCCGAATGTTCGTTTTTCAAAAATGGGTTCGGCCGATTTTTCGTATAGTGTATGGCCAGCAATACATCTACAACTGGCCCTTTGAGGGCAACTATAATGCTGCCGCGAACACGCAATGAAATGGCGTTTGACACCCCTGGTCTAGGGGGTTTTTTTTATTGCGGAACGATGAACTTGGATAGGGAGCATGGGTTCCCCCCAGAGCTGTAAAACTTAAAGGACTGCTTAACTTTTAGCAGTATTGCATAACTGCTGGCTGCACTTTCACAAAGTAATGTCACACATAGGCTCTCTAAGGCTGGCCATACATTATACCAATTTTCTGAGCTATGACTAAGCCCCGTGCTTGGTGTGAAACACGTCAGCGGCTGTACAGTTAGTCTGTACCCATTTGTGATGCTTTGATATCCATTTTTATATAATAAAAAGGTGAATTTTTTGGAGTGCGGCTATCCATTTTTCCCATTATACAAATTTTCCTTTAGATTTACCAAAACCATATAAAATGAGGTCAAAACCTAAACACTTTCAATTTGTATGCAATCAAGCTGGCCTTTGCACTACATAGTTGAAGTTAAATCTAAAGGGAATTGAAGAAAATTGTATGGCCAGCTTTAGCAGTCTGATCTATATTCCTGCCAGAGTTTCAAAGCACCACACTGTCACACTTGCAGCACTGGGGTCCTATACTCACTTGGGCACATGATCAGTTGTCTTCTGTCAATATCCACCAGTCTGTTCTTAGTGAGGGAGATTAATGCCGCGTACACACGAGCGGACTTTGATGTACTTTACAATGGACTTTCTGAATGAACGGATTTGCCTACACACAAACCACCAAAGTCCGACGAATTCGTACGTGAGGACGTACGACCGGACTAAAACAAGGAAGTTCATAGCCAATAGCTGCCCTAGCGTGGCTTTTTGTCCGTCGAACTAGCATACAGACGAGCGGACTTTTCAACCAGACTCGATTTCGACGGATTGATTTAAAACATGTTTCAAATCTAAGTCCGTCCAACTTTTGAGAAAACAAAGTCCGCTAGAGCCCACACACGATCGAATTGTCCGACAAAATCCCGTCCGCTGGGCAAAGTCTGCCGTAAAGTCCGCTCGTGTGTGCGCGGCATTAGACACACACACCGCCTTTGGACAACTTGGGCTCTCTCCCACAGCTTCCCCCTGGCTCTATCCCATGAGCACTCTTCTGACCATGCTAGATCCTTGGGCTGGATTTGGCAATTAGCCCCCCCCAGCTAAAGGTATCTGGGAACTCTGTCTTCAGGCCAATTTCCTCTCAGGCTTCTGCCCAAGGGGGCAGGGCCTCAACAGTTACAGTGAAATCAAATTTGCTTAGCAGTCTACTCTAAACTAGGAGGGTGCTACATCAGAATGGATTCAAAACGTTTAGTATTTTTGCTGCCCTGGCTTAGATCATCATTTTGGGCGGGGAAAAAAAAAAAAAAAGTCTAAATATAGGTTATACAAAATATATATTAAAATTACTTGAAATAACTACAGGACGGCTTCATCATAATTTGTTCATGCCTGGGAAGATGGAACCCGATGAAACCCTTCAGTGTTTTCAGGCCATTGTTTTCAGTGTGATTGTACACACAGGTGCATAAACATGTGCTACATATAGAGTAAAAAAAAATATAAATGTGCGCGCATAAACTGTTAATTTGAAGAGGTTAGAATTTTACATGCAAGAATATGCGCAAAATAAACACCTGAAATTTCAGTAAGGAATACTCATTTTAAAACATTAGTGCCATGTGCAAGTACACTTCAAACAAAACTGGCCAAAAGGCAAAGACCATGCCAGCTGCTGGATACCAGCGGCATGTGGCAAACACACCACCAGACTGGCAGATTCTGCCACACTAGACTGCCACAAATGGGAATATACAAAAAGAGAAAACAATTTGGTTTGGTCCAACAAGGACACACTAAATGAGCATTAATTGCACATGGGTTTTGCTTTGGCCTGTACATTTTTACTTGGTTTCTGACCTTGGTTTTTTGTCCAAGGCATACATGCAAATACACTTTAAGGATCAGGTGTGTGATTTTGTGCGCCGACATGTGCAGGTAGGGCCAATGAACATGTAGAAAGAGGACTTCCAAAATGAAACTGCCAAGTGTATTGGTAACGTGCCCACCGGAGCCAAGTCACCATGGTTCACACAAAAGCAACAGTGCATTGCGTTTCTTTGCAGTAAACACATGCACCCCACCCCACCGCCCCCCAGGGAAAAACAAACAATACATGTATAGCTTTGGGGTGCACTGAAAAAAAAAAAAAAAAAAAAAAAAAAAAAAAAAAAAAAAAAAAGAGGAGAAGAGGTGGCAGGTTTTTGGTTTGGACCCCTCAAGTCCGCAAAAAAGCGGTCCTATTCTAGCCACAGCCAGTACAGTACCTTGATATTGGAAAACAGCTATCACACCTCCCCTTGTGGAATGGGCAATGGAACTCTATTTCATAAGGGACCTTGGAACATTTGTTGTTCCAAGAAATGACACAGGGAACAACAATTTAAAAAACGTCATGGACCTCCTGGTCTATGTTTTGTTATTCATCTGCTTTTCAGGGTAGGAAGATCTACAGTACTCCCCCAACCAGCCATAGAGGAGAGATCACAATACCTCTTCTTCCCATCACACCACCGAACGTTGTTCTTTCCTTCTCAACTGGTTTCTTTTTGGTTAACACTTTTCCCACTATTGGACACCAACCTTACAGGCTCAATCACCCCCTCTATTAGCAGACAAACTTGAGAAAACCGAGTACTGTCCGTGACACTTTTTTATTTGCACTAACATACAATTTTTCAGGACAAGCTTTCGGGGTATGTCCCCTTCAAGGTCCAAGCAGTACTCAATAATACAGCTACAATCACATCAGACAAACTTGATAATTGAATTGTAATACCTTTTACAGTGTCTCCCAAAGCAGGACCAATCTGGTTGGCAGTCTCCTTCCTAGATAATTCCTAGATGACCCAAGATAGTAGTGCTTAATCACTGGTGCCATTTCTCCATCAGAATCTGAAAATCTATGCAAATATATTTGTATGTGTACAGTCACTATTGGAAGATCTGAACCACGCTACCTCTGTACTTCCTATATACTTTATACCTGTAACTCCCGTTATAAAAAAAAACTTCAATAAAACAAGATTAAACTAAAAAAATCAATGGGTATTACACAATGTATACAAATGTGTTTTAGCGCACGTATAGGCAAGAGTGACCTCCAAGCTATGAAGTTGGGTTCATGCAATGCATGAACATTCACCAAAACACCTGGAGGAACGTGTTGAACACAAAGGAAAAAAGGGGGGGGGGGGTGTCAACTCTTACGTGCGTTAGCGCATGAATGGCCTCAATGCATTAGGTGTGAACTCTAAGCTTAAACATTCACAAACACGCCTTGGGGGAACACATTGAAAACAAAGGATAAACACACACGTCAACATTACAGTGCGCATGCATTAAACCAGCCTAAAGGGCAGGGGTCAACGCCCCTTCCCGATGCTTGCCAAGTGTCTCCAGACACCAGGCCAGAACCTGGGTTTTCAAATACATTAGCGCTTGGTAAAGCAACTAGATTTGAAGTGCACTGCATCTGAGGGAATGCCATCCTTTCCAGTTGGTTGAAACCTTTCATAGCTGATCAGAAGTTGCCCTGAGCCACACAGTCATTGGATGCACCTGCAGCAACCGTGTATAGCAGCCATAGTACCCATGTCACTTGCCTTCAGTAGATGACATGTTACATTAGATTACACGGGATTGGAGTAGATTACGTGGAATTCCATTCATTGCCACGTAGTTAATTCCCATCTATGGCTGCAGCTCAGCCTGTTTGGAAAATAACACAACATGCAGCATTATTGCAGCAGAAGTATGGATTTTTAGGCCAGGAGTGAACAGTAAATATGTATGGTGTGAATTATTTTCGGTCTCTGCCATAAGTGGAAGCTCTCGGTCTTGAATGCATGTAAAAAAAAACAAAAAAAAAAAACAAAAAAAAAAAAAAACACATTCCGCATCTTCTTTACAAGCAGGCGTTCCTGCATGTGCAAAGGTTTGAGAAACACAACCACACAAGAACAGGGAGGGGCAGTGTTCAAAGGTAGCCGAGCACACTCACCACCCTCCACCACTTCATTTCCAGCAGGCCTATGCCCAGTCCCTCCCTACAGTAAGGGGGACTTGCATTGGGAATTGTAGCCCCCTTCATATTCTGCAACCTATTTCAAAGAGTCAAAGCAGAATGTAGCTAGTAAAAGAAGGGGACACAAGCTGCAATAGGCAGGAAACAATAAAAAGCACAAAAATAGTGTAATATTTGGCATCAGTCATAAATGAGTGGTGGCGTTTTGCATTTTGTGGTAGGAGGCTAGGTTCACATTTGTGCATAGCGGGAACATGCAGCCCTTTTGCAGACATGCAGCAATGCCATGAATGCCTAATGGCACCACCGCGCACCTTGCCAACGTGAATGCTTTCATTTTGGTGCGGCACATCAAGCTGTCGTATAATACAGACACCCATATGGAATATGACATTTTGAAGGGGACACTGCTGAGCATATGTCCAGTTCCAACAGTCCAGCCTTCCTACCACCTCACTCCAAGTGATAGCCTGTAGGTTATGCCATGTACTTGAATGAACCTACTTGCATGCACAACTTGTCTTAATAAGCACCTTCCTTCACTATGCTGAGGACCCGTCACCCGTGTGCTCCAGCTGGCTGGCTGTCACATTACCTTTAGCAACCACATGTTCTACCCTTCACCCCATATGTGCATAGCAGGTCCTGTTCTTTGCAATATGCCAAGTACCACCATGCACCCCTTGTAATCACTTCAGACTACAAGCATTTGAACAGTTAACACTTTTGTTGAGAAACTCTTCAGCATTACAATCCCAAGCATAACCACAATCTCATTCTAAAACTATTCTCTGGCTGACCAGGCATACCTTTCCAGGCAATAGCCCATGGTATGGAAGAGTCCTTTCTAGGCAAATCCCAGGGTGCTTGCAGGCGGCTAGTGGTTATATCTCCTATAGTGGGACCCTTGATCCTCTTGCCATACGACCAGTCTCTAGTCCCCTGAGAAGAGTCTTTCCCCCTCTTATTTGCAACACACAGGGTGGAGGGTAGGACCCAGAAAAGCCCAGGAAAATGCAGAACCAGAGTTAACCCCTTCCCCACCAGGGAAGTCTAGAATCCCTAGCTTTAACAGAGGCAAAAATTCACGTCTCATGTTTTTCGCAATGACTCGGATCCTTTATATTACAGCCCCACCCCCTTACATTACAGTTATCCCTTCATATCAGTGTCATCAGTCCTCCCCTTTACAATAGTCCCTGGTAGCATTACAGTGTCCGCTTTACATCACAGACCCCCTTTGCATCCAAGCTCCCCTTTACATCAGTGCCTCTAACATGAATCTCCTCTGCTCCACTGCCCTTCACATTACATCCCCCCTCCTTACATCACAGACCTCCACCCCTTACAACAGTGTCCTCAGCCCCCCACCTCACAGACCCCCTTGCACCCTAGTCTCCTTCACAGCCCACCCTTTCTTGCATCTCAGTCCCCTTCACAACCCACCCTCCTTACACCCCAGTTCCCCTCACTGTCCCCCTTCCTTATATACTGGTCCTCTTTATAGCCCCCCCCCCCTTTTCTTTCTTGCAACCCAGTCCTCTTTATATGAACGCACCACAACAAAGCACTGGCTTGTCAACTTGAAAATCTGAGCAGCTCCTGCCCTCTGTCCGGACATGCCATGCCTTCTACCTGCTGTTAAGATGCATGCCGTGGCGTGGGGGGTGGGGGGGTGGCAGGAGGAGGATTTCACCTCCTGGAGAGGACACCCAAGCTGCTAAGTGGTAGAGCCACTGTCCAGATTGAACTGTCATTCAGTCCACCATTTAGTGATGCCTGTCCCAAAGAAAGGTGATCGAGGTGCCGAGGACCCATTTAAGAATGCTTTATGTTCAGGCAGTTCCTCCTAAGGGCAGGGGGATCTAGATACCAAGGACCCACCAGAGAATAGATGTTAAGGCACAGTGCCTCCTAAAAGGCAAGGGATGTAGATGCTGAGCATATGCCTGAAAATAGCTCATACCCAGGCCCAGTTCCTTCTAAAAAGCAGAGAAACTAAAATTCCTTGCACCCACCAGAAAATGCCTTCCATTTTCTGTTGGGTCCCCAGAATCTAGATCTTTTAAACATACCTACCAACAAATCTCTGGTCAAAACACTGCCCTCCATTTTACCATTTCTAGATACCATTTTTCGGCCACAAATGTTGTGCTTGCAAACACCAGTAAAAGGAAATGGATTTGGTTTCACCACTTCCAACATACACAGAGGTTAAATGAACAACTTGTGGACAAGGAAAGATTACTCCCGCGCTTGTGAGGATCTGTTTGGGTTTGAGAAAAGTAGTATTGTGAACTATAGCAAAGCTAAAAGAGATGGTGTTGCATGTCCCGCTGCCCAGAAATTGACCCCGGGGTGGTCAGGTATGGCTAAATGGAGAGTGATGGATGAATGGCGCGTGATCAGTTGCTCACATCAAAACGTATAAAATTTATTCATATGCAAATAAAAACAATTAAATAATGCCAATACTACGTATCAATACAAACCGGTAACAAAATATAAAAAAACATGGAAATTTAGAATTAAAAATGGGTTAAAAGTATTATGGGCCCATATTGAGGCGGGCATTTAGAATTGGCTGACGTGTTTCAAGGATAACCTCTTCATCAGAGCCTTTTGAGAACCAGGGCGCAGTCTCTATGGGCCAGTAGGCCAAAATATGTACATCAACATAATGGCTAGTTGGAAAAGATGGCCTGAAATGGGAAATGCGATTTTCTGTGTTCCATACCAGTCCACGTACAAGCGTTCTAGGTGGAACAGAGATCAGAAAAGAGATATATATAGATATATAGAGCTATATAGAGCTATATAGATATATATCTCTATAATGTATAAACATATATAGATATGTGTGCATATATATGCACAATGAACAACCTGTCACCCGCACAGCCCGATAGTAAACATGGGTGGGGACGGGTCACAGAGTGGCCCAAGAAGGTTCCAGATATGATTTAAATAAAAGCACCCAAGCCTGGGAAATCTTGGGAATTCAACACAATCATTCTTAAGGTCATCAAGGTGTGCTGGGAACTGATTAAAAAATACAATCATACATTAGTCCATCAGGTTTGTAAAGCAAGTGAAATACATAAATCTAGGTTTAACTTTAGCGCAAAGAACCTGGACCTGTCCACACCACAGCATCCTGTTCAACATGAAACTGAACGCCAAACTGATAAGACATCCCAGATATTCAGGCTGTTAGGTCATGTGATGTCAGCAGTCTCCCTCCTATGTAACCCTGGTTTCATACCAATTGACCCTGCCCATCGAAATGCTGCAATTAAAATAAGAAACTAGGATGAAGTTACCAGAGAACATGAAATTTTAGCTCCATAGTACAATCTATAATGAAAAAAGCACAGCTAATGTGGCATTGGCCCTTGCGTTAAACCATCATCTGGCAGCACAAAATGACCAACACTGACAGACAATGTCACTGGTCTGATTTTCCTGCATGCTGGAAAATAGAACATTTGGGTTCCCAGAAGTTATGCCACAAGTTTGTAGGATAAGTGTGCTATTTCTTTGTGCCGCTCAGTTTTTGGGGATACGCAGTTGTTGTAATTACCTCACTGGGCAGCTTAACAGAAATAGGTTTTTTTTCCGCTTTATGTTTCTTGAACAAACATGTTAAAGTTCAGCCTGAAGTACATTGTAAATACACATTACATGCGCCAATGGCCATGTTCCTATACAACACACTGGCCATTTTATTAGGTACACCATGCTAGTACCAGTTTGAACCCAGTTTTGCCTTCAGAACTGTCTTCATTCTTGGTGGCATAGATTCAACAAGGTGTTGGAAACATTCCGGAGAGATTTTGGTCCATATTGACATGATGCCATCACACAGTTGCTGCAGATTTGTCAGCTACACATCCATGATGCAAATCTCCCGGGTAGGATGGATCCATGATTTTAAGGTGTTTACGACAAATTCTTACCTGCCATCTGAATGTCGCAGCTGAAATCGAGACTCATCAGACCAGGCAATGCTTTTCCAATCTTCTATTGTCCAATTTTGGTGCGCCTGTGCAAATTGTAGCCTCAGTTTCCCGTTCTTAGCTGACAGGTGTGGTCTGCTGCTGCTGTAGCCCATCTGCTTCAAGGTTCGATGTGTTGTGCATTCAGAGATGGTATTCTGCATATCTTGGTTGTAATGAGGGGTTATTTGAGTTACTGTTGCCTTTCTACCATCTCCAACCAATCTGCCTATTCTCCTCTGACATCAACAAGTTAATTTTCCTCCGCACAACTGCCACTCACTGGATATTTTCTCTTTTTCCCACCATTCTCTGTAAACCCGAGAGATGGTTGTGTGTGAAAATCCCAGTAGAACAGAAGTTTTTGAAATACTCAGACCAGCCCGTCTGGCACCATGTCACCATCATGTCACATGTTCAATGTCACTTAAATCCCCTTTCTTCCCCATTCTGATGCTCGGTTTAAACGTCAGCAAGTCATCTTCACCATGTCTAGATGCCTAAATGCATTGAGTTGCTGCCATGTGATTGGCTAATTAGCAATTTGTGTTACCAAGCAATTGAACAGGTCTACCTAATAAAGTGGCCGCTGAGTGTATATAACTTGTAAACCTAATGACCCAGCCACATCATCTCAATACATTGGCAGACTGCTTTCTACTTTGTACTGCTGCACAGGTGCTGTGCTTTGCTGGTCCTCTCGCCTCACAATTCCTCACAATACAAATCCAGGTCTACTTGACTGAAAAAAAAGGTTTCTAATGACCTGAATCAACCACAATGCTCTGGTTAGCAACAAAATAATATTTGATGGAAAACAATAGATGGGTTACCTCTCAAAATAATTTGTGATTTGGCAATGCTGATATGCGCCCTACTGATTCAATGCGCAGTGTGAGCTGTGTAGCGCCCCCCCCCGGGTCTACTGGGAGCAAAGAGGTACCTTCAGATACAGGGAGCGAGCTTACATTCACCCCAAGGCTGAGTCCATGGCTATAATGGGAAGTTGAACAGCAATTAGGCGCCAGTCCCTTTAGGTATTTTTCAATGCTTTAATGCGAAGTTGTAGGAGAGAGGTATGGGGGGGTTCAGATACACTTTTTAGCAGATCACTTACAGACTCTATGAATCCAAAGGACAAACAGTTTTCTTTTCAGAAGATCTTGAATACCTGGATAAGTCTCTCTCACAGACTTAGCAGCCAGTAGCACTCTTGGATAAGTCCCTCTCAGACTTAGTAGCCAGGAGCTAGTTACCTTGTTTAGATTGTAGAACAGCTTAACAGTACCAGAACCTTTAAGCTGACCTGGCGGTACTGTAAAGGTAGTTTAGATATAGGTGAGTCCTCCAAACGAGTCACCAGGCCTTTCTGAGAGACCAGCTTTCATTATGGCTCTCTCCAGCAAGGGTCCTCCCCTGGATCTCCTCAGCTCGGCTCGGCTTCCTGTACATAGGCTGTCTTGCTTAAGGAGCACCTCAGGGTTAGTAGGCCCCAGACAGGCCTCTGGGCCTACTTCAGAATAGGCAGCAGCATATCCTCAGGCCAGAAGGGCCCCGAGGTAATGACTGACTAGAGCACATGGCATCTGTCCAATAAATACCAATTCCCAGAATGCACAGCAGCCAGGAACCTCCTACTGGGCTGTTTCTGGAAAAAGGATAATCATTACAGCTCAACCTAGTTGTAATTCTCACACTGTCCCGTGGTACTAGTGACACCTACTGGCAACAGTGGAAAATGCACAACTCAGCCAAGTTTAGAACAGAACCAAATATATATCAAATCTGAGCTGTTTACAGCTCAGCCAAGAACTAAATTTACACTATAGCTTTTAGGAAGAGGGGGCTACAGCTGTAATGGGCCTATTCATAAAGCCATGAGGGCCAAGGGGTCCCAGGGAGGTTCCCTACAATGGGGCATCCCCTGGGCCTGTCAATGTCCATCCAGTGATGCAATATACAGCCTATACAGATCTAAAAAAGGAAAGAGATCAGAAATCAGAAGGAAGTTAGGCAGAAAGGTGACACTAGAGAAAGAGAATGTGCAAGTGCACCTGACGAGTAGAAAGCCAGGGAAAGGATAAGGAAAAACTAGGAGAGAAGGGCGGACAGGAGGTTAGAAGCCAAGAGAAGGGGGGGGGGGGTAAGGGCTCAGGATCATCGAGGTCGTCCATCATTGGCGGCCCAAGCTGGCTTGGGGGAGAGTAGGAAAGGCATACGACAGCCATGGTTGCCCTTAAGGAACTTTGCATGATAGTCGTTGCGGATGCTGGACATCGGTTTGTTAAGCATCAATGCGGTCATGCGATCTCTCACCCCCTGGAAAAGGGACAGTTTTTTTTTTTTTTTTTTTTCAGGCTTTGGCTGGTTCTTTGAACTGGCAAAAATAGATAGGAAGCGAGCTTCCACTGATAGGCGAACAGGCCAGGAATTGGACAATGTAATAGGGCAAACTTGGCTTCTTTTTGTATGGGCAGGTGGAACAAAGTGAATAGGAGGCCAAATACACAGGGCCAGAAATGAATTAGTCTAGGGCACGTCCACCATATGTGTACAACATCACTCTGATGGCCATAGCCCCAGAAACCGCAGTCACTGTAGGACAGATTGGCATGGGCAATGCAAGTAGGGACCCAATACCAATGTAAAAGCACCTTATATGCCGCCTCCAAGGTGGCTGTGTTGAATGAGCATTTGGTCACAGAGAACCAGGCCCCGCTCCAGTCTGCTAACTTTCTCAACCTTTTTAAACATGAAGGAACCCTTGAAATTACTTTCAGGTCTCAGGAACCCCTGCTAATAACTGCTATATTCAAGCTAATATTTGATATAGTCAAAGCTCACGGTACATTACTGTGATGATCAGTGGTAAGAATGCGCCTTACATTTGAGGTCATTAGAAAAAATTCCCCCTTACAGATAGCCAAAAAATGATTGCCGTCAGTGGTTACTCATCTAAACAGGCACAAAATGCTCATTGCTCAAGAGACCCCCCTAGCAACCTCTGGAGGAAACCTGGGGTTTCATGGAAGCCTGGTTAAGAATGGCTGGTCTAGAGGATCACTTGTACACTTTTCGACCAGATGTTTATATGATTAAAGTATTAACTAACCCTCACACAGCTATATCCAAAACAACATTTTGGCTTTAGTAACAATTTAAAACTGGCAGATCATGGGATTTAAAAAAAAAAAAAAAAAAAAAAAAAAAAAACGCACGGTGACTAATCTGCACAGATGTGGTTAACGAGAATCTGGATTGTAACTAAAGATGAACTAGGGATGAGCAGTGTGATTTTGGCTAAATCAGTTATTGATTTTGCTGTCAGTGCAATTTCATTGAAGCGGAAACCTCATCTTGCTGGTCTGTATAGGCAAAATTTGCTTGAAAAAAAAAAAAATCCTTGGAAAAAGTAAGAGTGCTGGGGTGTGTGTGTGTGTGTGTGTATTGTCTCTTTGAATTGTGTTTTACTTTTTAAAAGTGGTTTTTATCTGTGAAAATAGGTAGAATAACGAGGCTAATAAGGGGCTGGATTTTGGTACAAGAATAGGTCCAACATAATTTCTGTAAACTGAGCCAAATTAAAGCTTATTGCATCCCTAAAGAAGAACTTTGGCCAGGTTGTGTTCAAAATGTACATATTGTTAACTGAAAGCAAACTTTAAAATAAGCCATCACTGACCTTGGTAGCTGCAGTCTCTGGAGCAATTCATCCTTAAACTTTGCAGGGAAACGGAGCAGGTGAAGAGGAAGAGGGGAGACAGCAAAGTGCCAAGAACATACTTGAATGATTTCACAACTTCTATTGTCAACTGAGTTAAATCGCTCAATAGTTTAACCATAAAAAAGGTCAGCGAGGGCTTATTATAAAGCCCATTTACTGCTTGGTAAAGAAGAACTTCACCCAAAAGGGTAAGTTCCACTTGTTTGCATCCCCCCTCCCCTTCACTGCCACGTTTGGCACTTTTTTTTTGGGGGGGGGGGTACCTGGTTTTAGACAGGTATCTGCTCCCACTTCTGGTCAGATCGCCACAAAGTTCATCCCTTCCTTCCTCCACGGCCTTCTGGGACACATTACAGGACCCAGAAGACTGCAGGACCATTCACAAAAGCACAGGGCAGCTCGCACATACACAGTAGGAAATTGGCTGTGAATGCGGAAGGCTTCACTGCCGGTTTCCCTTACTTAAGATGCCAGCGCCCAAAGCTGATTGGGTGAGAACATCGCTGGGTCCCTGGACAAGCAAGTGTCATATTAAAAGGCAACAGCTACAGTACTTTTAACCGCTGACTTTTTTTGGGGGGAGACTGGCGCTCCTCTAAATATTTGTAAATATTTGAATATCCATAGCCTGGCCACATGTCTGCTTTGAAAACCACCTTAAACCTGAAGTTTAGGAATGGCAATTTTTACATGCAACATTGACTTACTGATTATATATGTGCCATACCTGTGGGTTTACCCTTGGAAGCTGAAAATCACTTGAGGATGCACTGCTACTACAGTAGTCTCCACTACCATCCAGGTCCCACGCAGAGTCACATTATGAACACAGGAGGTCACTCGCTCAGCACCGTGAATTTTGCCAAGGAGTACAAAGCATTCTCTGATTGGATGAGGTGGAGAGGCAGAGCAGTGACATGACAATTTCCACCTCATCCAATCAGGATTTCTTTCCATCCAGTGCTGAGTTATACACAACTTTGCCACACAGCACAGTTTGTGCTGGCAGGGCAGAAGATCTGATTCCCCACACCCTGCAGTTAATTTAAAGCGGGGTTCCACCCAAATTTTGAACATTATCTCTATGTATTCTTTTCCTTGCCTAGATGCTGACATGCTGTGTAAAAAAAATTTAAATCGCCGTAATTACCTTTTTTTTTTTCTAATCTTCTTAGCACTTCCTGGTTTTCCTCCCATGGGAGTAGGCGTGTTTCTAGCCTCTCCCAGACCTCCCACAGTCCTCTGGGAGCTAGTCTCAGGCTTCCCAGCATGCATTGTGCAACAGCGTCATCACAACATCTCGGTGAATGCTGGGAGCACAGCATTCACCGCATCCAGGAAATACATGCTTGTGGGCTTCAAATGCCCACAATGAAGATGGAAACCGCCTTCAGTGAATTTTATAAGTTATTCTTTACAACGAAATCGGACACAGGCGGACTTATTACACAGAACATGTGAGTAGATAATCATGAGAAGAAAAGCTTGTGAATGAACTCCAAAAAAAAAACCATAGATAGGTGGACCCCCGCTTTAAGCAGGTTTTGACTTCAACCCTGCCCAGCCCCCAGTCTGTGACTGCAAAGTGAAAGGAGACAACTGCCTCATTTTTCTATCACGCTGCTCTTTCCTCCTATCAGCATGCTCTTGTACTGCAGCAGAACTGATCGGCTTCTTGTGCTGCTTCTCTCTGAGCTCTGCTGCACAAGGGATTGCAAGAGGTTATACCAAGTGATATACAAACACTTCTACAGTTTGCATTTTCGTAAAAATAAATTAATGCATAAATATAAAAAGGTGAATAAATTGTGTACTTTCTATCAGTTTGAAGTACAACTTTAAAATGGGAGAAAAAAAAATGATGTTTAACTTGTGTGTACTTTTAAGCTGTAGCTTGCCGCTAAGCAGCAGAACAAATAGGCTTTAAAAAAAAAAAAAAAAAAAAAGAGAAGTCGGAAACCCCAAACAAAGATTTGCTGCATATCTTTCCCAGATACATTGCTGGCGTGGTCAGCTGACTACAATTATCCCTTACACTGGACTGTATGCATGAGGCATCCATCAAGAGGAACAATCAGGCCCAAATAATGGCCGATGACTACAAGGCCTAATCACATCTCGGGTCTGGAAGGCCGAGAGCCGTGGACCGTCCCGCCCACCTCCCCAGGCCTACGCTAGAACTTTACTCACGACATCAGATGCTGAACTATTCTGCACAGGAAGTCAGACATGAATACGTTTATTATGTGGTTCCACACACAACTTTCAGCACTAAAAGTCAAATCTCATTGTGCAGAAGTTCCGGTTTCAGATTCCAAGAAGATTCTCTTCAAGCCCACATTTTCAAAGAGCTAATACTATATAATATTGTAATTTGTTGTTGTATTTTTTATTATTCAAAAACAATATAACATTTCTCCATCTGTAAAAATCGCATTCACCTCTATATTAACCATGCAAACATACCGGGCCAAAGGCCTAGAGCAGCCTCTCAACCTTTTCAACACAGAGAAAGCCTTGAAATAATTTTTTGGTCTCAGGGAAAATAAAAACTGGCCCAAAATAGTAAAACTTTTTTTTTTTTATAACTTTTATAGCTGTATATTTATTGTTACTACCATAACCTACCACCAAAGAACAACCCAAAATAAAATTCTCCTGCTCCTGACAATCACATGGATACCATATATGTACAGGTTTCCGTACTACGGGTACAAACATAACAGTAGCGTGCATTTTGCCATTTTTTTCGTCCTACCTAAAAACACAGAGACAGACAGAGCGAGTCAGACAGAAGAGAGACAAGGGCAGGCTTCACAGCGACTAATCACTATGGTAGCCAATCAGCGGCTACCACAGCGATTAGGTGTCCCGGAATCCAGAGTGCCAAATCCCTATCGTTAGTACTGGACCCGTGGCTCTTGGGGAGACCCCTGGCTCTGTGCACAAAGACAGATACGCATATATGCATCCCCGTGGCAAAAAGCCCAGTCCAGTGAGGCCACACATGTTTTAGGTTGGTGTGAAGGGGTTAAGGAACCCATAAACCTCTGGAGGAACCCTTGTTGAGAAACCTCGAGGCTGGGTTCACACATGTGACAACTGGATGTGGGTTTCTCGGCATTCCAATTCGCATGACAGGTGAGTGTGACCGACTCTCACTGGAGCTGGTTCACAGATGACCGGGGTGGCCGCAGTCCGCATTCAGCAACTGAATGAAGCCTGAGGCCCGTATATGTGATCTGGGAGCAGAAGTCATCTCCCTGTCCAGCGAGTCCTGGTGCTTGAGGCTCTGTGGTCAGGAAGCCTGACTGAGAACAGTAGAGTAACAGATAATGTCTGAGATGAAGTACAAGAGGTCACTTTGTCACATGATGTCCTTGGTGAGGAACTTTGAGAGCCTGGGGAAGCATCAAGACGGAATTAAGTCGAGACTACTGAAGGTACAGATTGCTGGAATCAGGTTAAAGGCTCTTTTCTGTACTGGTGTCTTTTTGTGCCATCGAGTCTGCAGGCAAGTAATGGGTGTTCTTAACACCCTACTCCTTGGGAGTTTTGAGTGTGAGCAATGAACTCCTTTTTGTTTGCATCTTAAAAGGCACTGGCACCCATCTGTTTACATCACATTATCACTCAGGTAATCTACAACCTAAGGTGAAATGTCAGCCCACCCTGTCTCTGGGGGTTACCAACATGCTTCTGGTGGGTGCTACATTGGATTGTCAAAAATAACTTGTTTGTATTGCTATTACAATGCTGTTATAAAATGAAAGTGTATGCTGTGACTATAGATCCTTTAATATGTATACAGACTGATTAGATGGATTCTATGATCATAGACAAACTTAATGGTACCTACATTCATTACAATGTTGCCACGTTCCAGACATTTTTCTGTGCATAGGAGAATTATAATTTGTCCTAGGCCCCCTATAAACCTAGGTGGTGTTCCAATCTTCTAGTATTTGGCAGATGTCCCCTTTCTTCTTGGCTCAGCCACACCAAACTTGTACAGGGACACAATACTCCGGGAAAAGATGAAGGCTCCAAAAATGTGGAACCTTAATCTCTTGGCCAGAAGGCCTCTCATCTGAGGTTTAGCCAGAAGATGGGCTAGTGGAAAGTCCATTGGTGGGAATGTGATTGCCAGGCAAATAGCGCCCCCCCCCCCCCCCTTTAGACAACAGTCTCCTCGATGCCGCACACCCATTTTGCACTTTTTTTTGTTAAGAGCCGATCAGAATTACAACAGCAATCAAAATTGCATTTTTTTTTTTTCTTAACCGTGTCTATTTGGAATGTTGCATCTTTATTTGAATTCAATACATATCAAGCCTCAGAAGCAGCTCCCAAATCTATCATGACTTTAGAAGCAAGTCATAAGCAGGTTAATATAACTCAAACCTGAGTCAAAGTAATCCACTAGTGTGTTGAATTAAACTTGCGTCTAAGTGTGAATCAAATATATAATGTAAAAGCGTTTTTGTGAAGGGTGCACCTCAATACCTAACACCGCCTCAAACACCCCCCACCACCCCTTTCCTTTTTTGGCTACAAAAAAAACAAAATCAATAACAATGTGTTAGATTGTATTATACATAAAATCTCTAGTTGAGAGAAGTAACCAACAGAATGGTTAAAAGAATGCTTACACTCAGTTCTTATACAATTAGCTTCTCAAACTGATTAAATAATTGAACACTTCATACTGGGAGAAGGGCACATGCACCCCATGCATTTCCCACCAGCTATACTAGAACTTCCTGCACCACCTACTTATTTACATCAAGAATCCAGCCCTGAGTAGCAGTTTTGATTCTCTCCAGTTGCTAATCTTCTGAAGTGCTGGCCATGCCTAGACAGCAAGCAACCATAAAGTTGTGTAGATCAATCTCCTGAGCATCCCCATTTTTAGTCTTCCCAATCTCAGAAGCAGCTGCCAAGCGTATAACTTTAGAAGCTACTCAGCCAGGTCAATGCAGCTCAAATGTGAGTCAAAAGCAACCCAAATAGCATACTGCATTCAACTTGCATATAAGGTTGAATTTAAGGAAATGGCATCAATCTCAGAAGTAACGCTCAAGTTTTCCATAACAAGTCAAAAGGAGGTCAATGCAACTCAAATGCGAGTCAAAGCAATCCAGTAGATGCAAATACGGCATTCAACTTACATCTATATTTGATTCTAATACATATCAAATCTCAGAAGCATATGTGATGGCAAGGGATGGTGACTTGTTCTGGGGGGGGGGGGGGGGGGTCTATTGTTGCTGACTGCTGGGGGATCTATTGTTTCTATGGAGGTCTAATGCTGCTGGGGGGGGTAAACAATGCTGAGGGAGGGGTCTATCGTTGGCTGCTGAAGGGTCTATTGATGCTGGTAGTGGCTATTGTTGCTGTGATGACTATATTGCAACTTGGGGAGTATTTATTGGTGTGTTGCAGTTATCTATTGTTGATGGGTCAGATCTATTGTGGATGGCTGCAGGGGATCAGGGAAAAGTAAGCCCTGCTCAGAAGCAGCTCCCAAGTATATCATAACTTTAGAAGCTACTCATAAGCAGGTAAATTCAACTTCCTCCCTTCGGAGACTGGGCCGCAGGGCAGTATTCCAACATAATGACCCCAAACACACCTCCAAGACTACCACTGCCTTGCTAAAGAAGCTGAGGGTAAAGGTGATGAACTGGCCAAGCATGTCTCCAGACCTAAACCCTATTGAGCATCTGTGGGGCATCCTCAAATGGGTGGAGGAGCGCAATGTCTCCAACATCCACCAGCTCCGTGATGTTGTCATGGAGGAGTAGAAGAGGACTCCAGTGGCAACCTGTGAAGCGCTGGTGAACTCCATGCCCAAGAGGGTTAAGACAGTGCTGGAAAATAATGGTGGCCACACAAAATATTGACACGCTGGGCCCAATTTGGACATATTCACTGAGGGGTGTACTGTGCGTTGTGTTATTTTGAGGGGACAGCAAATTTACACTTTTATACAAGCTGTACACTCGCTACTTTACATTGTAGTGTACAAGTGTAATTTCTTTAGTATTGTCACATAAGATATAATCTAGTATTTACAGAAATGTGAGGGGTGTACTCACTTTTGTGAGATATGTATATTGAATGGATCCTACTAAGTACTAAGGGGCTTGTGTGGTCTCTGGCTTATCCAGTAACATCTGTGTGTAGTTTGGATGTCTGCTCTGGGCAATGAATGATGCAGAGTAGGCAGGAGCAGGGCAGCAGCATTGCCTTTTCACCATGATCCGCTCCATCCAATACTGCCCATCAGGACAGAGCATGCTCCAGTCTTACAGATGAATCCGATTCCTTATACCCTCCTCTGGCAAATCAGCTCTACCATGATAATAAGCAATGCACAGGATTCATTAATTGTCCATATCAGATGCTATAACCAATAATCCTTCCCCAAATCCTCTGAAAAAAATAAAATTTAAATTTGTTTGCTACTAGTATTTAATAAGTATAATATAGCAACATAAAACCTTAGCTGGGCGTAACCTAGGTCTATATTAGCTTTTAAAAACGAAAGAATGAACGGTATGTTATAGCTAGGTTTGTAAGGCTGATGTCAGGCAGGCAACTCTGCTGCTATAGACAAATCCCCAGTGGCAGATCGCTAAAGAGGCTGCCTGTCTGTCCCTATGGAACAGTTCCAACCTTAGCCAGACACCACGAAATGTCACTTTGTCACTGGCCTGAACGCTGCTGAATCTTGATGGGAGAGAGATGGGAAGTAGCCCATGAAGGAGTCATTTTTTTTTCGTTCAACGAAAAAATACAAGGTAAAAAAAAAAAACAAAAAAAACAAAAAAAAAACAAAAAAACGTGTGTTGATGATGGAATCCTTCCCACTGAGCCATCATATTCTAACAGTGGGGAGACTTCCCCCACCATCTAATTAGCATTGCCGGCTATAGCCTGCAGCGTTGATTGAGCAGGGAAAATCTGAGAGTGGTTGTATAGAAGATGATCAGTAGATCAATTTCTCTACAACCAGCCTGCCCAAACGTGGATTGAAATTTAGCAGGTCACTGCTAAAATTACCAGTTAAAAAGGATAGGTTCACCTTTGGTAACAGGTTACATGTTCCACCTGATTTTAGGATGGAACATGTAACAGGTTCCCAGTGCTGCTGCAGCTGCTGTCTCCTCCCTCCCTGTGGCAGCAGTAAGGGGGGCAGTTCCTCAAACTAGCTGTCACTTTTTAAAAGCAGTGCGGCCCACACGGCCACGTTATTCTTTCACACAGCTCTGTGTATGAACTACAAGCCCTAAACATCCTTAGTGGCTGTTGACTTGTAGTTCTCAATTAACTACCACGGCACTGTGGTAGTTCATGGAGTCTTCCTGTTAGCGAGTATCTGCTTACCTGCATGGCGTCAGTCATCTCCTGATCGCTGGTGCAATGCTTTACAGGCTCCTAAACAGCGAATAGAATACTAGGATGCAGTGGCAGCTGGTGTCCACACTGCTCCGGCTCCCGCTCATCTTCCCATCTGAAATCTCCTCCTCGGCAGCCAATACACGCTCCTGGCCCGGGCATCTGCTATGGGTTTTGCTAGGATGACAGGGCGGGCTCTATGGAGCTGGGAAGGCAGCGATCAGTGCTGAGGGGCCATTGCTTCTCCTCACGGCCGAACAGGAAGTGGGTCCTGAGACCCGATTAGCCGGGAGGCCCAAGACTCCCTGGCCAATCGTGTCTCTGGACCCGCTTCCTGATTGGCCTGGAGGAGAAGCAGGAAGACATTAGCGAATCTTAATTCGCAAATGTCACAGCTGGGTGGGCTCAGGGTGCAGTGCTCTGCACCCCGAGCCCACCATTTGTGAAGCCAATTAGGAGTCTCAGGCTCCAACCATGTGCTTCACAAAAGAAAAAACACCATTAAAATCCATGCGTCCGGCGCCCTGCATGTAGATTAGGGGCCGGGCGCATGGAATGGGGGGGCTTTGCCTCTGCGCCCCTAATGGAGCAGTTTCCACTGCTAGGATGCATCACTAGAGGGATCACCAGCAGGAGGAATGAGGTCCTGATTCCCCTATATAGATCTTAACTGAGACATTTAGAATAATGTGTCCAGTTCTGGAGACTTCACTTAGAAAAAGATATTGATAAGACAGAACAAGTCCAGAGACAGGTAACAAAAATGGTGTAAAGTCTGGGGGATAAAACATATCGAGAGAGACTTCAGGTACTTAATACGTACAGGAAAGGAAAGAAGTTTTTTCAATATAAAACCAAATTCAAGAACACGGGGACATGACCTCAAACTAACTGGAGATAAGTTCAAAACTTCTTAGAAAGTATTATTTTACTGAAAGGGTAGTTAATGATTGGAATAAACTACCAACAGAGGTAGTGAGACAGTCAACAGTAAATGGCTTCATGCTTGGGATAAACATAGATCTATAGTCAGACAAGCTTAATAAAAAAAAAAAAAATAAAAAAAAACAAAAAAACTAAACAAAAACAAAATAACACCACACAACCCCAAACAAAAAATAAATAAAAATGGGCAGACTTGATGGCCTACCAAGTCTTTTACTGCTGTCACTTTTCTATGTTTCTACAACAAAAATAAATAAATAAATGCACGTTTTTTTACCTGCAATGCATTTATTTTTTTGTACAAATGTGAACTTATCCTTTAAGCAATCCTGTCACTGTCCATTTCATTAACTTGTCATCGGCAGAATAGGTAGCAGTAGAGTCGCCCGTCTACCATAAGAAACTTGGGCTGATGTCACTTATGCTTGGACTTGGAAGAAGGGGGTGGGTAATATTTTATTTTTGTATGGCAGTAGTTGTCAACTTATGAGCTAAAAGGGGCCTCAAATGCAGCTCCTGACATAACTTAAGGGCCGCACATATAGCTTAATATATGTAATGCTTGAGAGGAGTGGCAGGAACTGCAGACTTAATAGAGGAAATGAGGGTCAAAGTGTTGACATGCTACATTTTTGGCTGGGGATATGCTGCAGAAGACAATATACGAAACTGGGAATATAACATGTTACACAAGGCTAGTATAGATCAAGGCTATTACCTTAATCGTGGTTCCCACTACAGCCTGCTGAGGTCCAAGGGCCGCAAATCATATACCAAAGGGCTGCAGGTTGGGCACGAGGGTTGCATGTTAAAATTTGTAAAACCCAATAAAAATGTATCAGATTTAAAAAAAAAGAAAATGTCACATACATGCTTCCATCAGTGATGGGTAAATTCATTTGTGTAAGGAGCATTGTCACCTTGTGCAATCTGACAAGATTATTCCATTACTGAATATACACTGTACTATTTTTGAACTGTATACATGTCTTCTGCACATGAACACATAAAATGGCATATGTGGCCTTCATCAGTAACTAGGTCCCCCTCCCTTTTAAATCGTAAGCTCCATTAGCAAGCCCTCCCCTAAGCCTTCTGTATGGAACTGTATGGTCTCCCTTTATAATATAAAGTGCTGTGGAAACCATTGGCACTAAATAAAGTATAAATCAGGGTTTTTTTTCCCAGCCAGGATGTCGTCCCGCCACCTCCAGTACGGCCCTGTTCATTCCAATCACTACGGTCACTTCCAAACACAGAAGCCCAACTCCTATATTTAAAAGTGACAGCGCTCCTGTCTTGGCCAAAGGGGGGGGCGCCAATGGTATCACTAATACTGGGTATCCAGTCGTTGCCCCACTACGATTGTCAGCAGCTGCAGCTTCTCTGTGCCCTGTCACACTAGAGCTGGGGAAGCTTCCACTAGGCTTCTCCTCAGCTCTGATGTCTCTTATGACAAATCATGAGGCGGAGCCTTAGGGGAACAACATCTCCCCCGCTGCATTAAGCCAAGCTGTATCTGAGGTCTGTGTTGGGAGATGAGAGAAGAGATTTGAGGGGCAGGAAGAAAAGCGTTTTATAGCAGGAGAGGTGATGGGGGAACTTGTTCTAGAATAGAGAAACAATCCTATCAAGGATGAGGATTTGGGGGAGGAACTCTGCACATAGCACCCTCCTGAACCCTGTATAAGTGCACTCCTGAAGTCTGCACACTGTATGAAACACACTTCTAGTATTTAATGCCCCTTTAAGACCCTCCCACACCCGTTAGCTGCGGTGCATTCAACCTGACCCATCCCCCCCCCCCGGGGGACGTTGGGGAGGGCGTGGTCGAGTTTCTGTACCTCTGCTCTGTAAAAAAAAGCCCCAATAAAGTTCTTTGATTAAAATCATAGTGTGAGTATAACAAGCATGCTTTACTGCATATGCAGACTGACCATCTACAAATAGCCATGGTTAAGCAAATTACATTTAAATGGTTTTGTAAGTATCAGAGACACATATTAAAAGTTTATTTAAAAATGTATAGGATATTATGATTATTTAGATAAGTACTGCCTCTACACAATTTGATGTTCTGGTCAATGAAACCCATCAAGTTTTAGCTCCAATGCATTCTAACTTCCCACCATAGTAACCAAAATAAAAAAAAGATGCATCTCTGCACTGTGGTGGGGCGGCAACTGACACAGAAAAGGAATATACCAAACTTATGAATAATCTTAAGAAAGTGTGTAGCGCCGAAAGTCAATGAACAGTGATGAGATGAGAATACTGTGTTATAAAATCCAAACACGTGTTAAAGTGAAGGAATGCTAAAGTAAAAAAAAAAAAAAAAAATTATATATATATATATATATATATATATATATATATATATATATATATATATATATATATATATATATATATATATATATATATATATATATATATATATATATATATATATATATATATATATTTTATAGTGTGTGTGTGTGTGGATAGCCAGCCGGAAAAAGCTGGCTGCCGTTACAGCAGCAAATGCACTCAGTGTAGATCCGCCATCTGTTGTGAGGAAGGCCGTTCACCAACTCGCACCATCCAGATGTAGCTGTAGTAAATAAAGCTCACCAGGAGCCAGATGAAGTCTCCATAGTGTAGTATTTATTGGAATTGTAAGTTAAAAGCTAAAATAAAATGAATCATAAAAACATATGACAATGGGTGCCATTGCTGCCCCGGTATCGGACAGTGGCCCAACGTCAGCACTAGTGTATGCTCCCCGAAGCTTTTCGTCCAGTAGGACGTTATCAAGCCTCAGCTTGCTCAGTTAAGCTTCGACAATAAAACACTGGAAGCTGATTGGTTTCTATGTAGAACTGCACCAGTTTTGCACTCTTAAGTTTTAGTAAATCAACCCCTTAGAATCTGATAATTCTAACTTTATTATGATTGAGTGCATTTGTCCGTTTTGATATGGCATCTTTAAAAGTACCATTTTTTGTAGAATATCACAAACAAATGGTGAGATTGTATAAACTATCTGGGACTTGTTTTCATATATACATGAGATTTTGCCCATTTTTACTCTGAATATATGGCAAAAAAAACATGCACGTTTGTCTGTTTTGATACGGTGTCTTTAAAGTCCATTTGTTGTAATATAATAAATGTTCAAAAAAAATAGGGATACACATTGGTCAACACAGAGGGGCCAAATAGCAGGGCACAGGCGGGGTCCTTCACTGACAATTCAATTGACATGCTGCAAAGCACTGGACTCTTGCATTGCATCATAAGGGACATTATTAGCTATGAACGATGAGAAGACATGTGGTCACATGTAAAAAAAAAAAAAAAAATGTTCATTGCGATTTTCATTAAAAAAAAAAAAGTCTCCCTTTGATTAGACCTTTCTAAAATCATACAATCAACTTTATATATTTCTTTAATTTCCTGCTTCATAAGCCTACTTCAAGCTTTGACACTTGAAGTTTTGGTTAACCATGTAGGAGGATCATATGAAACTAGTGGTGTGCATGACAAAAGTTCATTATGTTGAACATATTTATATTATATAAAGGAATGGACTGATCTAAATATTTTAATATAGAGGAAAAAAAAAAAAAAAAAAAAATCAAACCTCCTGTTTTTGCCATCTAAAAGAGAAGTTTGGCTTTTAAAGGTCATCTCCATCCAAATGTGCCATTTCAGTTCTAGAATATTGCTGATTTATCTCTGTTGTGGACTCCATTTGGGAAATATCACCCATCCACTGTGAACACTGCAATGCATGATGATGAATGGCCTAAAACAGCCATAAGAGGCCTATGGAAGGTCTCATATTCAGAAGTAATCTTATAAAGGTGTCAGGACCCGGGTCTGAATCTGCGACTTTTGCCAATGTCTCTTCTTGCTGAGTCACCCGAGATGCTTGTTTGGATCTTCTTGCCTTGTCTCCATTAAAGGTAAAGCTTTTACTCTTTGCTCCTCCCATGAACATCCTGATTTAAGACACGTCTCTGCACTTTGCCAGGATTATTGTGCTCTCTCCAGCAAATATCTCGCTCATCACCCCTGCTGCCATCCATGTCTCTGCTACCACTCATTACCAACCTTTATCTTGTTCGACTATGCTTCTGCTTGATCCCTGCCTGCTATATCTGCTACTAGACCCGCTTGCTCACCTCCTGGTGGGTCGATCCTGAAGGACTCCAACATGATACTAATGCCCAACCAAAAACCTCTTTCCACCATCAGGAGCTCTAGTAAATGCCCGTTAGTGCTTAGACTCTGCACCTCAGGTGAGCCCGTATCATCCACAAGGGTGACCGGCCTCTGTACTTATCAAGCTGGTAGGTGGGAGCCTCTCTACTGCTATAGCTATTGGTCTTCAAGCCTTACCCCCAACCGTGACAACAGGGGTGCTCTTATGCATGTGAAAGATAACTAAATTATTAAAAATGTATATGTATATAATTTAATATTTATAAAAATACTTAAACTACAGATCATATGTGCAGAAGTTAAATCAGTGGCCACCCATTGACTAAAAACAAACAAAAAAAAACAAAAACAATCCACAACAGAAGGTGACAGCAATGCCGAGGGGCAGGAATGAGTTGTCACAGCAAACTAAGGGGGTAGGTCTGACAATGTACAAGTATACGGTGCACCATTATAAATTATAATATGTACTCCTGTTGTCCCCGGCCCAAGTTCCGCTTTCAAAGTAGAATGCCAAATCCTACATTAAAAAAAGTGTGGCCAAGCACTGGTTACGCTCTGTATGCTTTAGAGATATACCCCAACTTCTCCTTTCATTTAGCTCTAGTCTCTCATAGGTTGAAAAGCCAGAGTCATTGCAAACTGTTCCTGTGAGCCCAGATTGTCAATTATACTCCCTTGGGAATACATCATGCAGCCTGGGCTCACAGTACTCCTAGACAGAGTTAGTTGTACTCATGCAAGTCCATTTGATGTTAGGGCAGCCCATTCTTTTAAATAGGCTGCCAATGCACCACAAAAAGACTGAAAAATGAACCTGCAGCTTTTTTTGGCATGGCAGCACACCGCAATGCAGTGTTACCTTAGGGTGCACTGTAAAACAAGTGCGTTGTCAGTCAAAAAATTACCGGAACACATTGGTGTGAACGAGCCCTGAGCTCGTGTCCAGGAGGAAGGCATGTCCATGGATTGGAGGGGGCTTATGGTTGGAGCTTTCCTTTAAAGTGCACATTACATCAAAAAGGACTTGAAAGGAAAAGCCCACAGTAACAGCTCAATAGATGTGCTACTTGAAACACATTATACTTTGCCTTTAACAAGGCCAATTAGGAGAAGAACTGGGATGTGATTAGGTCTGGAATTTTGTAAAGTCCAAGTTTCCTTTTCAGCAGAAAATCATTTCTGGAGGGGTGTAATTTTGGTTTCCGGGACAAAGGTTACACCACCCTGTAAAATAACCCTATATAGAGACCACAAGTATTTCTCCCCTCTAATAAAACTTTCTAAGAAAGTGGTTAGTGCCTCGGCTAAAACCAGCAAAGCCCTGGAGTATTTCGCTGCAGAGTTCAGGCAATTAATAGATGTTACTGTAAATGATGCGGAAAACAGAGTAGAGTTAGACATTTTGCCAACTACTTCTGCTTTGTAGGACTAGGAAAAAAAAAAAAAAAATGGCAAACCTTATGGCAAAAGGAGAAAAGCAGCCAGCCATAGCGGCTTGTACCAACCCCAAGCTCCCGCACAGAGTTCATGCTTAGAATTTGGGCAGGCCTGGGGTACATATGGCTTGTGCACTCCACAGGTAAATTGTCATACACAAATCAGTACTCTATTTAGGAAACACTCAAAAAAAAAAAAAAAGAAAAAAAAAAAAAAAGTCAGTGGTGGTACGCAGTCACCATTTTTTTTTTCTTCTTTGAGGCTGCATTCACACCGGAGCGTATCGTTTTCAGGCACGATTTTTACCACCATTTTGTACCAGTCAAAAGGTCAAGGTAAAAAGCAGAAAAATGCCCAAATTAAGCTACAAAAAAAGCTCCAGAACTTTGAGCTTCAGATGTTTGGTTTCAGGCAATTTTGAGTGGAGATGTGAACCATCTTATTGATTTTTTTTCTCCTCCAGCGTTTTGGAGCTTCGGGCTTAAAGCTACAAAACGCTGAGGTGTGAATGGTGCCCAACACACTAGAATAAAAATGTCCATATGCCAGAGACCAGTTCTGTTATGTATAACATTCCCTAGTCCAACCCTGGGGTGCCTTCAGATGTCTTTAGGGGTGACTGACCAAAAATTGTATACAAGTCAGCTGGTGGATCAAACCTAATATTTAGCCTAATATTTAAAAGGCCACAGGTTTTCATTGAGCAGCATTACAACCTTCATAAAACACAACGAAAGGTGCTACTACCCCAAATTAATGAAACTCCTCCTGAGCTGTCAGGTGCAGGATATGCAGTTGCTCAGCTGCCAAAGCGATGAATGGATAAAGGACAATCCGCAACCCCATACATGCTCTTTAATTCGGTCCAAATTTACTATATCTCTATTGTGAACAAGGCCGTTGCGGCTGAAACGCGTCTACCTCTGCTGTACTTTTATCTTTATGGAGATATAATAAATTTGGACCGATTTAACCACTTAACGACCGGCCACTGTATATATGTCATTTTTTTAAAGATGGATATCTCGGTAACGGCAGCAGCTGCTGCCACAACCGAGGTATCCATCTTTAGGGCCGGCGTTTCTGTACACGATAATGGTGGTCTCCGCGGTGGGTTCGCTGCGAGATCACCGTTATCGGCGGCGGGAGAGGTGTCACCCCCCTCCGGCGCCCTCCGCCGCTTACCGGAGCCGTCGGTATCGGCGGAGGAGATCGGGACCTGTCAGTGCTTCGGTATAGTGACGAGTGAGGCCAAGATGGCGCCCACCCGTCTCTATACCATAGGACGGCCGGAGCGACGATATTACTTCGGCTCCGCCCACTTCTCTTAAAAGGCACAATTTTTATTTGTGTCATTTTTTTTAAACGACTTTTTTTTTTTGGCATCTTAGTCTAAATATGAGATCTGGGGACTTTTTGACCCCAGATCTCATATTTAAGAGGACCCGTCATGCTTTTTTCTATTACATGGGATGTTTACATTCCTTGTAATAGGAATAAAAGTGATCCAAATGTATTTTTTTTTTTAAACAGTGAAAAAATAAATAAAAAAGTAAAACAAATAAAAAAAAAAAAAAAAATTTTTTTAAAGCGCCCTGTCCCGACGAGCTCACGCGCAGGAGCGAACGCATACGTGAATAGCGCATATGAAAACGGTGGTCAAACCACACGTGAGGTATCACCGTGACCGGTAGAGCGAGAGCAATAATTCTAGCCCTAGACCTCCTCTGTAACGCAAAACATGCAACCTGTAGAATTTTTTAAACTTCGCCTATGGAGATTTAAGGGTAAAAGTTTGACGCTATTCCACGAGCGGGCGCAATTTTGAAGCGTGACACGTTGGGTATCAATTTACTTGGCGTAACATTATATTTCACAATATAAAAAAAAAATTGGGCTAACTTTACTGTTGTCTTATTTTTTTATTCAAAAAAGTGATTTTTTTTTCCAAAAAAAGTGCGCTTCTAAGACCGCAGCGCAAATACGGTGCAAAAAAAAGTATTGCAATGACCACCATTAATTTCTCTAGGGTGTTAGAACCCCCAAACATTATATATTGTTTTTTTTCTAAGTAATTTTCTAGCAAAAAAAACTGTTTTAAACATGTAAACACCTAAAATCCAAAACAAGGCTGGTCTTTAAGTGGTTAAAGAGTATGTATGGAGTTGCGGATTGTCCTTTATCCAACAATTACAACCTTCTAGCCACTAATGTCACCTAGTTACATAGTCAGGTTGGGGAAAAAAAAAAAAAAGACAAGTCCACCTAGCTCAACCAAAAAAATAAAAATAAATACATTCCCATATACACAATCCTATACCCATAGTTGATCCAGAGGAAAAACCCCAAAGCAAAGCATGATCCAATTTGCTATAGCAGGGGAAATATTCATTCCTGATCCCCCAAGAGTCAATCAGATTTTTTCCCTGGATCAACTTTACCTATAACTGTTGGTACAAATTATGTACATTTAGGAAAAAATCAAGGCCATTACTAAAGCAATCTACTGAGCTTGCCAGAATGACCTCTGGAGGGAGTCTATTCCACATTTTCACAGCTCTTACTGTGAAACATTTCCGTATTTGGAGATGAAATAGTTTTTCCTCTAGACTTAAAGAGTGTCCCCTTGTCCTCTGTGATGACCTTAAAGTGAATAACTCAACACCAAGTTCACTATATGGACCACTTATGTATTTGTACATGTTGATCATATCCCCCCTTAATCTACTCTTCTCAAGAGGGAATAGATATAGTTCCTCTAATCTTTCCTCATAGCTGAGCTCCTCCATGCCTCCTATCAGTTTGGTTGCTCTTCACTTTTAGTTCCCCGATATCCTTTTTGAGAACTGGTGGCCAAAACTGAACTCCATATTCCAGATGAGGTCTTACTAATGATTTGTACACTGGCAAAATTACATCTCTCTGGAGTCTATACCTCTCAATACAAGAAAGGACTTTGCTCGCTTTGGAAACCGCCATTATTATGATCTACCAAAACCCCAGATCCTTCTCCATTATGGATTCCCCCGGTTGTACTCCCCCCTAGTATGTATGATGCATGCATATTCTTAGCCCACCCCAATTAAATAACTTTACATTTATCAACATTAAACCTCATTTGCCACTTAGTTACCCAAATTAGACAGTGCAGGTTGGCTTGTAAATTGGAGACATCCTGTAAGGACGTTATTCCACTGCATAGCTTAGTGTCATCTGTAAAGACAGAATGGTACTTTTAATACCAGACCCTATATCATTTATAAAAGATATTAAAAAGTAAGGGTTCCAACACCAAACCTTGGGGTACACCACTGATTAAGACCATTCAGAGTTAAGCCCCATACACACTATCAGATTTTCTGCTGATTTTTTCCTTCAGATTTACCAAAACCATATAATATGAGGTCAAACCTTAGGAGTTTCAATTTCTATGCAATCAGGCAGGCCCTTGCACTACATGGTTTTGGTAAATCTGAAGACAAAAATCAGCAGAAAATCTGATAGTGTGTATGGGGCTTAAGAGTCATTAACCACTACTCTCTGAATTCTGTCTTTTATCATCGGTTGAGAAGGACAACGTTGGGCACCTGGACAGCACCTTGTTTGCCCCTCCCCTGTCCCTCTTCATCAGTGCTGGGGTCACATTAGCTGAGGGAGGGAGAGAAACTGAGGGAGAAGTGAAACATTGGAATACTAGTCAGTACCAGTATGCAAAAGGTGTTTGCTTTGGAAGAATAAATCACCTCTAAAATGTTGGGTGTCCTACGCATATGGGTGTTGCTGCATTATGTAAAACCATTATTTTAGTTTTTAAAAATTTTAGAATAGGATGCCTTGAGATTGTATGGAATTGTATGTAGCACCCTTGTCATAAACAGGGCTGCTACTAAATTTAGCTGTGCTAGGCAGTTGCTAGCCTAGCTAATTTGTGGTCTTAGTTATCATTTGGGTTTTCTCCTAAGCCTGGTTTAGCTATGGTTCCTCTCTTGTCAATAGGTGGCCTTGTTGCCTTTGACTTTAGTATGATGAGCTACAGTGAATTTAGGTTATGCATACTCTTCTCAGCCAATCAGTAGGAGTTTCTCCGGCCGCTGAAGATGCTGGGTGAGTACTTATTTGTAGGAAGTCAGGTGATCTGGGTACTTCTACCTTGACTGCGGTCTGGGGTGGGTGTGTGAAGAACAGCTGCTGCGGGGTAGGCCTGAAGCCAGCTATGTGTTGGAGGGCTTTGCCGGAGAGAGCCTGGTTACTGCCTGGGGGCATGGGAGAGGATCTGCCAGAAAGAACCTCTTGTTGCCTGGGGCATGATAAGAAGGATGGAGTTGTGAAATTAAGTACCAGAGGAGACTCTTCATGAGCCGGGGACTGTAAAGAGGCTGGGGAAACAGGAAAGGAGAACTCATCCAAGGAAATTCCATACAAAGTTGTGAGTTTTTCTTGCCAAAAGAGACAGCTGTGGCTACGTAGGTATAGAACATAGGCCTGTACCCAAAGGCCCTTGTTCTGCATTGCTTTCTACCTGTGCTGTTATTTTCAGAGTCTGATGGGCTTTTTGCATGTAGTTTTGGGGGTGTCCTGTGCCCTAACCCTCTCTCCCACATTTTTTCTTCTCACAAGAATAAACTCACTTTTGCATTCTAAGAGTGTCTGGCGTCCATCTTTTCTACAAGTGTCGACACCCACCATGCCTAAGAACCAGCACCCCGAGGTGAAATGTCAGCCCTCCCTAATGCCAGGGGGGCGCTATATGTAAAAGGCGTCTCGACTGAAAAAGGGTTGAAAAACAATGCCCTAGCCCATGTCAAACAATGTACTTGGTCTGACACTAGGGTAGGTAGGGGACACATTCAAGTTCCAGTAGGCAAAATTACACATATACAGCAGCCATTTTATCTGTGTAATTGTTGACTTGTGGGTGGACCGAAAGGCATTTTTTAAGCAGAATTTCAAATCAGAATTTGATATTAAAATCAAAATGTGGAGCTGAGCTTAAAAAAAAAAAAAAAAAAAAAAACACACCCACACACATCCCAGATTAGAATTAGGGGAGAAACCCAGGAAGTGAGGTAGTGCCACCTACTCCCTCCCACAAGGAGTAGGATAAGATGTGCAGGAAGTGGGTGAAGCTTTGTGTTAGAGAAGCCTTGGGAAAATAAAGCCTGTTGTGCAGAAGTGCAGATCTGCCGGCAGCCTGACATGCGATAGACTTCTCATTGACAAATGAGAGCTTGGCTATAATTTGTGATGAGTTTATGTGCATAGGAATGCATGGTGCAGTGTGTTAGGTTTATTGTCCTGAACAATACAGAATTTGAATACATATTACGGATAGGAATTGTACTCAGTGGTCAGTGAAAATGGCTGCAGACAACCATCTTTGGCTGTTTTAGACATTTTTTCAGGTACAATATGTTGTTCAGTTTTAATTACGGTATCTTTGGCACAGTTTCTAGCAAAACAGCCTAATGCACACATCTGATTTGCCTCTGCCATAGCAGGGAAGGTTACTGTACTTTTGTCATCTCCTGCCTCCACTCTGCTGTGCCACATACATCATCCATTGTTCCACTCCATTCCATACTGCTAATCCCAGTATTGTCATATAACACACATTAGTTATTTGCACCACTAAGGCGGCCATACACGGTGCAAATTTCATGATTCCCCATCAATACAGACAGTGCTGACAGGGGAATCAGCAATTCTCTTCTCTTGGCCAGAGTTGGGGGGTGGCGGGCACGGGTGGGAGAAGACAGTGATTATTTCTCCTTGGGCTATAGCAGTTGCTAGCGATAATCGCAAGAGAATTCGGCAGGCTAGTTATACCCTTGGTACTTTCAGCCTGCCAATTAACGGTTTGTTGATTCAAACCATGTATGGCCAGTCTATGACTGCCACACTCCACCCATTCAACAAGAGGGCACACGTGAGTTAGATTACAAACACAATGGACATTTACCAAGAAATGTAGCAAAAAAATTGTACACAAGTCAGGCTATTTACATAATTATTGTCACGTGCATTTTCGATCAAGTGTCTAATTCTAGACAGCCAGCTGCAACAGTTCTACAATAGAATCACCACTGGAGGGGAGAGACATTTACTCAGAACAGATGCACAATGAAGAAGTGGTCAGGGGGTGTTTTATTCAGATGTAATGCTACTTTTGAGCAGTAGGGGGTGGAATTTATTTAATATTTATTTAATACAACTGTTGTAATTTTTTTTTTTTAACATACATGTTATACTAACCTGCTCTGTGCAGTTGTTTTGCACAGAGCAACCTCGATCCTCCGCTTCTCCGATTCCTCACCAGCACTCCTGGCTCTTTTGCCCCGCTGAGTGCCCCCATAGCAAGCCGTTTGCTATGGGGGCACTTGTGCAGGCTCGCGCCTGAGCAGTCTGTGTGTACATTGACACACAGACTTTGGCTCAGCCCTGCCCCTCCTCACTGGCGGTGATTGACAGCAGCAGCAGGCAATGGCTCTTGCCTATGAGGAAGGAGAGCGCGAAGAGAGTCGCTGCTCTCATGTACAGCGCTGGATCAAAATTGGGCTCAGGTAAATATAAAAGGGGGACAAAGCTGCATACTGAAAGCTATTTAAAATAATGCAGAGGTTAAAAAAAAAAAAAAAAAAAACCCTTCCACCTTTAAAAACACTGTAAATCTGTACACATGGGCGGACATTGTTCGGACATTCCGACAACAAAATCCACAGATGTTGGCTCAAACTTGTCTTGCATACACAAGGTCACAAAGTTGTCGGAAAATCCGATCGTTCTGAACGCGGAGACGTAAAACACATACATCGGGACTATAAACGGGGCCGTAGCCAATAGCTTTCGTCTCATAATATATTCTGAGCATGCATGGCACTTTGTTCCGTCGGATTTGTGTACACACGATCGGAATTTCCGACAACGGATTTTGTTGTCGGAAAATTTTATAGCAAGCTCTTTAACTTTGTGTGTCGGAAATTCCTATGGAACACGTGTGATGGAGCCCACACATGGTCGGAATTTCCAACAAGGTCCTATCACACATTTTCCATTCGAAAATCCTATTGTGTGTACAGGGCATTACTGTTTAGCAATGGCATGTTGTGCAGCATAACTGATAAATGCCCCCCAATGAATTTAAGAAACATTTCCAAAAACACTTTAATTGGTGTGAGTGCATCACCCTATAGTCCTTACCTGTAGATGAAACTTTGGCCCCATTCACATCTAGCATTTTACAAAACGTGCAATTTTTTTGTGCATTTTTTCCTGTGACACACATAGTGCAGTCCATACATTTCAATGGGCTGTCCTAAGAGTGACAATTGCAGTAGCTTATGGGCTAAAAAAGTTCATGTTCAGGTTTGCATGTCTTTACCGTGTGTTTTACTGCGAAACGTACGCCTGCTTGTAATGTTTGAAGTGTGATTTTGCGTGGGTTTACAAAAAGGCGCCTTTCACTTAACAGTATGGGGCAAGCTTTAATGTACGGAGGTCATGAGCAACCATTTATATGTAGATCAATTAAAATCTGTTTCATAATTAGTATTATTCACACCTAAAAGGCATGTGAGTAAGAAGTATGGAGTCGGTGTCAAGGTGATTTCTCAACATATTTCACACTTTTTCCACACATCATCTTGTGCAGTTACCAAGGACACAATGATAGTGGTGTTGTACTGCACAAATACACACTTTAACCTTCACAAAATTCTTTTGTTACTGTTCACTACACATAATATATGAAGAGGTCTTGGCCACTATGAAAATGCTAGAATTTCTTTGCATAACAGTTTAGAATTTCCTGGTATTTAGACCCTTGTTCCGGTCTTACCACGTCCTGGAAAATTTCACGAGAAATGGGCGTTTTACCAATTTTTCGCCAGAGCCGCAACTAGAGGTCCGGGGGCCGGCACTAGTGAATTGTCTCCGCTACCATTTTACAGAAGACCAGCTCTCGTGAGGAAGAAAAAAAGAGGCGGAACCCGGGTGGAAATTAAAATGGCTGCCAATAGAAATATAGCTGCTCAATTTCTATTGGCAGCCACTTTCATTGCCACCCAGGTTCCGCCTCTTCTCAACTTCGGCCTCCTTGAGAGCTGGTCTTCTGTAAATGGCGCGGAGACCAAATCGCCAATAAAGAGCAGCATGAACTAGCTTGATCTGTGGTGACCAAGTGAGCCAAGATACATCAGTGGTGACCAAGTGAGCCAAGATACATCAGTGGTGACCAAGTGAGCCAAGATACATCAGTGGTGACCAAGTGAGCCAAGATACATCAGTGGTGACCAAGTGAGCCAAGATACATCAGTGGTGACCAAGTGAGCCAAGATACATCAGTGGTGACCAAGTGAGCCAAGATACATCAGTGGTGACCAAGTGAGCCAAGATACATCAGGTAGTAGGTGACGTAGCAAGTGACACGCTGCATCAGATGGTAGGCAATGGTGGCAAGTGACACACTCAGGGCTCCCACTGATTCTGCATTATGGTGGAGTTTAACTATTTCATTTTATATTAAAATGTAATATAAGAAATAATGCGCTTCAATCATCCTGACACTATAACCACCATGGTGCCGTAATGATTGAAGCGCCAAAACACCAGGTATTTGGAGTATCTTTATCTGCTGAGTGGTAACATTTCTGGAATGCACAGATTTCCATTGCGGTGTAGGATCTGGGCCTGCTGTCCCTCCATCCCGCTTTCTTTCTATATTTCTTTCCTTCGCCTCTTCTTCCCTCCCAATCTTTCTCTCTTCCTCCATCCCTCTTTTATCTCAGACTCTAACCACACACCCCCTTTAAGCCACACCCAATATTTAGTTTAGAACACGCCCCCATGACATCATAAACAGTTCATTATTGCATACATCAAGGTATACACCATTGCTTTTTCCAAAATAATTTCTTGAGCAAAATGTCCCATTCCATTTCCTTCCGATACAAATTGTCATTAATATTTCAGTTATTTTAGGCAGGTATGGCCAACATCACCCATAAAAGTAATCTTCTCCAGGCAGATGTAAAATAGACACAAATGCAATTTCCCTTCCCAATTTTAGTGTCCCTTTCAATAAAAGGGACACTAAAACTCACATTTCCGTATACAATAAAATAAATACAATGTGTCTAAATACAAGTAGAATGCATCTTCTATTTTTCTGTTTCATCTTTCAAATGTAAAGTTTTCTGCTATTCTCAGTCTTCTTGTTTTAGGGTGGCTATGTTCATTCCATGGTCAAGTCACCCCTTGTATATATGAATGTAGCCACCCTTTCCGGTTCACCTCCAAGAGGGACTACACATTTACGCTCAGACCCATGGAAATTGTAATACACGTTACATACTTCCCTTCAACATCAGAAGATGTCCAATAGTGCCATCAGCACAATATTAGTGGAAACCAGTGGGACCCAGATACACCCATCTACTGTCCAGAGAAGTCTGGCCAGAAGTGGTCTTCATAGAAGAATTGCAGCCAAAAAGCCATACCTCCAACATGGAAACAAGGCTAAAGCAACGCAAGCATGCACAAAAACATAGGAATCAGGGTGCAGAAAAATGGCAGCAGATGCTCCAGACTGAGGAGTCAAGATGTTAAATACCTGGCTTTAGCAGGAGACAGTTTGAGAAAGGCTGGAGAATAGTACAAGAATGAGTGTCTGCAGGCAACAGTGAAGCATGGTGGAGGTTCCTTGCAAGCTTGAGCCTGCATTTCTGCATATGGCGTTGGAGATTTGGTCAGGATCAATGGTTTTCTCAATGCCAAGAAATACAGCTAGTTATTTATCCATCATACTTTACCATCAGGAAAGCATGTGAATGGGTCAAAATTTATTTTGCAGGACAATAACCCCAAACACATAGCCAAATGTCATTAAGAACCATCTTCAGCTTAAAGAATAACAAGAATTTCTGGAAGTGATGGTTTGGCTTCCACAGAGCCCTGATCTCATCATCATGGAGTCTGTCTGGGATTACATGAAAAGACAGAAGGATTTGAGGCAGCCTACATCCACAGAAGATCTGTGCTTCGTTCTCAAAGATGTTTGGAACAACCTACCTGCCGAGTTCCTTCAAAAAAATGTGTGCCTAGAAGAACTGATGCTGTTTTGAAGGCAAAGGGTGGTCACACCAAATACTGATTTGATTTGGATTTTTCTTCTGTTTATTTTTATCAATTAACAAAATGGAAAGTAAATGAACTATTAACATTTCTATTTCTGAAATATTTCCTAATTTACAGCATTTTTCACACCTGCCTAAAACCTTTTGCACACTACTGTATGTGTATTTAACCACAGCAAGCTTATATTCAATCAGGAAAAGATTTAATCTCCATCTCACATAGCTGCATAATCTGCTCTCCTTCACAGACATCTAAAAGAACATCAAACATTGGCAGCCAAAAGATACTAGAATGATTTTCTAAAGCGTTTGATTTTATATTTCACATTCTCCTCATTTTTAAAATATTGTAAACACATTTCTCTAATGTGTCCTTGGTGAAGTGTGCATAAAATTATAAAAACGTACCCCTTTATGTTTTTACACCCCCCCCCCCCCAACAGACCTTCCACTGACAGCATGCAGGGTTCTTCTCCCCTGCAGCAACTGTCAAAATTTGAAATTGGCACAACTGCGTGGGTGGAGCCACGTCAACGCTCATCAGCCACTGTGGCAGACAGACTTGCCATTCTCGATGTAACAAAAGTGTGGTGATCACAGCATCCGCAGTCCATCGACACTTCCTCCAGCCTCTCTAAGTGCAAGTTTGGACCTGGCCTTTAATCTAAATAGGCAAATTATTCTTTTGTGAGGACACCGGTCCATGTATTCAGTCTTCCCCCATCCATATCACCCCCCCCCCCCTCATATCTTGTGTGATCATCACTCATTAGGTGCTCCCACAATATTCAAGGCAGGAGTCTCCAGTGATCATTAACAGAGCAAATAAAACGGGTTATTTTAATCCATCTTCCAAGCGCAGCACACATCTAAAACCAGAGTGGCCCAAGGGAGGCATAATATTCGACACATCTGTTAATGTTGGGTTTCCTACATAGGGGGGGTTGTGTGTACAGATGGTGTTCTTGTACTGAAAAAAGTCTTAGGTGTACAAAACTTGTGCAATAGCCAACATGAGCTCTACCCATTTCAACCTCTGTCTGGAGCCAATAGGGCAATCAGCTGCTGGACCCCCCTTATGGGTACATGGAAGGAGGTCATATTCTCACCCATAATTGGAAGAACAGGATAATGCAGTTGTAGAGCACTGGCAAGGCGAGTATCAGTGGGCTGGAGAAGAAACCTTTACGAGGTTGCTGAATCTTTGCTTTGATTAGGCTTTGATTAGGCAATATGACCCAGTGTCTAGTGACTACTCAATCTGCATACTTTTTCTATGGCCAAGTTGGACATACTTATAAGCATGCTTGTTCCCAGTTAGTGACCAAACCTAATCAAAGGTCAGCAAGACAGCCTGGTCGATATAATTTTGCAAATTGATAGTCCGCAATAGCTGCCTCCATGCTTCACTAAAAAAAAAAAAAAAAAAAGGCTTGTTTAGGCCATATGCACTTTGTTTTCAGCCCCTGTACAGTATGTCCCCAAACCCACAAAGGGGCTTTGAGTCCAGTATGCATGTGGCCTAAAGCTGAAATACAGGAGTTGAAATACATTGTGTGCAACTTTGACAGCCAAAGGGTTTTGAATTTCTCTTCACCCAGACCCAAAATGTATAGGGCTCTGCCAGACAACACCATACCTCCCTGAAATGGGCGGAGGGACACCCTTTAGCACCAAGTGTATAGGTAAAGCACACACCCCTCATCACACCCTAGTTATATGGCCCATGAATTAATAAGCAAGATATGATTGGATAAACCCAAAAGTTAATTTTTTTTCCCCATAACTAGGATTCCGTTATACTGGCGTTCTAAAACAAAGTTATAAAAAAAAAAAAAAAAAAAAAAAAAAAAAAAAAAAGTTTGCTTGAAAGATTAAAGTGGTTCTAAAGCCTTATGCCCTGCACACACGACCGGTTTTCCCATCGAAATAAACTCTGAAGGTTTTTCCGACGGAGTTCGACGGAATTGCGCTCAAGCTGTCTTGCATACACACGGTCACACCAAAATTACGACCGTCCAGAATGCGGTGACGCACAGCGCGTACGACGGGACTAGAAAACGAAAGTTCCATAGCCAGTAGCCAATAGCTTCCGTCTCGTACTTGCTTCAGAGCATGCGTTGTCTTTGGTACGTCGGAACAGCATACAGACGAGCGGTTTTCCCGATAGGAATTTGTTCCGTTGGAAAAATTTAGACCATGTTCTCTTTCTAGGTCCGTCACAATTTGACATAAAAAGACCAATGGGGCATACACACAGAATCAACGTTGAAAAGCTCCCGTCTGACTTTTTCTGTTGGACATTCAGCTCGTGTGTACACAGCATTAGGGTTATTTTTTAACTTAATGCATACTATGCATCAAGGTTAAAAACCTTCTGTGCTGCATGTGTCCCCCCAGCCCCTCTTTATACTTACCTGAGCCCAATTTCGATTCAGCAATGTGCACAATAGCAGCAGTTCTCCTGGCTCTGTCCCTCCTCACTGGGCAGACTGACAGCAGCAGGCTGTCAATCAAATTCTGTGGTGAGAGCACGGGGGGGATTAGCTGAGCCACATGGTCTGGGTCAATGCATGTAGACAAGGCAGTTCGGGAGTGAGCCCACACAAGTGCCCCCATAGGAAGTGGCTTCAAATGGGGGCACTAACTGAAGAGGAGCCAGGAGTGCCGGCAGGGGACCCGAAAAGAGGAGGATCAGGGCTGCTCTGTGCAAAACCATTGCATAGAGCAGGCAAGTACAACATGTTTGTTATTTTAGTACAAAAAGGGAGGAAACTTTAATGTTACTTTAAGACTTGGTTCACACCAGTGCGATGTCAGATGTGACTTGAGACGCACAGAATTGCGTGACAAAGGAAATCACACTGTTTTTAATGGTGTCAGTCAATATAAATCAGCATGGATCGATTTTGGAAATTCCTTTACTAGTTTGGTGCAATTCCAGTGCTATTTTGGCCCCATGGAATATACAAACCCTATCAAAGTAGCATCCAAGTAACACTACATAATGGCACTAAAAGTCGGATCAAAATTGTATTGTAGCAGTGAGAACCTAGCCTTAGCATAACACTTTTGGTAGTTAAGTATTGCAATTATTATATAGGTCTACACATCTGTCCAAAATGGACAACTGAGAAGGAAAGAGGGACGGAGGGATTTGGTTCTAAATGGGGGACAGTTGAAGGTTATGAAATACAGCCAGGCTGTTGACCAAAATTTTATCTACTGCAGTTATGCAATATACCAAGGTCTACTCCCAGCCTCAGCCTGCGATAGGCCAGTAGAGGAGAAGCAGCCAACCAATGTCATCTCTCTGCCCTTTTTTGTTAACAGCAAAACCCTGGCTGTAAAGGCTCAGATCTTTTGCTATGGTTCCAAGGTGCCATCACCAGATCACATTGCCTTTATTGTTTGGCCAACAAAGAAAAACCAAAGTCTAAGTAACATTTGTCATATTGATAATATAGTTGCTTGCACTATCAAATGGCAAATTAACGTGGATTTGGCAGGGCTTCACCATTTAGCTTGATCACGGCCGCATAACTTCTCACGCCATGCAAATGAAGATCTCAGCCCAACTACCTCATTTGGCCTTCATACTCCCACCCCTAGACTATAGGAATACCGCAAACATCAGGGGATAAAGTCACGGGAATGTGCCTAAAAAATTAATCCTCACAGTTTTCGGCATTACAGTTCAAAAAACTACCCATGCAGTCTGAATAGCTTGTTCTGGCCTGAAGGTTCTATTTGATGCAAAACGCCACATGCTGATGTTACTAAAGCCTCATGCATTTCATCATCACCCCAACTAAAACTAGAAGTGTGCCCCTAGCCTTTCACGACTTTGAATAAATATAGATCTGTGGAGGTTACACTACAAAGCTATAGAATAAACCGTAAGCATTTATGGAGCTAAGTAAATAGATTGGTATGACTAGATTTGGCTATGAAGAATGACATGCATTCTACTTGACACATCTATCTGCCAAGCGGCCTGGAGATTAGGACATGCCGTCGGCCTCCTCCACTCCGCTGCCGACTAATTGATCCATTCCCTGGGAAATCGCTTGACAGCAACCAACGCCGCATACATCTGCCCCCGGGGCACACATGTCAATGGCAACGTCAGTGGTCTCCAGAGACGGATTACAGGTAGAACATCAGGCCAAATGTTCCTAGAACAGGACAGCTACATGCACACAAAGGGGAGTGCCCGGCCAGTGATAAAGGCTTCCCGTGTCGGATGAGCCAAGCTGCTTGAACAGTCTGATGTGTCATCTCTCCGGGGAAGGAATAGGCTTATATTTTCCACACTTTGCTCCAGGTTAGGATGACAAGTACACAGAATGATCCTGAGCTCTAAGTGTGATTACAGCAAGCGCGTTATAATACATCAACTGCTGAATGCCACTTCCTCTTACATTGCCTTCCATGTCTGCATTTGTTCTCTTATGGTGCATAATAACAGCCACAAGTACTAGAGAGAAGCACCCTGCATGCTAAATTCATATATAAAAAAGGTAGAAGGTGTCAACGTCTATCAATCTGCATTTACTGAAGGGACAAGACCGCAAAGCAGTAGTAGATTTTTACATTCGTACATTCCCCCTCCTCCTCCCGCCCCCCCATATTGCGGCTCCGTGCAAAAAATAAAATCTCACCACGCAGCTTGCTAGCAATCAATGAAACTCAATCAGACATGCCTCTGAAACCGTGCTTCCTACTTTAAAGCAGACCTTCAGTCATTTTTTCAGCTTTCCATCTATTAAATCTTCTGCCCTTGTTGTTTTAACTTTGACTAGTAATACTATTTTTCTGTCAGTAAATACCTTATACAGTGGAACCTCGGACTGCGAGTAATGTGGTCCAGGAGTGTTTCGCAATACGAGCACTGTATTTTTAAAAATCGTAACTCAGTTTGCGAGTGTTGTCTCATAAAAAACGAGCACGATTCAGGCCAAAGCTGTGTGCAGTACCGCTTTTGGCCTGAGGTGGTGGGGCACCGGAGCCAAGCAGAGCCGAGCGTCACGTTCGGAAATGCACGGAAAGACCCGAGTACAGCATGGCTCCAGCATCGATCCAGAGGAAGGCAAAAAAAAAAAAAAAACAAACAAACCCAGCAAAGCATGATCCAATTTGCTCCAGCAGGTGAAAAAAAATCCTTCCTGATCCCCCAGGAGGCAATCAGATATTCCCTGGATCAACTTTACTGATAAATGTTAGTATCCAGTTATATTCTGTACATTTAGGAAAGAATCCAGACCTTTTTTAAAGCAATCTACTGAGCTTGCCAGAACAAGCTCTTGAGGGAGTCTATTCCACATTCACAGCTCTTACTGTGAAAAAACCTTTCTGTATTTGGAGATTAAGGCCGGGTTCAGAATGATGCGAAATCCGCATCCAGTTTGCATGACAGGAGATTGTGACCAGCTCTCAATGGAGCCGGTTCACACAGCTCTGGGGCAGCCATGGAGTGCACTGGAAAAGGGCCCTGTGTGTCTTTGGCTCCATATCCATATGCAGGCAAAAATTTAGACTGGATATGCACCTAAAAACAGTGAACAGGGATGCACTGGACCCCCTGTTGTGAGCCGCAGCTGGTGTGAACCCAGACTGAATTTTTCTTCCTGTAGATGTAAAGAGTGCCCCCTTTTCCTCTGATGATCCTAAAGTGAATAACTCAACACCAAGTTCACTAAATGGACCACATATATTTATACATGTTGATCAAATCCCCACTTAATCTCCTCTTCTCAAGAGAGAATTCAATTCCTCTAATCTCTCATAGCTGAGCTCCTCCATGCCTCTTATCAGTTTGGTTGCCCTTCTCCGCACTTTCTCCAGTTCCCCAATATCCTTTTTGAGATGAGAACTGGTGCCCAAAACTGAACTGCATATTCCAGATGAGTTCTTACGAATGGTTTGTACAGGAGCAAAATTATATCTCTCTGGAGTCCATACCTCTCCTAATCCAAGAAAGGACTTTGCTCACTTTGGACACTTGGCATTGCATGTTATTATTGAGCTTATGATCTACTAAAACCCCCAGATCCTTCTTCGCTATGGTTCCCCCAGTTGTACTCCCCCTAGTATGTATGATGCATGTTTTCTTAAGCCTTGTACACACGATCGGATTTTCCGCAGACAAAACCTGACTTTTGTACGAAGGCATGTGCCTGGATTTTGTCCTGCATACAAAATGGTACACAATTGTCAGCCAACAAACACGAACGTACTGACGTACTACGAACCAAAAAAAGGGGGAGTTCAATTGTCAGGCACCGCCCTTTGGGCTCCCTCTGCTAATTTTGTGTTAGAAGTTTGGTGAGTGTTGATTTGCGCTTTTCATTTCGCACTTTTCAGTTAGTTTCTGAACCGCCGTTCGTCAACCAGCCATGTTGCGGAATCAGAGGAGATAACGTGTTATTTATTATTGGCCTTGAAGTTATTGCTTTGACCCAAGTCCAGTGTAGGAACAGGAGGAGGAGGATCTCTTGGACCAAAAATTGGTTGCTTTATTAATCGTGACCAATTATGTCATATGCCTTTTCTGCGGGAGCTCCAGGAGAATAATCCGGATGATTTTCGGAATTATCTCCGGATGACGGACCGCTGCTTTCACCAACACTTGGCATTGTTGACCCCTTATATTAAAAAGCAGGACACATTTTATTTTTTGGTTGAATAATGATTTGATTTGGTATATTTTCTATATTTTTGGATGCATAGAATGCACTTTTTGGTTAAGTTCTAATGGCAGATAGCATGTCTAAATTTTTTTTTTTTTTTTAATGCACAAAAAAAAAAAAAAAAAAAAAAAAAAGTGTAGATTAATACTTGGCTATGTGTTTTACTTTAAAATGACAGTTTGGGAGTAGGGAGTTACATTTTAAAAAATACAATGTAAAATTAACAAGGGACACCAACATAGTTGTATCTGATCTTAAAAGCTACAGGATAATGGTGTTGTGGTAACTTGCACACAAAAAAAAAAAAAAAAAAAAGCCTTTGAAAATTTGTTTGCAATAGCAGCTTCATTATTATCCCATTAAAGAAGAAGCGAATTGTGCGCTGCATTTGTAGATTTCATAATTTGCCGCGTCACAAATGTTGATTCTCCATTAAGAATGCTAGTTTACAAGACCGCTTCCGGCTCATCCTTGCTTCCAGGCATGCGTGTTTGTACTTTGGACGTTTGTCCGATGGACTTGTGTACACACGCTCGGAAAACCCGACAGACATTTGCCTTCGGAAAATTTTAAAGCCTGCCATCCAACATTTGTCCGCGGAAAATCTGACAATTGTCCGATGGAGCGTACACACGGTTGAATTTTCCGCCAACAGCCTGTCATCACACAATACCTGTCAGAAAATCCGATCGTGTGTATAAGGCTTTAGCCTCCAAGTGCACAACGTTACATTTATCAACATTAAACATTTGCCACACGGTTGCCCAATTAAAGTTTTTTTTTTGTCAAAATGTTCAGTCTTTTTTTAATCGTAAAACATAAAAAAAAAAAAAAAAAAAAAAACCCACACAGTGGTGATCAAATACAAGAAAAGAAAATCTATGTTTGGGTACAGTGTTGCATGACCGCGCAATTACCAGTTAAAGTAGCAGTGCTAAATCACAAAAATGGCCTAGTCATGAAGGGGGTAAAACCATCCAGAGCTGAGGCGGTTAAAAGTATCTATGGTCAGAATGTAAACATATTAAATTTCTATATTTGAGTTCTAACCTACTCTTAGTCTTGAAATCTGTACTTTGTGAAGATAACCACACATTTCCCTGAATTGAGTGACACGGTTACTTTGTCCTATGAGTAGGCACTGCTGTATCACACATTTCACAGAGCCTGCACCTTATGAACTACAGAGGTGCTGAGAGGAGGAGTTTCAGGAGGTGTATCAGTACAAGAATCGCTGCAAACAGGCAGCAATGTACCATGGGACATGTAGTCCATATAAATGGAAAGTAAACAGCAAAGGAAGAAGCTGCAAAGCATGCAGGGAATCCAGGAAGTTGTGGAAAGACCAGCATATGGGCAGCACACACAACATGAAAAAGGAATTTTTAAAATTAGCTTATACTGGATTGCCAAAAATAACTATTTGTATTACAATGCTAATGTTATAAAATTAAAGTGTATGCTGTGCGCCTATAGATTTCCTTTAAAAGCACAAAAGTAAAATGTAAGCCTGAGTTATAATGCAGTTCCTAACTGTCAGGAACAGGCAGCGTCTTCATCAATATGGCAGCAGCAGGGGTAACCTACATTTTCATTTCTATGAGGGTAATTTTACCTCTCAAAGGAAACGTGGACAGATTGCCCCCTTACTTCCCTTGGGAGCATACACAATCACTGTGGTGATCAGAGACCAGGATGCTTACTCTTCCCAGCAATGTAGAACCAGGTCTACATTTGAGCTTATAGTCTGTGCGGTTTTAAAACAGAGCAGGGAATGAGGGAGTCCAGCATTTATAAAAGTGCATCTTTCCTTTAAGCTATGGGCCATATTTAAAGTTAGCAGTTTACTGACTGTATTTGATTTTTAGCTTAGGTTCTTAAGGTGCCATCACCAGATCATGTTGCCTTTGTTGTTTGGCCATCATCAATAACTGGGTATTAAATAGGAGATCCAAGTAACATTTGTCATATTGATAATATTTTTTGCATGTACTATCAAATGGCAAAAATTGTTGACTTGGATTGGCACGGTTTCAAGCTGTATCTTGACCCCTGCCACATACCTTCTCGTCACATTCCATGGTGTGCAAATGTAGATTTCAGCCCAAGTTCCTCATTTTGCATTCATATCCTGTACCCCTAAACTATAGGAATCCTGAAAAGTGTCATCTTTAGGGAACAATGAAAACAATAATGGGAATGTGCTTAAAGTGCTGGTATACATTAATGTTAGCCATTTGAAGGGCGCTCTGGGGTGGAATGGTCTTCAAAGGGCTTTTTGTAGGCAGTGAGGAAGATTTATGTAGCCTTCTCACCTCTTGCTTTAAAGCCTAAAATACTCATTGACCTCTGTTGCAGGGTGGTTGCAGTGCGGGCCCTTTCAGGTGAATGGGCCATGTCTGGAAGGCTATACATTATGCATTTTTTGTTCTTCAACAAAAGGAAATGCCTTGATTCCCCCATCCACACACTTGATGTGGATGGGGAGTGCCATTGTATTCTAAAAGTGGGGAGCCTTCTCCGCCATCAGAATACAATAATATGTGTCGTTGGCTATAGCCAGAGGCACTGATCATTTAATAAAAGCTAGACAGGCTTGTTCTCCCCCCACCTTCACATCAACCCACCCCTTTTCCACAGCAGCGTACTGAAGTCTCCGCCCCCCCCTTCTTAAGAGTCCTTAGTCCCCTGTTGCTATTTTCACCACAGCCTGGCTATGGCAGCATGGCAGTGGGTGGAGGGCAGAGCAGGTCTAAATAGAGGCAAAAGTAGTATCAAGCATTTGGTACTGTCGGCAAGTACACCTGCACCAGACAAACACATGACGCTGTGCAAAAAAAAAACCTGCATACATCGCAGTAACCCTGAGGTGGCACACTAGGGTACATTGGGACCCCAGTTGAGAAAATCTATTGCTCTAGAGCAGGGGTCTCCAAACTTTGGCCCTCCATTTGTTCAGGAACTACAATTTCCATCATGCCTAGTCTTGTCTGTTAATGTCAATTTTAGAATGCCTCATGGGACATGTAGTTTGGCAACACCTGGAGGGCCGTAGATTGGAGATCCCTGCTCTAGAGCAGCGGTCTCCAAACTGTGGCCCATGGGCCAAATGCTTGCCTTTATCAAGCCCTTTCACCGACGCCATTGATGAGGCACCATTCCTTATGCTGACACTAACAGTGGGGCACAATTCCTCACACTGACACCACTAAAGGAGCACTAGTTCTCCCCCCCTCCGATACTATTGATGAGCCACCATTCCTCCTACTGACACCAACGGTAGGGCACTATTCCTTGTACTGACACCAAACGATGGAGCACTATTCCTCCAACTAACACCAACAATGGGGCACCATTTCTCCCACTAACACCAATGATGATGCACCATTTCCTCCTACTGATACCAACAATGGGACACTATTCCTCCAATTGCTGGGCACAGGCGCTATAGAATTTTTTAATCCCACTGACCACCAAATCTGAGACGGTTTATTCCTACTGATCCTGGGGAATTTTCTACTCCCGCTGGCCACAGCTCGGCCCCCCTAAAGTCCAAAAGACAGTAAAAAGGGACCCTTTGTTTAGAAAGTTTTGAGCCCCTTGCTCTAGAGTAATGATGTGCAGCCACACTTTAAACAGGCGCATATCAACAGGAAGTGTCTGAAAAAAACTTCAATAGATCAGCAGCAAAAATGCTTACAAGGCATTTTAAGAAAGAAAACAAGTGGCCAATTTTTTTTTTTTTTTTTACGATGTGCTTTAGCAAACTAAATGTTATCCACTTATGATCTAGAGCTACTGATGAACACTAGTTTTTGATTGGCTATTATGATTTGCCATTTGCATTCATGTTCTTAAAAGGGCTGATTTGCAGGAATCTCAAAGTCACCAGAATAAAATTACCGTCATAATGTGGATAAAACATTGCTATAAGTATAATAATCCCCAATTACATAGATATCCTGGGTCAAGTGAAATTTAAGAACAAGATGTGATCCATTATTATTGGTAATAAAGTGCAGATGAAGGTCTTTCATCAGGACAAGGACGGCCTGGTGTGTTTTGCATGGCTTTGCATATTCAGAAAGCTAATAGCAGCTGGTCATATAATATATGAGAGTCTCCCAGCAGCTGTATTGAGGTCACAACAATAAATCCTCTAGAAGTATACCATACTGTCCTTCGGAGATAAGGAGAATTCTGGGAGCACACCATAGATTATGCATGTATTTACATTATCTTGGTGGGACAGCGCCAGCGTCAGACAAAAGGATGCACGGGAATTCTATAAGAACAGAAAGAAAAGCAAAAAGTGGAAGTGTTACCCAAAGCAACCGGGTCCTTTCAAGGAACACTCCAAATGTGAAGCCTTGAAATGTACTAAGGGAGCTGGCCAACCAGCTCAAGGCTTCCATTTTCTATTCAGACATAGCAGAAACACGCCAGTTCATATTAATCCTTTTTGCCTGTGATTTAGGAACTTTTTTTTAAGGTTCAATGCAGGGAAGCTATTCCCAAACACGCTCCTTGCCATTGGAAAAAAAAAAAAAAAAACACACATACATGTGTGTGGCCTATCAAGATGCTGATTAGACAGCACGATTATTGCACAGGTGTGCCTTAGGCTGGCCACAATAAAAGGCCACTCTAAAATGTGCAGTTTTACTGTATTGGGGGGGGGTTTGAAAGAGTCAGTATCTGGTGTGACCACCATTTGCCTCACGCAATGCAGCACATCTCCTTCTCATAGAGTTGATCAGGTTGTTGATTGTGGCCTGTGGAATGTTGTTCCATTCCTCTTCAATGACTGTGCCAAGTTGCTGGATATTGGCAGGAACTGGAACACGCTGTTGTATGCGCCGATCAAGAACATCCCAAACCTGCTCAATGGGTGAAATGTTCGGTGAGTATGCTGGCCATGCAAGAACTGGGATGTTTTCAGCAGGAATTGTGTACAGATCCTTGCAAAATGGGGTTGTGCATTATGCTGCAACATGAGGTGATGGTCATGGATGAATGGCACAACAATGGGCCTCAGGATCTCCTCATGGTATCTCTGTGCATTCAAAATGCCATCAATAAAATGCACCTGGGTTTGTTGTCCATAGCATACGCCTGCCCATACCATAACCTCACCGCCACTATGGGCCACTCGATCCACAACGTTGACATCAGAAAACCGCTCACTCACATGCCGCCATATACGCCGTCTGCCATCTGCCCTGTACAGTGAAAACCGGGATTCATCCATCAAGAGCACACCTCTCCAAAGTGCCAGATGCCATCGAATGTGAGCATTTGCCCACTCAAGTCGGTTACGGCGATGAACTGCAGTCAGGTCCAGACGCCAATGAGGACAACCAGCATGCAGAGGAGCTTCCCTGAGATGGTATATGACAGTTTGTGCAGAAATTCTTTGGTTATGCAAACCGATTGTTGCAACAGCTGTCCGGGTGGCTGGTCTCAGATGTTGGAGGTGAAGATGCTGGATGTGAAAGTCCTGGGCTGGTGTGGTTACACGTGGTCTGCGGTTGTGAGGCCGGTTGGATGTACTGCCAAATTCTCTGACATTCCTTTGGAGATGGCTTATGGTAGAGAAATGAACAGTCAATTCAAGGGCAAGAGCTCTGAAGATTCCTGCAGTCAGCATGCTAATTGCACGCTCCCTTAAAACTTGCAACATCTGTGGCATTGTGCTGTGTGATAAAACTGCACATTTTAGAGCGGCCTTTAATTGTGGCCAGCATAAGGCACATCTGTACAATAATCATGCTGTCTAATCAGCAGCTTGATATGCCACACCTGTGTGGTGGATGGATTATCTTGGCAAAGCAGAAGTGCTCAATAACACAGATTTAGACAGATTTGTGAATATTTGAGAGAAATAGGCCTTGTGTACATAGAAAAAGTCGTAGATCTTTACGTTTAGCTCATAATAAATACAGGCAAACACAAAAGTGTTGCGTTTATAATTTTGCTCAGTGTATATACACACACACACACACACACACACAGTAAAATAGGACAAAAAAAAAAAAAAAAAAAAAAAGATCTAGATATATACACTATATTGCCAAGTGTTGGGACACATATACATATATATATATACATATATACATATACATATATATATATATATATATACACATACATACACACACACACACACACACACACACACTTTAATGGCGTCTTAGTCTGTAGGGTTCAATATTGCATTGGCTCATCCTTAGCAGCTGTAACAGTTTCAACTCTTCTGAGAAGTATGTCCACAAGGTTTAGGAGTATCTATGGGAATATTGGACTATTCTTCCAGAAGCGCATTTGGGAACTCAGGCACTGATGTTGGAGAGAAGGCCTGGCTTGCAGACTTCTAATTCATCCCAAAGGTGTTCTATCGGGTTGGGGTTAGGACTCTGTGCAGGCCATCAAGTTCCTCCACCCCAAACTCACTCATCTGTGTCTTTATGGACCTTGCTTTGTGCACTGGTGTGCAGTCATGTTGGAACAGGAAGGGGCCATCCACAAAGTTGGGAGCCTGACATTGTTCAAAATGTCTTGGTATGCTGACGCCTTAAGAGTTCCCTTCAAGCCTAACCCCATAAAAAACAACCCCACACCATAATACCCTCTTCACCAAATGATTTGAACCAAGGCACAAAGCAAGGTCCATAAAAAGACACGGGCGAGCTCTTTTCGGGTTCCACACTGACATTCTTGGCCCCTCCCTCCTGCTGGGTGCCCCATCAGGAGCGCTCCCGAGCCACAGGTCTGGGTCTTCATTCACACACAGAGCCCTGGTCCGGCCCTGCCCTCTGTTTTCTGATCGACTCACTGCCTCTGACTGACCGCAGCAGGAGCAAATGACTCCAGCTGCTGCCTAAAGCCAATGAGGAGGAGTGCAAGTCCCCGGAAAGCCAAGGCTCTTGTGGATATCACTGGATCAAGAGGGGGCTCAGGTAATTGCACACAGGTTTTTTCATAAATTGCATGAAGGTAAAAAACCCTGTTCCTTTACAACCCCTTTAATTTGGCCATATACTAGTAGATTCTTGAACGAATAGTACAAATATTTGAGTATTCTCAGTACATTCAATGAGTTGACGAATGTTGTTCAAAAGTTCTTCAAAATTTTGTTTTGTTTAACATTCCATTTGCGTCAAAATGTACTTTCCCGAATAAAAAAAAAAAAAAAAAAAAAAAAAAAAAACCCACACATTGTTAGACATTTGCTTAGTCAAGAAAAAAAAAAAAAAAATTCCATCCTGCTCCTTTGAATATTCTCATCACCGTGGTCAAATACAATTGTTGATTTGACCTCACTAATGATTGAAAAAAATTGAATTAATGTTCTTAAAACAAAAATTTTGCACAAATTTCTACCAGTGTATGGCCAGCTTTAATACATAGCTGTGTGTTTATGGCAGGTCCTCTTAGAGCAGCTTCGTTAATGAAGTCAGCAGACTATCCTTGGCCATAAATGGTTACAGAACTGCAGTTTGTATGTTCCAATCCTTTAAATGAGCTAATTAAATTCAGCATTTCTCCTGTGGACTAAAGTAAACTATTTACACTATGGTAAATTACAAAAAACAACAACACACACAATAAACACGAATAAGCTTATTAGAGCATGAGGCGAGTACGGGTTTACAGAGGCTAGGCTGGAGCAAACATGAAGATTAATCACTTATTCTGCCCAGATTATGGAACAAAAATCCTCCCAGAGGAGCGGTGTGGTCTTCCCGTTTCTTTTCCAATACTAGAAGTTTATTAACATGGATGATATTTTAAAGAGTCCCTGTAGCAGCAGATATGCTGTAAAGGAGAGGAGTAGGGAAGCGGTTCCCTACAAAAATTTTTACCTTCATGCCACAGTAGGCCATCCTGCGCCTGTAAACTGGTTTCATAAGACGAAACAACCTCAGCAGAAGCCTGTTTGAGTAGGAATAGGAGATTCTCCTGTAGTATGAGAAGGTTTCCTGAGGGAAGGATGGTGTCTGGAAGTGTGGACTTCTCAGGGTCGTTGTACATACGCAAGAGTGCATCTGGTTTTGTATTCTTCGACCCCGGCCTGTAGGTTATATGGAATGAGAATCGAGAGGAAAAAAAAAAAAAAAAGCGCCCATCTTAGCCGTTCTCAGATATTCAAAATTCTTGTGGTCCGTATAGACCAGAATGGGATGTGCTGCACCTTCAAGTAAGTAACGTCATTCTTCTAATACGGCCTTGATGGCCACAAGCTCATGGTCTCCCACATCAAAATTTCTTTCCGCTGCCCAATTCGTGTGCTGGTGGTTCTGAAAACCAGGACCCAGAACTGGGGATTTCGTCCCTCCCAGATCTCTAAAAAGAAAAAATCTCCAGGCCCCAAAACGGGTCTTACCAACTGATGAGGAAACTGAAAAAAACGGTTTCCTCTAAATTAAACCCCCCTGGAGCCCCACAACACTGTCAACAAATTTTATATAGTTTTTTTACTTGCACAATACTACAAAAGCTTCCAGGGAATCACAACTTAAAACTGAGCAACAGCTCCACATATGGCACACAAAGGTCAGGCCAAGCCAGCCGCCGAGAAAGAACAGTAAAACAGATTAAAAAGGCAAAAGACCAGAATAGCTAGACAAGGCAAAAGTTCAAATCAAAATGAGATCAGTGAGAACAGCTCAGAAGCATTAGGCAACACAGCAACCGTGAATGTTGAGTTTTAAGTTCAGGGCCTGGTAACTCACACAAAAACAGAATAAGGAGACCTCACAGCACCTTCCACAGGTGACCAGTAGTTGTAAATATGCAAAAGGCTCTAGGTGTTCACTGCGGTAAGCATGTACAATAATAATATAAATATACTTAGAGATATTTTTTTATAAAAAAAAAAAAAAAAAAAAAAAAAAAAAAAAATTTAAATTATGTCATACTTGCTCTGTGCAATGCTTTTACACAGAGCAGTGCCGATCCTCTTCTGGGATCCCCCGCTAGCACTCCAGGCCCCTCTTTGCTGCGTGCTCCCTCCCCAAGCCAGCCTGTGTCTATTGACAGAGTGGGTGTCTTGGCCTCGCGCCTCGCCCTTCGCTCCCAGCATTTGATTGACAGCAGCAGGAGCCAATATCAATCAGAGCAATGAGAAGGGAAACAATCAGCGAGTGTCGTTGCTCTCGTGCACATTGATAGATCAGATGGGGCTCAAGTAAGAAAAAGGGGGGTGCTGGGGTGATCCTACAACACAGGTGGCTTTTTTACCTCAAAAGAAAAGAAAAAAGAGAGCGCACCAGCCTAGTGCATTATCCTTGACAGATTTATTTAATTAAAAGCAAAATAAAAACTACTCACAAAGGTCGAAGAAAAATTCGCATAGCAATGGCACAGAGGCAATTATTTCAGTGGTAGCAGTTTTCCAGGTCCCAGGAAGGAGGCATACGGACTACTGCTGGCTAACGCGTTTCGAAGGTAACCCTTCATCAGAGCCTTAGTAGTGTTAATCTCGTGTTGGCCTCTTATACACATGTCAAACTAAACCAGACTGGTCGGGTGGGTTCTAGGGCTCCTCCCTTAATTAGTGGGCGGTCCTCTAAGGAGGGTGGGTCTTGACTCGGTTGTCGTTGTTAAAGGGCCATAGTATATTAATTTATTAATTTATTTATTTAATTAGTTGGTTGACTACCATTTTCATTATTATTATTATTATTATTAATAATGTTGATGAATTTTATCCAGCCCATACCAGGAAGGGTCATGCCAGTGGTTATCTATAGACAGACCAAGGCATCCCAGAGGTTCTGCTCCTCTCCCCTCTCATCAATATGTCACAGATGACAGAGAACGCTAAACAGTAATCAAAAGTAAAGAATTGGGGATGTACCTTATTGTATATAAATCGGATGGCATCTCCTCTACTCGAGTGTGATGTCTCTATGGAGGCTGTAGCTGTGTGGGCTTCTATTGCTGAAAAATCCTGACAGTAGCACGTTCCTATGTCCTGTAGGACCGAGTGGAACGCACGCCGCTACTTCACTTCCGGGTTGCGGTCCACAGGACGGAAGTGCGGTCGTGACGTCACATCCCGTGCGCCCTTCGGCGCACGAGATTGACCCGATTTGATAAACAAAGGCCTCCATTTTGCTGTAGGCACAGATAGAGGCCAAAGTCAGACGGAAACCGTCTGACTTTAGGCTAGAATGAGATGGGCTGATGGAAATACATACATGTACATAATACATAAAAGAAATATAAAGAAATATAAATATATATATATAATATATATATATATATATATATATATATATATATATATATATATATATAATATATATATATATATATATATATATATATATATATATATATATATATATATATATATATATATATATATATATATATATATATATATATTATTTATTTATTATGATAAAGAAGCTGGAGGGGGACCAGGAGAGGAGAGGATAAGGGGATAAAGGATAAACTAAATGGCCCAATGTTTTAACATGGTGATCTAAAAAAGGGGGACTAGATGAAAGAATAAGGGGGAGGAAGGGGGAGGGGAGGGGGCTTTTAAAAAGACCAGTCCAGAACAGTAGCTGGAAGATGGCAATGCTCAAAACATATGTATATATGTATTTAGAAGCCAGCAGGAGATACACTAGAATTGATAATAGAAAGTGGTAATATAAATTACATACAATATACATACAGTACATTAAAATATACATACATTAAATTTAAAATTAGATCCGTATAAAAGTACAAGAATCTGCGTACTTTACCAGTGTGATATAGAAAGAGGGGGGAAGGGGGGGGGGAGGGAGGTCTGTTGTAACTTCATGTATACATTAATATGATGATTTTATACATTATTTCAGATAGCCCAGAGGTATTTTGTGGACATCGGCGAACGAGATGATACAACAATGATTTTACCTCAATGCATAGAATTTAAGATAAAAACCTTAAAGCGGAGTTCCACCCAAAAATGGAACTTCCGCTTTTCCGGTTCCCCCACACCCTCCGGTGTCACGTTTGGCACCTTTCGGGGGGGCTTTGGGGAGAGCAGTTACCTGCCTAATAAAGGTATTTTGCTCCCGCTTCCGGGCATAGATACCCGAGCCGCCCGTGGGTATCTACGCCACTTCCCGTCCAGCCCGCTGTATTCTGGGAGAGACACTGGTCCCAGAAAAAACAGCAGGAACCAGTGGGATAGCACAGCGTGAGTCGCACACGCGCAGTAGGGAACCAGGAAGAAGCCAGAAGGCTTCACTTCCCGATTCCCTTACCGAGGATGGCGGCGACAGCACCCAACAGCCGAGAGATAGATCGGCTTCGGGTGCGAACATTGCGGGCGCTCTAGACAGGTAAGTGTCCATATTTTATAAGTCAGCAGCTGCAGTATTTGTAGCTGCTGACTTAAAAATTAAAAAAAAAAAAAAAAAAACCACTCCGCTTTAAAGTTACTCTATAGACCAGTAAATGTCAGCTACAGTGGGGACGGAAAGTATTCAGACTCCCTTAAGTTTTTCACTCTTTGTTCATTTTTTTTCCTCATTAATGTACACACAGCACCCCATATTGGACAGAAAAACACAGAATTGTTGACATTTTGCAGATATATTAAAAAAAAAAAAAAAAAAACTGAAATATCACATGGTCCTTAGTATTCAGACCCTTTGCTGTGACACTCATATTTAACTCAGGTGCTGTCCATTTCTTCTGATCATCCTTGAGATGGTTCTACACCTTAATTTGAGTCCAGCTGTGTTTGATTATACTGATTGCACTTGATTAGGAAAGCCACACATTTGTGTATATAATACCTTACAGCTCACAGTGCATGTCAGAGCAAATGAGAATCATGAGGTCAAAGGAACTGCCTGAAGAACTCAGACAGAACTGTGGCAAGGCACAGACCTGGCCAAGGTTACAAAAAATTTCTGCTGCACTCAAGGTTCCTAAGAACACAGTGGCCTCCATAATCCCTAAATGGAAGACGTTTGGGACAACCAGAACCCTTCCTAGAGCTGTCCGGCTAAACTGAGCTATTGGGGGAGAAGACCCTTGGTAAGAGAGGTAAAGAAGAACCCAAAGATCACTGTGGCTGAGCTCCAGAGATGCAGTCGAGAGATGGGAGTAAGTTGTAGAAAGTCAACCATCACTGCAGCCCTCCACCAGTCAGGGCTTTATGGCAGAGTGGCCCGACGGAAGCCTCTCCTCAGTGCAAGACACATGAAAGGCCGCATGGAGTTTACTTAAACACCTGAAGGACTCCAAGATGTTGAGAAATAAGATTCTCTGGTCTGATGAGACCAAGACCGAACTTTTTGGCCTTAATTCTAAGCGGTATGTGTGGAGAAAAACAGGCACTGCTCATCACCTGTCCAATAAAGTCCCAACAGTGAAACATAGCGGTGACAGCATCGTGCTGTGGGGGTGTTTTTCAGCTGCAGGGACAGGACGACTGGTTGCAATCGAGGGAAAGATGAATGGGACCAAGTACAGGAATAACCTGGATGAAAACCTTCTCCAGAGAGCTCAGTACCTCAGACTGGGCCGAAGGTTTACCTTCCAACAAGACAATGACCCTAAGCACACAGCTAAAATAATGGAGTGGCTTCACAGCAACTCCATGACTGTTCTTGAATGGCCCAGCTAGAGCCCTGACTTAAACCCAATTGAGCATCTGTGGAGACCTAAAAATGGCTGTCCATCAACGTTTACCATCCAACCTGACAGAACTGGAGAGGATCTGCAAGGAGGAATGGCAGAGGATCCCCAAATCCAGGTGTGAAAAACTTGTTGCATCTTTCCCAAAAATAATCATGGCTGTATTAGATCAAAAGGGTGCTTCTAAATGCTGAGCAAAGGGTCTGAATACTTAGGAACATGTGATATTTCAGTTTTTCTTTTTTAATAAATCTGCAAAAATGTCAACAATTCTGTGTTTTTCTGTCAATATGGGGTGCTGTGTGTACATTGAGGAAAAAAAATGAACTTAAATGATTTTAGCAAATGGCTGCAATATAACAAAGAGCGAAAAATTTAAGGGGGTATGAATTCTTTCCGTCTCCAGTGTACAACTTTCTCACTAACAAAGTTGTTAAGTGGTGGTGTCTCGAGCGAACAGGTACACATTTGAGATAATTAATTATTTTATTATGAGGTAGTACGTGAGGAAAAGGAAGGCAGAGAAGGTAATCAAGTACTGGGCGTAGACCTGCTTTAGCAGAATTTTAAAAATATTTTTCTTTAAAGTGGACCAAGAACCACAAACTGCATACATTTTTTTTTTTTTTTTTTTTTTTAAATCGAGAAATACAGATAGGTTTTAAACATCACAGACCTATTCCAAATATAGTTTTTGTTTAAAATACCAAGACACAATCCAGTGTGATGCAATATATTAATATAGAACTGTACACAGCAATATAGGTTAGTTTTTCCATGCTAGCCAGCCCAGAGCAAATTTTTTTTTTATTGTTTTAAGAGACCAGTGAAGACATATTCTCAATACCAAGAGAATGTCAGTCTTTTTTTTAATCATCAATTTTCATTCAAGCGCATTGGTGGTTCATTAATCACCACTCTGGTGACATACGTTGACATTAGCTTATTAGCTCAAAGTAATTTGTAGATATCAATGCGGCTTAAGGAGATCTAAACCTTAATCAAATGACTTTTGGTTTGGAACAGTACAATGCAGCAATTAAAACTTTTCACCTTTTTCTTTTTTTATGATTTGTTGCATTTTAGTGCTTGTAATGCCCTGTGGCTTCTTTGTAGGCAGTTTCTTTCTACATATACTCCAACAAGGGCTGCATGCCATTTCTCCATTGTAAGTCTATATGACAAGATGACTGCATAGGAAAATTGGTAGAGGGGGAAAGAGTTGTCCTTTACAGAAAGGGCCTGAGCAAGGATCTTCATGGTAGGATCACCAGGTATTCTTAAAGTAGAATTTAACCCAAAACCTAACTTTTTTTAAACCTACTTGCAGCCACATTCTAAAACTAATCTATCTAGCCCTGCATAAAAGAAATCGCTATGCATACCTTTTCAGCAGCCACTCCGGTACAGTCCCCCATTGAGCTGTCAGCAGCGGCTTCTGAGTGTAGACATGTGTTGCAGAAGCAGCCGACAACGGAAACCCCATAGTAACGCTATGGGTGACATCACTTCCCATCCATTGTCGGTTCTCTCCTGCACACAGCATCCACCACTGGGGACCGGATCAGCTTCAAAAAAGGTATGTATAGCGATTTCTTCTTTACAGGGTTAGAATGTGCCTGCAATTAGATAGAGTTAGGGTGAACTTACACAGCAAGTTGCAGATTTCAAAACACTGAAAATTACTTTTGAAATATTAGTACTGTAGTTATATGAGATTTTCGTGATTAGGTTAACATACAAAAAAAGGTTTTAAAGATACTACCAATACATTTTATTGGTAATTTTGGTTGCCATTTCAATAAAAGGTAAATAAAATCAGGCAAATATACCACCTATGAATGTTATCTGATATCCAGTCATTGCATCGCAATGACTTTTATACCCATGATAACATTATTTACGATGCTGCTGTAGAGATTTTACAATTATATTTCAGGTGTGGGTGAAAGTTTTATTATTCTGGTGTGAAAACAAATATATTATTCAGGGGTCATGGTCCTAGTCTTAAGACTTTAAATTCCTGGTTTCTGGTTAACAAAAATTTTAAATACCAGACGTGCATCAATAGTCTGAAAAATACATGCTCTTAAAGTCTTTTTTAGATTGGTCAGACATGACATGTATGATCCTGAAAGATGAGTCAATAGTGCTCAAGGACAGCAAAGACCAGAAGAAAAAGGCATAAAAAGCCACGAGATAGATATTCAGTTGTACGTGTATGTAAAAGTATGGCAAAACTGTAGTAAGCATGTACTCACATTTGTACAGGTTGCTGCTGGATACCCATCCTAGGGTAAAGCAACCTATTTTAGCACATGTGATGAATAAGACTGTCACCACACAGATTGTGGGCAGTCGCAGTTGATCCGCATTTTCTGGAGATTCTTGGACCTTGCTAGGCTGAGATTAGATCTGGTGAACAATGGTAAAGAGGATGAGGCCCCCAAATAGAACCAGTGGGAGGTCAGCAGAGGCACCCATTAAATAAAATTGTACTTCCAAGTGGGTTCTCTAGTAAGGAATCCACTTGAACATACAGTCTCAATGAACTCCCACACCAGCCTGTCTGTACTCAGTAGTTTCCCTGGACAATTGGTTGCCTCCTTCCAATATCTTCCAGATACAGTACTTTTCTAGGGATACTAGACTAGATCCCCAAAAAAGTCCATAAGTCAGCCTCAACAAACTTCAGTCTAGCCCCCAAGCTAGTCTAGTTTGGACCTTGAACAAAAAAGGCACATGGCAGGCTTTCCCAAGGGCCAAACAGCCCCCTTAACCCCTCAGGCTGTGATCTCCTCAGGGACATGACCCTTCTGTTCCAGGTCTCCGAATTTATATACACTCCCAGCCACTGTCTGGGCAGCTCTCCCTGGGGATTGACCATGGCTGCATAAAATATTCAGCTACTGATTAGACTCTCCCAGCACATTTCCAGACAGGGAGAAGCAGTGAAGTCTGCAGCCAGTGAGAAGCAGTCAACTCTACAATAAAAATTGGTGAGCCACTCGCCTAAAATAAACAAACAGCCAATGAGATTCGAAACTCTTTAGAAGTCATGTATTTAGTAGTGAGGGGACATCCCAGAAAACTCCAACTGTAAAAACACCTCACCAATAGGAGGCGATAGAGATAGAATGATTTCTTGCCCATTTTTCAGAGAATCTGAATAACACAAAAACATTTTTCACTCATGGTTAGTGTTTGGCTGAAGCAATTTATTATCAATCAACTGTTTACTCTTAAAATAATAATGGCAACAGACTACCCAAATGATCCTGATCAAAAGTTTACATACCCTGGTGTTTTTGGCCTGATAACATGCACACAAGTTGACACAAAGGGGTTTGAATGGCTAATGGTAAAGGCTTGTAATGAGTGTGTATAACAGGTCAATGAGTTTCTGGACTCCTGACAGACCCTTGCATCTTTCATCCAGTGCTGCACTGACATTTCTGGATTCTGAGTCATTGGGAAAGCAAAAGAATTGTCAAAAGGATCTGCAGTAAAATGTAGTTGAACTGTATAAAACAGGAAAGGGATATAAAATGATATCCAAGGAATTGATAATGCCACTCAGCAGTGTTCAAACTCTAATCAAGAGGTGGAAAATGAGGGGTTCTGTTGAAACCAAAACCACAGAGTCAGGTAGACCAACTAAAATTTCAGCCACAACTGCCAGGAAAATTGTTCAGGATGCAAAAAAAAAAAAAAACCCACAAAACTTCAGGTGGAATACAGGACTCTCTGAAAACAAGTGGTGTGGCCGTTTCAATTAGCACAATAAGGAGGCACTTGAAGAAAGATGGGCTGCATGGTCAAGTCGCCAGAAGAAAGCCATTACTACGCAAATGCCAAAAAGTATCCCGCTTACAATACACCAAACAGCACAGAGACAAGCCTCAAAACCTTCTGGCACAAAATCATTTGGAGTGACGAGACCAAAATTGAGCTTTTTGGCCACAACCATAAACACTACATTTGGAGAGGAGTGAACAAGGCCTATGATGAAAAGTACAGAGGTGGATCACTGATGTTTTGGGGATGTGTGGGCTAAAAAAGGCACAGGAAATTTGGTCAAAATTGTTGGCAAGATGAATGCAGTATGTTATAAAAAAATACTGGAGGAACATTTGCATTCATCAGCCAGGAAGCTGCGCATGGGACGTACTTTGACATTCCAACATGACAATGATCCAAAACACAAGACCAAGTCGACCTGTCATTGGCTACAGCAGAATAAAGTGAAGGTTCTGGAGTGGACATCTCAGTCTCCTGACCTCAATATCATTGAGCCACTGTGAGGAGATCTCAAAACGTGCAGTTCATGCAAGACAGCCCAAGAATTTGCACAAACTGGAGGCTTTTTGCCAAGAGGAATGGGCAGCTTTACCATCTGAGAAGATAAAGAGCCTCATCCACAAATACCACAAAACACTTCAAGCTGTCATTGATGTTAAAGGGGGCAATACACGGTATTAAGAACTGGGGTATGTAAACACTTGATCAGGGTCATTTGGGTAGTTTGTTGCCATTATGATTTAAAAAGAGTAAACACAGTTGATTGATAATAAATGGCTTCAGCCAAACACTAACCATGAGTGCAAGAAAAATTTTTGTGTTATTCATATTCTCTGAAAAATGGCCAAGAAATCAGTCTGCCAAGGTATGTAAACTTATGAGCACAACTGTATATATGCATATCCAAAAGTTCACGTTAAATTGTATTACCTGTGAATTAAAATAAAAAGCTTTAGAACATTCAGCACTAACCTTTCAAAAAAGAACATAATAGATGGCAGTCACAAGAAAGGGCAATAACCTATAAATGGCTGTGGGGCGTTTTTTTTTTCTTTTTAAAAACACCATCAAGAAGCTAAGCGTTTGACACAGGTCTGTTCTTTAGATCGAATTGAATCAATCTTCCAGCTATTGGGCAGACACTCAAGCATAACCATCTCCTTTCAACTCCCCATGACCTTCGCTAACAAAATTGTTCTGACACCAAGATGCTACTCTGACAAAAATTGCTCTGTTTTCTCCAACAAAACTGGTCTTCACGCAAAATTACAGAATTGCAAAAGTAAATTGACTGCTGAAATCACCTCCACTTTTATTTAAACATTGTCTCTTCGGATGCGTCAAGGGTCTCTGATTATTTAAGGAAGTTTATAAATATTTTACAAGTTACGCTGGGAGTTGTATTAGTAAACTGCTGGAGGGCTACAAATTGCTCATCCCACACAAGTCTAGCCAAAACTCTTAAGTGTGTTCTTACAGCTGCATGACCAACATCTACATCTGAGTCTGGTCTCACTGTGCAGTTATGAAGGTTGGAGAAATGCCGGGGTGAAGTGGCCCTGAAGAGTACCTGAGGGCTTAGGAGTGGACCATGCTACTTGTTTTATGTTCACTTTCATATAAGGTTAAGTATAGGGAAATAAAGTCCTCATGTTGCCTAGATTTCAGGAGCCTTACTTTTAACAAGTCTATGGAAATATAGACATCCTGTAAAACCTACCAAGCTCTAAAGCAGGCATGCATACGGCTTTCATTGTGACTTTTTGGTAAAGATATTTGGCTGACCCCATCTTCTCTAAGCTAGGAGAACATATTTTTCCAATAAGGATGGTTTCTAGTATTTTGCCAACGAAGTGCAAGCTCATTTTATAGAGACTCATCATAGGAGGACATTTTTGCAGTAAACAATGAGCACACAGCTGGCTAGTGTAGCCTGCTATCTGCCCAACTCTCAAGTCCTTGTTATCCTCTCCTGCCCTTCTATGCCCGACTCTCAGGTCCTGGTTCCCTGCATGAAACTTTCGAGTTCCTGGTCGCCTCTTATCCAACTCTCAGGTCCCTGTTATTTCTCCTCTTCGCCCAAAACTCAGAGGTCCTATCTCCTCTTCACCCAACTCTCATACCCATGTCCTTCTCCTTAGCCTTACACTAACCCAATGTAACCCTTAAACCAGGGGTCTCCAAACTGCAGCCCAGGGGCTGGATGTGGCCCTTTGCTTTATCTGGCCCTTGGAGCACTACTCCTTCCACTAACACCAATGATGGAGCATGACTCCTCCCACTGACAGCAATGATGGAGCACCATTCCTCTCACTGATATGATCAATAGGGCACTATTCTCCCCCCCCCCCCCCCCCACTGACACCAGTGATGGGACACAATTTCTCTCACTGATAGCATCAATAAGGCACTATTCCTCCCATTAAAACCAATGATGGGGCATTTCTTGGATCCACTGACCACAGTTAAACCCAAAAAAAAAAAAAAAAAAAAAAAAAAAAAAAACTGAAGGACAGTAAACTGGCCCTTTGCTTAGAAAGTTTGGAGACCCCTGCCTTAAACCAATCACAAAGCACCAAGAAATCATTTCTGCAACACACTCACCCCACCATGAGAACATCTACTAGAAAATGCAACAAAGCTGAAACCCCTGTGCAATGGATTACTGTATCATTAGGCGTCTCTTGGATAAATTCTCTGTGATCGCCTGTTCGTTGCAATGATAGTCCATGTTCAAGCCCCCTCTAATTGATGTAGAAATAAAAAAATAAATAAAAAAACACAACACACACAAACACAAACACTAATCTAAAAGCCACTTTTAATTGTCTAAATCCATGATCACTTGATGCACTGGGTCCTGAGTCTATTTTCTATGCTGCAGAGTGAGCAAGTCTTTCAGGAGCTCACACCTTCGCCTCTGACTTGTACACTTCCTATCGACTATCCAGTGGCAGGGTTCCCTCAGGCTCCATAAGACTCAGGCAGCAGAATGTGCTCACGAGTGAACCAGTTAATGGCAGGTGATCAGTGCTGGATTTCAGATCGCCATTCCTGGAAGAGGAGTTGACAAGGCACACATAATGGAATATTCAGTGGAGTTGGGAAAACAAAAGGAGGGGTTTAAGCATTTTACAAATGGTTGTTAAAATGGTGGGACCAAGAAATGGGTGGGGGTTTACATTTGCCTAAAGATGGGTTTAACAAACCAACTCCCCAATCCTTCTCTTCTTCAATGGGCATACTTTCATAAAATGTTAAACTGGTTATTTGTAAAGCAGAGAAGAGAAAAGATTTTGGATCTTCAGCCATTAGCCTATTAAGAGTGCAGTCATAAAACAACCAGCGTCTTGGCATTTATGTGACTCCATGACATTCATCCAACATGAATAAATGAATATTTCTAAATACATTTCCAGTGGAAATATCTAAGTGGGCTACAAAAGATGCAAATTATGAACACACATAGAACAATATATGCTTTGTGGTATATGGGATTAACTACTGGTAGGATTTAAAAATAATTTACTATCAATTTAAAAGCCGACTTGTGTTAGCACACATGCAATTCATGATAGTACAATGATGGGAGCAGGCACACAAACATCTTGGCTCAGACTGACCCCTGATCTTAAAACAATTGTTCTACGAAAATATAAAAGGTCCATTTTGCTTTTCCAAGCAATTTTTGTTTTGGTGGGTGAGAAACAAAGTAAATGCTTAAATGAGGAGTGGGAGACATCCCCGTGCCACATTGCTGCCTCCAGAGAAAACTGGGCACTCAGAATCCTGTATTGTGGTGCTCCTGCAATGGGCTGGAGTATACTCTCCCAGGATTTTGAGCACCCAGCTTTCCCGGGGAAGCAGTAGTGACATTATCCATGCCCCTATGAAGGGATGGAAGCAAGGGTTGAGTTTTTTTTTTTGAAAAAAGAAGAAACGTAAATTTTTAGAAGTTTTGATTACTGTATAAAAACAAGAATTCTGTTGAATTACTTACAGGTTTATAATTTTTTTCCCCACAGTGGCTAGCACTTTTACTGCCCCCCCCCCCGGGACTGATGTGAATGTACAATATACTGTATATACACAGCACTGTGTAAATTGACAGCGCTATATAAATAATAATCTAAAAAACACATCCTTAAGAAAAAGGATGTGTTGAGTGACTCCATCCTTGAGGTATGCCCGCATCATAGCTCCAGCAATAAGGCATGAACACCAAAGCTTCATGGCTATAAATAAATTTTCAGTAAATCGTAATAAAATTGGATATAGTAATCATAATTCCTCTACATCAGTGGCCTCCAAACTGTGGCCCAGGGGCCAGATGCGGCCCTTTGCCTTTATCCGACCCTTGGGGCACTATTTTCATCTACTCATATCAACATGGGGACATAATCTACCCCCCCCCCCCCAATGAAGGGGCAGAATTGTTCCCAACTAAACCAACGGGATGCAATTCCACCCACTGACACCAAAGACGTTGTTTTATTCCCACCGACGCCTGAACCTTTTCCACTGCTGATGGCTACAGACCAGCCCCTCTCAAGTCTGAAGAACAGTAGAAAAAAAAACTCAAACTGCACTTGGTAGGGAAAAATTAAAACATAAACCCATTCAAAATTGACAAATGAATAAGCAAGTGAAAAATAGCAGCAATTCTCCTGCATAACATAAATAGAGTGCGCACAAATATTAAAGACCCTAGAATCGCGCTAATCATGAAAAGTGAAATAAATGTTCTCATGTACCGACCAATTGGGTGAATGGTCATATACCTGGTGAATAAAATCATATGAATATACAGCAAAATAGAATATAGGATGTGATCAAAAATTAGACAACCCCACCTTAATAAGTGGTAAATGTCAAACCCAAAAATCTTGTAACAGTGTCATAAACAAAACATAGCCACAAATAGTGTCCAAATGAGCCTAAACGGCAGTATCACCCGTGATTAAAAAGTCCAACCATACATGGTGCCACTTTTCAAATAGTAGAGAGAAAACTCGTGAAGGATCCACCGCCGGTAAGTAAGGGGTTACTGCTTACCAAAAGATCACAATCCCCCACTACAGGAGGATCACAGGGAGCCTGTATATGGTAAAACCTCACAGGACACATCTGGTGGATCAGCTGTTTTCAGTAGAGTGGGGATGATGCTGCGATCTCCAAGACACCCCAGCGAGGCTCCTGACATTCAAAGCTCTCCTCATGCCATTTAGGAATCATGGATGGATGTACATAGCAAGGAAAGAAATGAACGCTCCATAGTGTAAAATCTTCTTATTAAATAGTAAAATGTATTGCACTTACATAGGAAGCAGAAAAACAAGCCTTAGTGTCTGGTGCGCCAGCCGGAAGCACACAGACCAACCCGTCCTGCTGGATCAATCGATTGCAACACGAGGTGACGTCAGCATGTCGCTCCGGCCGCGCTGACGTCACCTCGTGTTGCAATCGATCGTTCCAGCAGGACGGATTGGTCTGTGTGCTACCGGCTGGCGCACCAGACACTAAGGCTTGTTTTTCTGCTTCCTATGTAAGTGTAATACATTTTACTATTTAAAATTACAGACAGGAAAAAAAAAAAAAAAAAAAACACACAGTAAATCAGTGCATATTTATAGCACTGATTGCTGTATAATCGTCATTGGTCCCAAAAATGTGTCAAAAGTGTCCGCCATAATGTCGCAGTCCCGATAAAAAGCGCAGATCGCCACCATTACTAGTAAAAAAAAAAAAAAACAACGATAATAAAAATGGCATAAATCTTTCCCCTGTTATGTAGACGCTATAACTTTTGTGCAAACCAATCGCTATACGCTCATTGCGATTTTTATTGCCAAAAATATGTAGAAGAATACATATTGGCCTAAACTGAGCAAAAAATTAGCTTTAAAAAAAAAAAAAAAAATTGGGGATATTTATTATAGCAAAAAGTACAAAATAGTGTTTTCAAAAAGCTTTTTTTATAGTGCAAAAAATAAAAAAAACGCAGAGATGATCAAATATCACCAAAAGAAAGCTTTGTCTGGAAAAAAAAAAAAAAAAAAAAAAAAAGAAAAAAAAAAAAAAAAAGAAAAACGTAAATTTTGTTTGGGTACAGCATCACATGACCGCGCAATTGTCAGTTAAACCGACGCAGTGCCGTATCGCAAAAAATGGCCTGGCCATTGAGCAGCCAAATCTTCCAGGGCTGAAGTGGTTAAATACATAAGCGGTCCATATAGTAAACTTGATGTCGAGTCCTTCACTTTGAGGTCATCACAGAGGACAAGGGGGCACTTTAAGTCTGGAGGAAAAAGATTTCCTCTACAAATACGGAAAGGTTTCTTCACAGTAAGAGCTGTGAAAATGTGGAATAGACTCCCTCAACAGCTGGTTTTGTCCAGCTCAGTAGATTGCTTTGAAAAAGGCCTGGTTTATTTTCTAAATGTACATAATATAACTGAATACTAACATTTATAAGTAAAAGTTGATTCAGGGAATATCCGATTGACCCTCAGGAAGTCATTTTTTTCCCCCTGCTGGAGGAAATTGGATTATGCTTTGCTGGGGTTATTTGTCTTCCTCCAGATCAACGGTGGGTATAGGATTGTGCGATTTATTTATTCATTTTTAAATTTCCCTCCCTTTTATTGGTTGAACTAGATGGACTTGTGTCTTTTCAACCAGACGAACTACACAAATTGTTTGAATATCCACTGCAATATGTATGAATATTGAATAGGAACTTACCTTTCACAAGATTGGACAATTGAAGAAAAAATTATTAACATGCAAACTGTCCTATTGCCTCACTAGGCTGGGTCTACTTTCACGGTCCAGGCTGGGGGTGGAGAGTCGACCTTGCTGCATCATTTACTGCGAATACACATGATACAACTTTTATTGTTCAATTTTCTTTAGATTTACCTTCAACTATGTAGCACAAGGGCACGCATAATTGCTTCTAATTTGAAAGCGTTTAGGCTTGACCTCATATTATATGGTTTTGGCAAATCTAAAAAGGAACGTTGTACAAGAAAATTGTATAAAAGTAGTATAGTGTGTAGCCAGCTTGGCAGCAGAGATATCAGGCCTGGGTGGACAAGTTAAACTGGTAGTGATGTAGTTAGTAGTTTGACTGGAGTTTTGGATGTTCTGGTTGGGAGACCTACTGATTTGCATATTAGCAGCCCATACCATATACATTGAGAAAGTTATACAGGAGATATAAGAGATATGCATGAGCTGCCATTTCTGATCACATTCAAACAATACTATTTGCGTGGCTTTCTTTGGATTTTATCATTTTTTGAGTCGATCCAGAACAAGCATGCACACTAGAAGGCCAGGAATCCAGATCCACATGCTTGGTCCAGAAGGTACTGAAGCCCCTTGGCTGAACATGACAACCAGGAGGAGAAAGGTTTTCCAGAGAAAGATGGAACCCTCCATACTCTTTATAGGTTTCTAAGACATCCTGTGTGGATCTGTAAAAACAACTTACATGATATTTGCTCTGATCAAAGTACATTTTACATCTTCTAGTGCAGACAAACCACAATGCAGCAACTTCACGAAGGGAAAATAAAATTTGTAGGCAATGTGGGCCTGAACTTTAAGAGGAAGTGTGAGCTGAGAAAAGTTTGGCTCTGCGAGGAATATGTAACCTCAGATGACAGATGAGAATGAATTGTTAGGGAAAAAAAAAAAAAAAAAGTGGAGAACCATTATCTTTCCTCGCACAGCTGCACCCACACCCTGCCGCACAGCACGGCCTGTCAATGTCACCAGGAAGTGAAAAAAAAAAAAATGCGGAAATATCTCCCAGCCATGGAGAACCTGACTTTTGCTCAGCCAAGCATGAATAAAAGAAGAAAAAAAAAAAAACCCCAAAAGACGTGCAATTCCAAAGTGGCCTGCGGTACAGACAACTCACAGGCAGTACTTTCAGTTAGGAAAGTCATCATCAGTGTAGGTGTTCAAGAGCTAACAATCTAATCAACTCCTAACGGTCTAACATTCAAAATTAAAGTGAACTTGTGGTGTTTATTTATTGGCTGCAAGCAGGTCTGTGGCTTATGAGGTAATAAAACTAGACAGTTCTGAATGCAGTCCAAAAGTCTATACAGAACAGTACAGGTTCTTTCAGCAGGATAGAATTCTTGTGAAACAAAAGAACAGTAAGCCACGGGTTTTTTTTTTTTTTTTTTTTTTTTTTTTAAATACATTTACCCACAAGACGCCAATACTTGTAGCCAAAAAAATGACTTCCCCTTATCAGTGTGATCAGAGTTGGGCCACCCTGACTCATTGTGTCATTTCCTCTGTTGGTGTTCTGTTCTGCATGTTTTGTCTATAGATTCCAAGAACTGTCATGTGAAAAGATATGGCTATGATTCAGTGCTTTAATACGTGCCTATAATATATATATATTTATTATACAAACACACCCCAATAGAGAAAAATATAATATATATATAAAAGTATTTTACACACAAAGTCTCACAAAAGTTAGTACACCCATCCCATTTTTGTAATTAAATATTTTGTCACATCTTTTCATGTGACGACACGGAAGAAATGACACTTTGCTACAATGTAAAGTAGTGAGTGTACAGCTTGTATAAGGCCCCTTTCACACGAGGCGGGCTCCGTTTCTACGGAGCCCGCCTCGGTCCGCCGGCTCAGTGGGAGATCTGTCCGTTGATCTCCGCTGAGCCGGCAGATGACAGGTCCCTCTCTGCTCACTGAGCGAGGAGGGGCTTGTCAGGTGCCGCTACCGCCTATGGAGGGATCGGAAGAAAACGGACAGCGTGTCTGTTTTCGTCAGATCTCCCCCGATCCGATCGCGACGGACCTGGGACGTAGGGCCATCCGTCTGCTCTTCAGCGGATCGGACCGGGTCGGTTGTCAGCGGACATGTCTCCGCTGACATCCGACGCTCCATAGACTAACATGGAGCGCCCGTTCAGGTCCGCCGTCAAAACTGACAGGCGGACCTGAACGGACCGATCGTGTGAAAGGGGCCTTACAGTGTAAATTTGCTGTGCCCTCAAAACAACACACAGCCATTAATGTATAAACCGCTGGCAATAAAAGGGAGTACACCCCTAAGTGAAAATGTCCAAATTGGGTCTAATTAGCCATTTTCCCTTCTCTGGTGTCATGTGACTCAGTCTCATACTGGTCACTGGAAGTTTAACATGGCATCTCATGGCAAAGAACTCTGAGGATCTGAAAAAATTTCTTGCTCTCAGGGGCGTTGCTAGGCTCACAAAAGATCTGGGGCTAGAGCCCATAGCAGCGAAGTAAAAGTCATACGCTTGGGCGGGCATACACATGTATATAAAAATATACATGTGTGGAGATATATATCCGTAGATGCAGTTGTAGCAGGGAGAGTGTTTCACCGCTCAGGTGGATCCAGACCCAGGTGTAAAGTTAATGTGAAGCCTTCAGAGTTGAAGAGTCCCAGGTGCTGGCTAAATGCTGAATAGAGCAAGGTATTGGATAGAAAGATCTGGATGCCGCACACTGGATAAAGTAGAAAACTTGTCTTTATTGTAGAGATAGGACCATCAAAAGTACAAGACAATCATGCAGGATGTACAGGATCAGCCAATCCTGTATGATTGTCTTGTACTTTTGATGGTCCTATCTCTACAATAAAGACAAGTTTTCTACTTTATCCAGTGTGCGGCATAAATGCTCAATAGGGTTTAGGTCTGGAGACATTGTTGGCCAGTCCATCACCTTTACCCTCAGCTTCATTAGCAAGGCAGTGATCATCTTGAAGGTGTGTTTGGGGATGTTATTTCGGAATACTGCCCTGCGGCCCAGCCCCTGAAAGGAGGGGATCATGCTCTGCTTCAGTATGTCACCATAAAAGGTTGGCATTCATGGTTCCCTCAATGAACTGTAGCCCCCCCAGTGGCGGCAGCACTCATGCAGCCCCAGACCATGACTCTCACCACCATGCTTCACTGTAGGCAAAAAACACTGGTCTCTGTACTCCTCACCTGGCTGCCGCCACACATGCTTGACACCATCTGAACCAAATAAGTTTATCATGGTCTCAACAGACCCCAGGACCCTTAGTCTGCTTGTCTTCAGCAAACTGTTTGCAGGCTTTCTTGTGTTTCATCTTTAGAAGAGGTTTCCTTCTGGGACAACAGCCATGCAGACCAATTTGATGCAGTGTGCGGAGTATGGTCTGAGCACCGACAGGCTGACCCCCCACCCCTTTAACTTTTGCAGCAATGCTGGCAGTACTTATACGTCCATTTCCCAAAGACCACCTCTGGATATGATGCTGAGCACGTGCACTCAACTTCTGTGGTCGACCATGGCGAGGCCTGTTCTGACTGGAACCTGTCCTGTTAAACTGCTGTATGGTCTTGGCCACCGTGCTGCAGCTCAGTTTTAGGGTCTTGGCAATCTTCTTATAGCCTAGGCTATCTTTATGTAGAGCAAGAATTCTTTTTTCAGATCCTCAGAGAGTTCTTTGCCATGGGGTGTCATGTTGAACTTCCAGTGACCAGTATCAGAGAGTGAGAACACCAAATTTAAACACACCTGCTCCCCATTCACACCTGAGACCTTGTAACACTAACGATTCACATGACACCGGGGAGGGAAAATGGCCAAATTTGGACATTTTCACTTAGGGGTGTACTCACTTTTGTAGCCAGCAGTTTAGACATTAATGGCTGTGTGTTGAGTTATTTTGAGGGGACAGATATTTACAAAAATGTGAGGGTCTACTCACTTTTGTGAGATACTGATAGAGATATAGATATATCTATCTATCTATCCCCTCTACACACACATTGAGGCATCTTTCAGACTTGTGCCGCCCTCTGAAAAGTTATCTGCTGTCGATGGCTTTTCAGAGGATTGTTGTGTAGCAAGGGGTTGAAAGATGCTCAGGAGTCAGCAGTAGAAAGATTGAGGCGGGGGATGCTGCAGCCTGCACGTACAGCTCTGTGTAACTGATGATTTTTACACAGAGCTGTCAGACTGCAGCCATCCCCTACACAGTACACAGTGTGCCATTGCAACATCAACATCTTTCAGTGTCTACTGGTGGACGATCAACATCTGTCAGTGTACAAAAACATCTGTGTGTACGAGTTTCCCACCAATAAACAAAAAATGTAAACTGCCCCCGTCCCCCTGTGTGCACGTGTAAATGAGAACACACATGTTGGTCCTGTATGTAAACGGTGATCACACCACACATATATGAAGGTTTCGCCGTGAACATCAGAGGAGAGCAATAATTCTGGTACCGGACCTCCTGTGCAACTCTAAACTAAATAAGTTTAGGTTTAATAAGATAATCAATAAAGGCTGATAAAATGTCACCTATGGAGATTTTAAATACTAAAGTTTGGTGCCATGTCACAAGCGTGCTCAATTTTAAAGTGTAATAGGCTTGGTATTACCAGGCGCAACACCATTAGATTTTACCAAAAATTTGGATTTTATATGGTCTTTGTGTGCACTGAAATTGATTAAAATGTACTTATGCACATGTGTGTAAAATTGCATTAAAAAAAAAAAAAACTGCTGCACAAATACCATGTGACAATTTGCAAAACCCACCATTTTATTCTCTATGGCCTCTGCTATAAAAGTATATAAGATGCTGTATGTGGGTTCCAAGTAATTTTCTAGCAAAAATGGGGATTTTTACAAAAAGTAAAATCGGAAGACGACCTGGTCTTAAAGTGGATAATGCCTGAAGGTGCTCCTTGGATGTTGCGCCTCTGTATGTGTAAAAGTCTCACACATGTGGTATCACCATACTCAGAAGGGAGTAGCAGAATGCATTTTGGGGTGTAGTTGCAAGTATGCCTATGCCGTGTGTGAGAAAAATTTTCTTTTTGTGGACAAAAAAAAAAAAAAAAAAAGATTATTTTCCAAAGAATTGTAGGGAAAAATTACAACTTCAAAAAAAAAAAAAAAAAAAAAAACTCACCATGCCTCTTAAATACCTTGGGTGGTCTACTTTTCAAAAAAAGGGCTCATTTGGGGGGTATTTGTACTGCCCGGAGATGTTAGGGCCTCAAGAAATTAGATAGATCATCAGTACATCAGGTGTGATCAATTTTCAATGATTGGTATCATAGCTGGTAGACTAACTTTTACAAAGACCAAATAATATACATTGATTTCGGTTATTCTCTTATCAAAGAAGTATAGCAGTAAAAAAAAATGGTCAAAATTACTTATTTGCAAAATTGTATAATCGAAAAAAAAAAAAAGTGCATTTTTTTCCAAATTTTGGTCTTTCCATTCGTAGCGCAAGAAATAAAAAAAATAAAAAAACCAGTGGTGATTAAATACCACCAAAAGAAAGCTCTGTGGAAAATAAAATGATAAAAATTCCATATATGTACAGTGTTGCACGACTGTAATTATTCAAAAGTGACAGCGCTGAAAGCTGAAAATTGGCCTGGGCAGGAAGGTGAATAATAGGATTTTTATAACAGCTTACCTGTAAAATCCTTTTCTTGGAGTACATCATGGGACACAGAGCCTTAAGTAATAACTTAATGTGTATATAGGCACCTTCAGGTGATGGACACTGGTATACCCAATCCAGGAAGTTCACTCCCTACATAACCCCTCCTCCCTGGAGCACATCGGTTTTTGTAGCATAGCAATATACTTAAACCCCATAAAAGAGGGAAGGGACCTCTGTGTCCCATGATGTACTCCAAGAAAAGGATTTTACAGGTAAGCTGTTATAAAAATCCTATTTTCTTTATCGTACATCATGGGACACAGTGCCTTAAGTAATAACTTAATGGGACGTCCCATAGCAATGCTACTTGAGGGGAGGGAGACAACCTGCAGGGTACCCCCAGACATCAGCACCTATACTGCTGCCTGCAGCACACTGCACCCGAAGACTATATCCTCATACCTCCTTACATCCACCTGATAAAATTTTGTGAAGGTTTCAAAAAAAGGTTTGAATAAAACCCCAAACCTTGCTTTTTTGTGGGGATCTGTATGATCACCCCCTGAGATATTAATCGGTCTAGTGCCCCGAAACAGATTGTCTTTTCTCTGGATCTTTAGGAACCTTTGACCCCAGGAAACGAGGCGGTGGAAAATCCCGAAATTCCAGTTTCTACCCCACCGTTACCGTGGAGATGACCCATCTGTCCTGAATTTCCTCTTGCCAAACTTCTGAGAACTGCAGAAGTCTTCCCCCCACCCTGGTGGGGGGGGGGGGGGTGCCTCTTCATATGAGGCTTTAGGATTCTGCTTTGCAGGTTTCCGGCCCCAGGACTTCTTTTGAGCCTGGGCCTGACCCTGAGGCTTTCCTCTAGAGTGCGACAGCGGAGGCCATCGCCACTGCCTAGAGGCGGAAGCCCCTGGCGCAGGAGAGAGCCCGTTTAAATGAAGGACGTTTATACTTTCTTTTTTTATTTTATTTTTTTTGTAAGTCAAGAGTACTTTTCCCACTAGAAATGGTTTTGATATATTTGTCCAAATCATCCCCAAATAGCCGCTCCCCATGAAAAGAGAACCCAGTTAGGAGGTTCTTACATGGTGCTTCGGCTGACCAATTTTTTTAAGCACAAGATTCTACACATATGTACTAGCATAAGCGTAAGGCGGGATGCCTGGTGAATAGAATCTTTAATGACATCTATGGCAAAGCATAATGCGTTTGGTAGTTCGGCCAATTCTCAGGCTTATTGTGCAGGGACCTCTTTAAAGGGCCTGTCTAAACTGGTCCTTTAGGGATTGACTGACGCCTATTGCAGCGACTGCAGGCTGAGTAACGGCATCTGCCAAGGGAAAAGCAGAGTTAACTGCTGGTATCTTCCATTTTTTGGTAAATTTCTCCTCCATGGAATAGAGAACTGAAAATCTATGTGGAGGGAGAAAATGCTTATCCGGGCGATACCATTCAGCATAAATAAGCTGCTCAAGTAATGCATGCACAGGAAAGGCATGCAAAGGATGTGAAGGTTTTAAAAGTACCCAAGGAAGAAACCGAGCTTTCAGGAGACTCCGTTAGGGAAGGCATGGAAGTAGAACGAACCATCTCCGTAAGAGTGTATCAGCAACTTCTTAGATTGTGAGGCTGAAAAGGGTTCATCTACTGTTTCCTCCATAGAGGAATCATCGGTTTGTCTTTCCTCCTGATCGACTAAGGGCAATAACTCATCCTGTGCCCACTGTTCCCCTTGCAAAGGGTCAAGTGGGGGAGGGGGATCTAGCATGCTTCCTATCCGTTTGAATGGAGGATGTGATTAAAGCCGCTAATCTTCCTTCCAAGCCCTGCAGGGTGGAGTAAAGGACATCTTCAGGTCACGTATACAGGGGTTGAACTGTGGGAAGCAGCTGCACCAGTTTTAATGGCTCACCCTGGCTTGCCATAATTGGTATTTCAGTCGAGGATGACAGTGTGGAAATGCGACTGGAGATCCTAGTGCCTTTGGGTGAAACCTTTGGTACCTTTTTTGGTCTTTGTGGTGTCTTTTGGTACGCATAGTCTTAAGCACAAAAGCAGAGGCACTATTAAGTTGCACTACTTGCTGAAAATAGTCATGACAGTAAATGCCGCTATTAAGCTCAGGCTAGAGCTGGGAAATAAGTCTTCCTGTATAAGGAATGCCACTTGCCACCCTTCCATGCCCCACAGCTCCTGTGTCCCATCACCGTGTGCAGCCTGCTTGGTCCTCCTCGTCAGCCGAGGAGAGACTGCTCCATCTGTATTTTTATTTCCTGCTTGCCTGCCGTGCGTCCTCGTAGACGTTGCACAGTGCTGCGCCTAGGCCACGCCCCCTCCGTAAACCCGCCCCCTCTTTCGTTTTTGAAAATGTTCCCACGCTCACGGCTTTCGGGTCTACAGACTCAACACGAGGGGGGGCGGGAGGGGAAGCAGAGCCCCTGACACCAGCCAGAACTGGAACAACAGATGGAACAAAATTTGGGACCTCCGCACCCCCCGCAGCGGGAGGTGTTACAAGGGGAATACACCGCTGGCGTTTCCCTAAATCTCTGTCCCTTCAGGGGGAGGAAAAAAGCATTTTGGCAGATCTTTACATGAAAGGCATACCCCTGCGCAAGCTGCTGCGGCCACAGACAACAGATTAAGGTATGTGCATAGACTCCCTCTAGTGGGGATTGAAGGCATAACATTTTTTTCCCTTAAAGAAGAAAGCATAGGTGGACTTTTTAGTTCCCAAGTTTCTTCCCTTACCTTATCCCCGGCACAGAATTTGCTGAATTAACAGACAATCCAACCTTCACCCATCACAGCTGGCTGCGTTTAACAAACCTTTATGGACCGGGTCCCTTTATATTGGGGTTCCACTCCCTTGGACCTGTAAAAAGCACCCCACCAGGAAAGCTTTAGGTAATGTAGCATGACCAAAGCCCTGGGTCCCGGGGTCCAGCCCTACAAAGAGGCGTTACAGGCAAAACCCCGTGCTTCGGATACGAAGCCCAGGTACCATCCACTTTGGCCTCGGTGGCACTTTGGATGGATCTGGTCTATTGAGTTTATTTAAATCCAGCATGGATCCCTCCTGGAGCTCCTCAGAGCACATCTTCACTCGTGACCAACACTTTAGACACTGGCGAAAAAACTGATGTTGTCCTGGAAGGAGGGGTTATATAGGGAGTGAACTTCCTGGAGTGGCTATACCAGTGTCCATTGCCTGAAGGTGCCTATATACCCATTAAGTTATTACTTAAGGCGCTGTGTCCCATGATGTACGATAAAGAAAAAGTCCGTAAACCAATGATTGGCGCCCTGTGGGGATAACATAAAGCAATCAGCTGCCCCTTTAAAAGTGAATGAATCACCAAAGTTGTGGATATATAAAGGATGAGGCGCTATAAATGTTCAGTGCTAACCAATGGGGCGAATACAATAATAAATCAAACATAAATATGTGACAAAGATGAAATAAATTGCATAAATAGCAAGCTAAAAGTCCATATGTGATATAAACCCAACACCAAAGCAGAATACTCTGAGATAGAACTTCTAGTTCTTCCACCACAAGTGCTCAATGGGAAGGTGGCCACTCACCAGAGACGTTTGACCCCTTTTACAGGATGGTCAAAAAGCGCTTTTGGAATACCAAATTGATTCCATTGACAGCACAATTCCACTCCACTGGCTGTGTGAGATGAAACTAGGATGTGAAAAATTACTCCACAGGAGACATGGATAAAAGTCTCATAGTGTAGTATTTTAAATGAATGTAGTAAAAACAGCAATAGCAGTTACATTCACATGCTGAAGTGCCTGGCCTGGCACTAGGTGTAATCAGCGTGTGCAAGTCAGCACTATAAAGGAATCCATCCTCAAAGGTTAGGAAAAGCTTGACTGCAAAGTTTTTAAGTCTTGTTTGGTACACATAAAATTCTTCTATGTTCATAGTCTGGGTACAGGAGTATGTTTAAAATGCATCCAGCCATCAGGTCCTGACAGCCATTGGAGCATAACGTACAGGTAGTCTGTAGCATGTTATACATAATCCAGAGACTATGTGCAATATTCCTTAACAACACAGAATAAAAATGGGGTCACTGTGACTGGCGTTACTACGCTGTCACATTACATTATGAACTTGGCTAGGATTTTCCAATTAAACTTATCAAATCATTTTTCACTCCGGCAGAGGGAAATAAAAGCACCGACTAGCTAAAATTTGGCCCTTGGGCAAAAGGAAGTTAAACAGAGCTCAGCTGCCAAGGTAAATGGAACACAGGGAATAAACGCAACTTGTACAACACTAAAACTACTGCAATGGATTGTTCTAGAACACAAAATATTTTCTTTTAATGGAAGGGGGGGGGGGAGGGATTAATCCTCCATTGACAATCATATGATTTATAGCCAAGAACACCAACAACGTCTGCAGTTACACTATGGGGTTGATTTCCAAAAACTGGAGTGCAAAATCTGGTACAGCTCTGCATAGAAACCAATCAGCTTCCAGGTTGTATTGTCAAAGCTTAAAGTGATTGTAAAGTATAGTTTTATTTATTTTTTTTTTAAATAATAAAACATATACTTGCCTCCACTGTGCAGCTCATTTTGCACAGAGTGGCCCCGAACATCCTAGTCTGGAGTCCCCCGGTGGCTCTCGTGGCTCCTCCCTGCATCAAATAACCCCCTGGGAGACGTGCTCTCCCAAGGGAGTTACCTTGCGGGCATGCTCCAGAGTCCAGCATTTGCATCCACAGACGATACGAATGCCAGACTCGGCCCCGCCCACCGCGTCATTGGATTTGATCAACAGCAGCGGGAGCCAATGGCTGCGCTGCTATCAATCTATCCAATCAAGAGCCAGGACCCTGTGAAGAAAGGGACAGTGCGTCCCCGCCGAGATGAAGGGGTTCAGGTAAGTAAAAAAAGGGGGGCCGGTGACTGCCAGGTGTTTTTTCACCTCGATGCATTAAGGTATGCATAGTAGGTGCTTAAATCATTATCTTAAAAGCAGCGTTTAAAACGCAAAAACAAAAAACAAAAAAAACTGTTAAAAGAAGAGCTTCGGAGCATAACCTACGTGAATATGCACATAATGTGTTCCAATGGTCATAATAAATGAATATTCTGGCCAAAAGATTGAATGTGCACTCAACGCTATAGGCAGCTTTAAAAGCAAGTTCTGGCAGAAAAAAAAAAAAAAACTGCATTTTCAGGTAGAACTTCAAACACCCATGATGTGCATGAGGCCTTAGAAGTCAGACAGAGCCCAACTAATTTCCTTGCTGGAGGGTATGCAGCACCAGCTAGCTCTTTACCTACCCAGTAGAACTGTTTCTGGCTCATCCCTTTCATTGTATTTCAGTTCCTTCGATCTCAACATCACGTGTGGGCATTACCAGGAGTTTGTTTTTAGGAAGCCATGCACACGGCCTCCTGCCGGGCCCTTCCTACTAGCCATGATCTGTCTGCTTTGCATACAGCAGCATAGAGGTCCAATGAAAATGTCAACAGGTCTAAAATATATGTAATTAAATGGTGTACGGGGCAGGGGGCTAGTCAGGTGGTGGTTTGTCATGTTCTCCACATTTCCTTCCTCATTGGGCACCAAGCAAGGGTCACATGAGAGTGCTACCCTGAGGTGGGTTTCTCTGGGCTACAACAAGCACCTTGTACAGGGTCACTTTACAACACAGGGGGTACCTTTTCTTTGTGCCGTCTTCATCAACGCCCAGGGACAAGGCTGAGGCTGCCGTGGGAGAATACTGAACCTTAAAGAGGAAGTAAACTTCCATTTATTGTTTGTACCTATAGGTAAGCCTATAATAAGGCTTGCCTATAGGTACTGTAAATATCTCCTAAACATGTGCTGTTTAGGAGATATTTACTGTACATGCAGCCGATTACGTCATCAGCGCATGCGCTCTAAAGGAACGGCCACCCGTGCGGTTTCTTCAGAGCCCTGCTCTGTGACTGGCCCTCCTGCGTGCATGCACGGGAGTGATGTTGCGCAGCTCCGGTCAGCCACACAGCTGGAGTCCCTGGACCCGGAAGGAAGATTGACGAAAATGGATGCGGGCTCCAGCGATAACGAGGGCGTCATTTAGAGGTAAGTTTCACATAATGTGCTAATATGCGATGCATACTAGCACATTATGCCTTTACTTGTGCAGGTCAGGAAAAAAAAAAAAAAAAAAAAACACACAAACAAACACACGGCGCTTTACTTCCTATTTAAAACGCCTCTACTGTTAGAGGTGAGCATACACCATGTACATTGGCACTGCAACTCTCCTCCAGTTAACTCTCAGTTCCCCATGACAATGTATACCACCTCTAATCTGCATTTAGAGGGAGGACATGCTGAGCCAATGCCTACAGCCACCTGTCCAGCGTTTTCCCACTACCACCCCCCAATAACGGAGGGGGCCCCACCATGTACTATGTGTGGGCGCCAAAGGTTCACTTAACTTAACCCGTAATCTTCCATACCTCTGTAAAGAACGGGTAACTCTGCGGTACAAATCCACTCCCATTGCTATGGGAGACAGACCGCTTGACGGAAGGAGTGCCAACAACATCTCCCTCGTTCCACCTATAAACAAGTACATGCCATCAACAGGCTGCTTGTTACACTTCCATTACTCTTGGCAACCACTTATGTCTTCACATTACTCCACCCCACATGGAAACCTCCTTCCCCCATAGTGTTAAGACCCACAAGGAGAACTGTGTGTGCCAGTTACTTGCAATACACCCCTTTTAGTAACTTCAGACCAGGCAGGGACAAAGTGTCAATAAATTCTTCTGCTCCTCGCAAGTATTCTCAGTCTCTCACCCTTACGGGCACTGGTCTCAGTGCTCTCTCCTCCAGTACCTCTCCAGGAGGGGGGGCGTGTTCTCACTCGGAGTCTAACCTCATCCCTCCGGGAGGGGGTTCTCCCTCGTGGTCCATTCGCAACCCTCCGGGGGTGGGGGGGGGGGCTTCTCCACATACCAGAACACTGCCCCATATACAGTGGGGACGGAAAGTATTCAGGCCCCCTTAAATTTTTCACTCTTTGTTATATTGCAGCCATTTGCTAAAATCATTTAAGTTCATTTCTTTCCTCATTAATGTGCACAGTGCACCCTATATTGACAGAAAGACACAGAATTGTTGACATTTTTGCAGATTTATTAAAAAAGAAAAACTGAAATATCACATGGTCCTAAGTATTCAGACCCTTTTCTGTGACACTCATATTTAACTCAGGTGTTGTCCATTTCTTCTGATCATCCTTGAGATGGTTTTACACCTTCATTTGAGTCCAGCTGTGTTTGATTATACTGATTGGACTTGGTTAGGAAAGCCACACACCTGTCTATATAATACCTTACAGCTCACAGTGCATGTCAGAGCAAATAAGAATCATGAGGTCAAAAGGAACTGCCTGAAGAGCTCAGAGACAGAATTGTGGCAAGGCATAGATCTGGCCAAGGCTACACAAAAATTTCTGCTGCACTTAAGGTTCCTAAGAGCACAGTGGCCTCCATAATCCTTAAATGGAAGACGTTTGGGATGACCAGAACCCTTCCTAGAGCTGGCCGCCTGGCCAAACTGAGCTATTGGGGGAAGAGCCTTGGTGAGAGAGGTAAAGAAGAACCCAAAAATCACTGTGGCTGAGCTCCAGAGATGCAGTCAGGAGATGGGAGAAGGTTGTAGAAAGTCAACCATCACTGCAGCCCTCCACCAGTCGGGGCTTTATGGCAGAGTGGCCCAACGGAAGCCTCTCTTCAGTGCAAGACACATGAAAGGCCGCATGGAGTTTGCTAAAAAAAACACCTGAAGGAATCCAAGATGGTGAGAAATAAGATTCTCTGGTCTGATGAGACCAAGCCTGAACTTTTTGGCCTTAATTCTAAGTGGTATGTGTGGAGAAAACCAGGCACTGCTCACCACCTGTCCAATACAGTCCCAACAGTGAAGCATGGTGGTGGCAGCATCATGCTGTGGGGGCGTTTTTCAGCTGCAGGGACAAGACGACCGGTTGCAATCGAGGGAAAGATGAATGCGGCCAAGTACAGGGATATCCTGGACGAAAACCTTCTCCAGAGTGCTCAGGCCCTCAGACTGGGCCGAAGGTTTACCTTCCAACAAGACAATGACCCTAAGCACACAGCTAAAATAACGAAGGAGTGGCTTCACAACAACTCTGACTGTTCTTGAATGGCCCAGCCAGAGCCCTGACTTAAACCCAATTGAGCATCTCTGGAGAGACCTAAAAATGGCTGTCCACCAACATTTACCATCCAACCTGACAGAACTGGAGAGGATCTGCAAGGAGGAATGGCAGAGGATCCCCAAATCCAGGTGTGAAAAAAACTTGTTGCATCTTTCCCAAAAAGACTCATGGCTGTATTAGATCAAAAGGGTGCTTCTACTAAATACTGAGCAAAGGGTCTGAATACTTAGGACCATGTGATATTTCAGTTTCTTTTTTTAATAAATCTGCAAAAAAGTCAACAATTCTGTTTTTCTGTCAATATGGGGTGCTGTGTGTACATTGAGGAAAAAAAAAAAATTTAACTTAAATGATTTTAGCAAATGGCTGCAATATAACAGAGTGAAAATTTTAAGGGGGTCTGAATACTTTCCATATCCACTGTATGTCACAGTCTTATTGGGCCTGACCCAGAGAAGAACCTGCCAAAACGACCAAAGAACCGAGAAAGGCATTAACTCCTACCTAAATAGAAAGCACCTATCTTGCCAATACCATCTGCTTACAAACGGAAAGTTTTTTTTTTTTTTTTTTTTTTTTTTAATCTGTATCTTCACTTCCTGTCCCATAGCAAAAAACAGGAAGGGAGAGGAAATCCCTCCAAAGTGACGCAATTCACCAGAACTAGTAATCCGTCGGAAGATTCCCCTTTTATTGCGTTTTTTTTTGTCAACCCAAAATTTGGGATTTGGTTACTTTAGATGATCATGGGCATCAGGATAAATAGAAAAGGGTAACACTCCCTAACAGGGACACATAGAAATCAAAACCGGAGTTTTAATCCCTCTCCACTATCGAAAAACTAAAAAAAAAACTTTTGCCTTTATGTTGATATGAAGGGAAAGAGAAATCAGGGAGTGCAAAATAGCAAATTATACCAGCTTAAACCATCCTGGTATATCAGGGGTTACACGTTTGCATGAATGCATTTTATTTTGCAGCAATTAGAACAATCTGGGTCTACTGCTTCCATGGCTTATTTCTCAAGAGAACTAGGTCAATTCTAATTATCCTGAGGCTAGGCCTTCCTTACAATTAAGAATAGATAAGTGAGAGGTAGCATTAGAGAGGCTGACAAGTTTTTTTTTTTTTTTTTAAAGATAGGAAATATGTCACTTGTGTTATGGTTTAGCCTCCTTCTATAAAAGAAGAACTCCAACCTTACAAAAAAAAAACAAAAACAAAAACACACACAACATACTTACTGGTCCATTAAGTCCAAAGTTGTCTTGCTTTTAGGGAAAGTTGTCCCCACACTGGTATTCTCTGGCACTCATCTTCAATGGAGAACTAGTGCACTGGTAGAAATACTGCTGGGATCTTTGACAGGTCTACAGGACTTGGTAGATTCTGTGTTGTGTCGGCACATGCACTGAACCTACCCTCTGCACGTGCGCAGGTATACCGTAGGCCCTGCACGTGCATTATCCGGCAATCTGCCTTCTGGGATGTGACCTGTTGAAGTCCCAGGAAGCAGTTTGTGGGATCAGGTGCATGTGTAGAAATTTTGCAAGGGAGCCCAGAATGACCTGAAGCATTCCTTCACACAGGGTCAGAGTATATTATCCTCGCCTCTGCATGAATGAAGGACCAGGATTTTAAGAAAAGAAAAAAAATGTAATTTCAAAAATAGTTTTTGCAATTGTGGTATAGAGCAAATATTAGGTTTCCACATCTCTTTGCGAGGCAATGGCATCCAGCAGATTATCAGAGATGCCACAAAGGTTCTAAAATAGAAGGGAAAACCGTGACTGGTCACCAAGGGACCCCCAGCTCTTGGAGACAGAACATTTACAGGGTCTACCGTCTATATGCTTTCTCAAAATCAGTGGTCACGACATCACTATAGGGCTGCATTTAAAAATGAATTGAATATTCTGTGGCAGAGAGCAGACACACAACAGGATATATGCAAAGACATCGGGCATGCTACAAGAGATGGTCAGAGACTGAACAGACTAAGAGTTGTTGGGAAACTGGGGGCATGCTTCAGGAGACATATTCCACGAGACTGCTTGTGATCAAAGTGCAGTGTGGCAGACAGTGACAACACACAATCCAAGGTAGGCAGCACCATTACATTGTAGAAAGATTCAATACAACTTATTCAGGACCAGTGGGTAAGCAGATCAGTCTGGAATCACTTATAAACCGCTACAGTGGTCAAAAGACATAAAGATGCCGACAGCGTCGGCAACAAGGAGCAGAATGCAGTCTGGCTGGTCTGCACCCAAAGGGAAGGATTCCTAGATGAGGACGTAGCCCCTGTATTATCACTACTGCTCAGGAACCTTTCCCTACCTCTAAGTACTGACCATGCCAAAACAGAACCTATCCCTACACTAGCCACTCACCTAAAGCACGCCAAACCTGGGAGCTGGAGTCCTAAATAGACTCTGCCTGACCCAAGATGGCCACTGGAGTCACGTGAGCACCAGCATCCATTCGGACTGCTGTCTCCTTGTAACCAAAGTCAGAGAGGAACCAAGTGTCTCATAATTTCCTTCCCCTTCAGCATTGCTACTTCATGTTGAGAGTCACCTGCAGTGGGGAGTACAGACTCCACCTGCCTACTTTACTATAAAATCAGACAATTGGAAGCACAGATTGGTGTCTGCAGGGGCACTGAAGGATGCACAAAAAGTGCCAAAAACGCTGCCCCTGGCCTGCAAGTTGAGCAAAGGGGTCATAAATAGAAAAAGCATATTCAAACTGTGGGCCTCAAGTAGTTTTTCTTTAAAGTGGAGTTTCACCCACTTTTACAACTCTTCAGCATCCCTCACTAAACAGTGCACTGTAAACGAATTGGATATTTTTACATTTTTTTTCTCAGCACCTACTGTATATCTGCTGTATTCATTTTTCATTTCCTCCTCCCTGGCCGTAGCCAATTACATCATTTCCTGTTTGCAATGCCTTCTGGGAAGGGGCGGCAACTTCCTGACACTGCCGTTGCTATGGAAACCTGACCTGAAACCTATTACACTGCTTTTGCTGCACTGAGCATGTGCAAGATCTGCAAGGATGAGATCCAGGAAGAAATACAGTCTGGCTTCAGATTCCCACGGCCTACTGTAAGTTTATAAAATAAACTACTGCTATAAACAAAATGAATACCACTTTAATAAATACTCAACAAAATTGCTCAGCAAAACTACTGAACATATTTTTTTTTTTTTTATTTTTTTTTATATTTCAATCTTTTTATTAGAGAAAAAAAAAAGTTCAATATTGAAACTGTATGGAAAGAAACAGATTTTTCTCAGGTTATCAGTCGGAGATAGATAGATATTTTTTTTTTTTTTTTAAAGATGCCTGCACCCATAAGGAATGCCAGGATTGTGTTATATTATGGCACTAATCCTAATCACCAACTTTGAGAAATAATAGTCAGGCTATGATAAAATCCTCGCAGTCTCTATAGTTTACTATAGAGGGGGTTGGTTTTTCCTAAATTTGTGTATAAAGTACCAGGCAGTTCCAGGCATTAGGCTAAAGATTTTTTTTTTTCATAGGAAAAACATGCTTTCTGAAACAGTATTTGTTATATGGATACTAATGACCAGACTGTACCCAGAGGAGTTCCCTTAAAAGCTTCAGAAATGTTCTGAAAAGCAATGTGTAGTGCAAACAGTTAAAATCAGCACAATCCTGTCTATATCTACTCAGGACAGTTGGAATGGTGATGAGCTGCAATTTTAAATAGAGATTTTAGGTAAAAATTCAGCTTGGTTCATGCCAAGCTGGTAGCAAGGTTATCCAACTCATAAGAATTCCTTAATCTTTCCAAGGTAAGAAGGGCGAATGGACTGGGCATCTTCCAAAGTGATTAAGATGTTGGAGACTGTCCTTGCTAATTACTGTCATACTCTAAATACCAATTTTTTTCTTTCCTGACCTCAAATGTTAGCCTCAGTGGGCACATAAAAAGCATTGAAATTATTGCAAGGAGGGAGGGGGGGTGCTCTTTATGTATAAAATTTGTCCATGTATGCTATACCGACACAGCCCATACTTAAGTGTATAATCATACACCCAATTTGTATATAAGAGTTATGTTTATAGATGGCAAATAACCTCAACTTAGATACAGAATGAGTGGGATGGATGACTTAGCAGAATATATCAAAGTACATACTGTGTATAATCATCATGGTGACTTGCATGCTTATTTCACTAGCCTAGAGTTTAGTGAAGGTACAAAATGCCTGAACCTGACAAATTTGTATGTATTGCAATACATTTTATGGACTGATGCCCAATCCCAATGGCTGGCCGAATGCAGCAACAGGTTTAGGAAACAAATTGCAGCTTGTCCAGCTATGTCTAGATATACCATGACCTGGATAAGTGAGAACCTTCACAGGACATCCAATGTTGTGTTTTCTGGAGACAGTTCCTCCCGCAGTTGGAACACTCTCCTAATGGGAGAATCAATACAAGCTATAGGTAGCTGAAACCTGAATGTCACAAACATTGGGGCTGCTGTGCTGAACCACCCCCACTGCCATTGCTATGTTACCTGAGCCGCTCAGTTCACCAAGTTGCTTGTATAGCAATTAGCAGGGATCCGAACCGCCTGTCAAGTATCCAATAACTAACAGTGTGAACCAGGCCTTGTAAAGTCTCACAGACCTGTGATATTTTGCGTCAAAAATCCCAAACATTGATACCTTCAGAAAACTATAAAATGTTGGGGATGTACAGTTATTTTTTCTTCTTTTTATAAATGGTTTACCATATGGTCCTTTGGAAACCCAGTTTTAGTAAAGCTGTCCAATATATATTTCTATTCTAGCCCACTTCTGACAGCCAATCTGTATTGCCGCTATGCCCTCAACCATCTTATCCAAATCACAAAACCACTGCCACCGAACCCCTTCGTCTTAGACTCCGCAGCTTTGCCGAGTGGATTGCACTAAAATATACACTATATATAGATCCCTAGAGTAGAGAGAGGAAATAACGTACAAATCACAACCTATTCTCTAGACCAGTGTTTCTCAACTCCAGTCCTCAAGACGCCCCAACAGGTCATGTTTTCAGGCTTACCATTATTTTTCACAGGTAATTTGATCAGTTTCACTGCCTTAGTAATTACCACAGCTGTTTCATCTGAGGGAAATCCTGAAAACATGACCTGTTGGGGCGCCTTGAGGGCTGGAGCTGAGAAACACTGCTCTAGACTATAAAACAGTAGGAGGTATGCCCAGAAAAAAAGTTCAGCGATCCTTTTTTACAATCTTCTCATATAGAGCTATAGAATTACCCTGCCAAAAATGATAACTTAATTCTCAATACTTAAACACACCTGCCTTTATCTTGCTTAGCATGCATTGGTTCCTTACTGGGGTGGGGGGGGGGGGGGGGGGGGGAAAGGGCCAACTGATTCAACTCCTCACTCAAACCCCCCACATCACTCCCAAATCAAAATTAGAAAAAAAAAACAAACACACACACACGGTCTCCCCATGGCCAAACCAATATTTCCCCCAAACCCTTTTTGATGGCCAATGGCATCTGCTGTTGCCCACCAAATTAGAGACAGCTTGCAGGCTCACCACCACTTTCCACCTCAAGGAAACAGATTACACCAACCTTTACATTCTCTTATACAATATGGCCAAAAGGACGTGGACACCTGGCAATGACACCAAACCACTATTATATGACCAAATGTATCTAGACACCCCTCCAAACTATGGAGTTGAGGTTTTCATTGAAAAATACTGTTAATTCTACAGAATGCAAAGACAATTTAGACAAATTGGGTCCTTTGAAACATGTGGCAGCAGCGTGAGGAAGGGCCTCTTCTGGTCCAGCATGACTGCTTCCTTGTGTCAAGTCCATAAAGACATGGTTTTACAAGTGTGTGAAGGACTCGAGTAGCCTGCATAGAGCCCTAACCTCAATCCTATTGAACACTATGAACGTTGTATGGAGTTGGGCCCCCACACCTGTTTGCAGTTCTGTGTTTTCACATCATTTTGGGGTGCGGTTTTGGACTTTTTACCCATTTAACCAAAACAGCCTTTGAGGTTGGACAAGACCTAGCTTGCAATTGACAGAAGAAGCCATGTCTTCTTGTCCAAGCTCACAAAGGCTTTTTTGGCTAAAAAAATTCCACAAAAACACTCCAAAATAAAAGTGAAAATCCTTCCCAGAATTGCAAACAGGGGTGCTGCTCCAACTCCATACAACGACAAGACTTTTGGAAGGGGATGTTCAAACTCATAGATGTGATTGACTGGGTTCCTACCATCTTTTGCCCATATAGTGGGTGGGGAACAGTTAGTCAATCCACAGTGCTGCAACCAAGTCCAGATAGTCAGAGGTCTACCAATGTTTGGCCATATAGTGGGTGTGGAATATTTAGTCAATCTGGAGTGATAAAAAGAAATCCCATGTATAGGAAAGGGTACAGCCCACATTTAAATGGCTCAGTACATCTAGACAGCCAGTTAATATTTCACTTTCCCAAACAGCCAGACTGGTGGTTGAAGAAACCAGTAATAGTTACGGATCATTTATTCTGAAGTCACACATTTCTGTCACTATTTATTTTCCAACAAGCCAGCCCATCTAGCAGAGGAAAGGCACTTTATACACAAGTCTGGATCTATTCCATGCTCTGCAATCTGGTCCATTCACTTTACAAACCCCCTAGTCGGTGAGCAGAGGAGACACAGGAAGAAGGCTGGATATCTGTGATTAGACAGTGTCTGGAGAGTGTATGGAAAATCGCTGTAAAAGCCAAAAATGTCTCTCCTCCATACAATACTGAGTGCTCACAAAGTCATGGCTTAGGTTAAGTGGGTTTTTGCTTCTCGCTCATTTAGCAAAATGTCATTCAGCATTAAAAAGGTAATTGACATTTCATTTAAAACTCCATGCTGTTCTAAAATCACTGCATTTCTGAGTCTGGCTCATTTTTTGTACTCCTTTCAAATCATTTTTCAGTTCATTCGGCTTAGAATATATCTGAAGTTGCCACACGTAGACTGACAACCAGAAATCACCCCTCTGATTGTAGGTACTTGGTTTCCCACCATGAGATTTTTTTTTCCCCATTCTTTTTCCCCAACTAGAAAGAAGGAGGCAGGACAGTGTCACAGATTCTGCAGAACTGCCGGCTGTAAAGTGTGCAATTACCATCCTAATACTGCTCAGTTATAGTATAAGAGAGATGGCCATTACAAGGACACGTGTTCTACCTTATGCTTTTTTTTTTTTTTTTTTTTTTTAGCAGGAAGACCAAAATTGTCAACGTTCTCAAGTGTGTATTAAATTCCTTTAGTTGGACCTACTATTTAACCACTGCTAATAAAGCATTGAATAAAAAAAACGCAGGTAAATTAATCAGTGCATTTCTTTCAAGAAGTTACTAACAGAGCTTTACTTGTCGATACGTTTGTTTTCTGGAACCAGAAACCCAGCGTAGGGTTTTCAGCAAAGAGAACAAGGCTTGAGCTGCACACTAAGTACCCATGTCCATCATCTACCCCAGGGGTAGGCAACCTTGGCATTCCAGCTGTGGCGAAACTGCAAATCCCATCATGCCTCTGCCTCTAGGAGTCATGCCTGTGATTGTCAAAGTCTTGTAATGTCTCATGGGACTTGTAGTTTCACCACAGCTGGGGGGCCGAGGTTTCCCACCCCTGATCTACCCCTTCCTCTAACCTTCAAGTAAACCTGACCTAAAATATTTTAAAGATTATTAATAATAATAAAAATAATATTATTAGGTATGGATATTTTATACATAGTTACATGGGTCTAGCTTGGACCAATGTAACTATGTATTATACCATAACTGGCCTATTCCCCTGGAAGCTAGAAATCATTTTAGTAGACATGGCTACTAAGGTGACCTTCATTACCTAGTTGAGCGACTATCCAGCTGCACTCTAAATGCAGGTTGGGCGCTTGGCATGGGCACCATACATAGAATGCTTTGCATTTTCTGATTAAAACACAAAGCATTCTTTGATTGGGTGAGCAAGAGAGGTAGGTCAGTGACATTACCTTACTGACTAACCCAACGCCACACTACACAGGGTAGGGTGGTGTTGTAAGCCTGTTTCCATTAAAAGCGTATCTCGGGAACAGGTGAGCACAAGATTTGGGTGGCGGTTATAAAACGGTGTTCCCAAGCAGACCATAAATCCCAAAAGGTAGCTGGAAAAAAAATAAAATAAAATAAAGTGGCCAGATGAAAGAACAGCTCTTGAAAACATCCAGCCTGTCGCATGATGAAAGCTAACATATTGGCAGAAGGTCTCCCTCTGCAGTTGTGAAGGAGGGAGGAAGCTGAAAAATTAGCTAGTTTATAATGTACTTCACAACAGAAAAATAGACAAGGTAGGCCAAATAGCCTTCATCTGCTGCCAGCATCCCTGTGAAATGCTAAATAGTCAATTATGGCCTAGTGAGCCATTTGCCTAATGATTCGTTCATGATTGAAATACTGGGGGATATCCAAGTGAATTTTCTTTTTAATAAAGTTGAACAAATGTGCGGGAAAGAATACCCTTGGGGGTGTGGGGGGGGGGGTTGAAGAGACGACTTGGTGTTACAAAGGATTAGCAGTCAGATTTTTTTTTTTTTTTTTGTTTAGAGGTTATGGGGGGGGGGGGGGGGGGACACCAAGATCTATAGGTTTCTTTAATAACCAGCAATAGGTTTCTGTGTCAGGCCTGTACTAAGTTACGTAGGTGCGAAGAGCAACAATTATATGAAAACGGAACATAAATCAGGGCTTGGGTCATTGTTTAAAGTTCAGAAGAGCTGAGAATGAGTAGACAGATATAATAATTACTATTAATAAATAATCTAGAAGGGAAAATTTAAAGCTGCTCTTAACACTCAGAATAAACTTCCTCCAATCTACCCCTCCACCACTTAAAGTGGTTGTAAAGGCTCAAGGTTTTTTACCTTCATGCATTCTATGCATGAAGGTAAAACAACCTTCTGTGTTCAGCAGCCCCCAATACTTACCTGAACCCCATTTTGAACCAGCAACATGCACGAGAATCTCGGCTCTCTGGGGACTCCAACGCCTCACTGGCTGAGGCATCAGCAGGAGCCATTGGCACCCACTGCTGTTAATCACAGCCAATGAGTCCATCAGGGAGGGAGAGGATGGGTCAGAGCCATGCCTGTGTGTGAAAGGACACACAGAGCCGCAGCTTGGGAACAAGCCTGCTTGGGTGCCCCCAGAGCAAGCTGCTTTCTCTGGGGTCACTTGGCAGGAGGGAGAGGCCAGCGCCGTTGAGGGACCCGAGAAGAGGAGAATTACTTGCAGATACTGTGCGGTGCGAATTGAGCCCATACAAAATGAATGGGCTCAAATCGCACCGTAAAGAATCGCATATGATTTGAAGAGGAATGCAGTGCAATCCCTGTCAGAATCACATGTGGTTCCCCACACCGCTCCTTTGTGATCCCAGGCTGAAGTCACTAATGACAAAACTGGAGCATATAGAATCTGACGTAGTTGTGCATGGCAATCATTCAGCTTTCATCTTCAGCTTGTTCAGTGTTACTAAAAGGTTATATATTTTTTAAAATTAATTAAAATAACAAACATGTTATACTCACCTGATCTGCTCTGTCTTCTGCTGCCATATCTTTAAACTTCTATATTTAATGCTAGCTCTATAACAACATTACTGGTGATTGATTCTCAACCCCATTTGGCTTGAGTGATCGAGAGGTAATTAGCTTTACAACCCTAGCCGGTGTCTGTAGCTGGTCTGGTATTGGCCATCTCCTCTCCCATTATTCAGGTGTCTCAAATCAGACCCTATAATGACCAATTAAGAAATGCATGCCTGCTCAGTCTCCCTGTAAATTTAAAGCGGCCTATGGGGTGGCGCAAACAGGGGCAAGGTGCAGACACCATGGCTCTTTCCTGAGTGGCTGTCACGAGTGATGTACAGTTTCACCACTGCAGTTGAACTAAAGCTGGATGAAGATACAAGAACTCTGCTCCACTCTGAAAGACAAGCAAACCAGCATTTGACATTTTAATTTTATATGAAGTCAGATTCCCACTCTATCCACTAACATGCTCCTTCTCACATCAGTGTCTTCTATCCTCAATTTATCCTTACTCTACCCCTCCTCTCTACCCTGAAGTAGGCACATATCACCCGCACTCCTACCCTCTCCCTACTACTGCACCCACATGCTGACAAACACCAGGGCCACTAGACACATGCGCTCATGCACATCCCACTCCCCTCTTGCCTTCCTCGCTCTCCTCCTCCTCGTCTCAGGTGACATTTCTCCTAATCCTGGTCCGCCATTTTCCAACTGCAAGCCACATATCCAATACCCCTCCTCCTGGGAACCACCGCAATCCATTCACTTTAATTTCTATCCCCCACTTCCTCAAAGCAGCCCACCAATATCATGCGCCCTTTGGAACGCCCGCTCCATCTGTAACAAGCTAACATCTGTGAATGACCTCTTCATCTCTTATGGATTTAACATACTCGTCATAACCGAAACATGGCTTCAAAATTTTGACTCCGCTTCTCCTGCTGCCCTCTCCCATAGTGGCCTCCATTTGACTCATTTCCCCAGACCCAACAGAAGGAGGAGGTGGAGTTGGATTCCTTCTATCCCCACAAAGCACCTTCAAGTCCTTCCCATCTATCCCTCTTCTTTCAAGATGCACTGTATTAGTCTGTTTTCTCCCATTTCTCTGAGGACTGCATCAAAAAAAAAACAAAAAAAAAAAAAAAAAAAAAAACGGCCTCCTGGAACGGTATCGCGCTTTGATGACTTTGCTGCCTGGCTACTCTACTTTCTCTCCTCTGAAATACCCACCATCATTCTTGGTGACTTCAACATTCCTGTCAATGTTAACAGCCCAACTACAGTTCAACTGCTTGACTTAACCTCATCTTTTGACCTAACCCAATGGACACATACTTCCACTCACTCCAATGGTAATACCCTTGACCTTGTATTCTCCCATTTCTGCAACCCTGGCAACCTCACCAACACCCCCTTTCCTCTCTGATCACAACCTCATTAGTTTCACTGTATCCTTACCTCCAACCACCCACCCCTCTAAGCAGCAAACAATCACTTGTAGGAACCTTCGCCACTTTAACCCTCATCTTCTCTATTCTGCTACTGACCACCTATATGACAATCTTTCCCTATCCTGTCCTGACCTGGACACCTCTGTCTACAACAGTTAACTCTGATCAGCACTAGATGCACTTGCTCCTCTAACTACACACAGAATCAGGCCCCGACCATTACAACCCTGGCAAACTGACAAAACTAGAAATATCAAGAGACATTGCAATGCTCTTTAACAACTGTGGCGTAAAAAACAAATGCCTGCAAGACTTCACCCTATATAAAATCTGCCCTTCTAAAATACAATCCCTGCCTCCATAGTGCCAAACAAGCCTACTTTGTCTCTCTTATTAATACCTTGTCATCCAGTTCCTGTCGGCTCTTCTCAACCTTTAACTCTGCATCTTCCCCCATGCCCTCTACCCACTAACTCACTGTCCAAGAGATTGCCAGTCACTTCAAAAAGACAAGACTGATGCAATTCGTGAGGACACCTCCACTGTGCGTACATCTTCCCCACCCAACATACCTTGCTTAACAGCACATTCAACACTCTCCTCTTTTGAATTGGCTACTACTGAAGAGGTTACAAATTTTTCTCAGATGCCCACCTAATCAATTGTCCCTTGGATCCTGTTCCCTCACAACTACTACGGTCACCCCCTTCTTCTATCCTATGCTCCCTCACATCTTCAGGAAAGCCTATCACATCTCCAACTAATCTTTTACCACTTCCATCAGCTCATTCCCCACAGTTACAATCTTTGGTACCACCTGGCCCACCCTATTAGATTGTAAGCTCTTCTGAGCAGGGCCCTCTTAATCCTCTTGTATTGTATTATAAAATTGTATTGCCTCCATTTTACAGTGCCTTGCAAAAGTATTCAACCCCCTTGGCATTTTTCGCGTTTTGTTGCCTCACAACCTGGAATTTAAATGGATTGTTTGAGGATTTGCATCATTTGATTTACAGAACATGCCCACAACTTTGAAGATTTTTTTTTATTTCTTTTCTTATTGTGAAGCAAACAAATAGGACAAAATAACAGAAAAAGTCAATGTGCAGAACTATTCACCCCCCCTAAAGTCAATACTCTGTAGAGCCACCTTTTGCAGCTATCACGGCTCCAAGTCGCTTTGGATAAGTCTTTATAAGCTTGCCACATCTTACCACTGGGATTTTTGCCCATTCTTCCTTGCAAAACTGCTCGAGCTCCATCAAGTTGGAAGGTTTGTGCTTGTGAACAGCAATCTTTAAGTCTGACCACAGATTTTCTATTGGATTGAGGTCTGGGCTTTGACTAGGCCATTCCAACACATTTACATGTTTTCCCTTAAAGTGTTACTTTAGCAGTGTGTTTGGGGTCATTGTCCTTCTGGAAGGTGAACCTCCGTCCTAGCCTCAAATCACAGTGTTACAGGTTTTGCTCAAGAATATCCCTGTATTTAGCACCATCCATATTTCCATCAACTCTGACCAGTTTCCCAGTCCCGACTGCTGAAAAACATCCCCACAGCATGATGCTGCCACCACCATGTTTCGCTGTGGGGATGGTGTTCTTTGGGTGATGTGATGTGTTGTGTTTGTGCCAGACATAGCGTTTTCTTTGACCAAAAAAAAAAAAAAAAAAAAAAGGACGGAGTTACTTACCGGTAACATCCTTTTCCAGGAATCTTTCAGGACAGCACCATAGAGAGACACCGGCTCCTCCCCTCTTAGGAAACACCGCCTTCCAATTCAATATTTAAATCTCATCATCCCACCGGCCCCTCAGTACTTCAAGAGTTCCTCCGGCCAGCTGGGGAGACACAAGAATACGTCATACAAAACTTTATCTTACCTGACGCTCTCATGCGATGAGTTCTTATAGATAACCAATAACCTGGGTGGGTACCAGTGCTGTCCTGAAAGATTCCTGGAAAAGGATGTTACCGGTAAGTAACTCCGTTTTTCCCCATTCATCTTTCAGGACAGCACCATAGAGAGGATAAGCGAGCACCTTACCTTGAGGGAGGGACTACTGCCTGCAGCACTTTAAGCCCAAAAGCTTGGTCTTTGGCTGACAGCAGGTCCAATCTATAGTGCTTCACAAACGTGGAAAAACTGGACCACGTTGCTGCTCTACAGATCTGCTCCGGAGAAGCACCAGCACACTCTGCTTGAGAAGTCGCCACTGCCCTGGTGGAATGTGCTTTAACCATCTGGCTATTGATCGTTTAGAGGCTCTGGACCCTTTCCTAGCCCCTGAAAATAAAAAAAAAAAAAAAAAAGAAAAATCATATTTCCTAAAGTGTTTTGTACTATGTACTGAAGGACGCACCCTCTAACGTCCAGTTTGTGGAAAATATGCCCCTGTTCCCTCACAGGATTCGAACAAAGGGTAGGTAAAATAATTTCTTGCCCTCTATGAAAACTAGAGGCCACTTTTGGCAAAAAGACCGGATCCGTTTTAAAAATCAAACGGTCCGGGAAAACCTGAAAAAAAAGGTGCCCTAATAGAAAGGGCTTCAAGTTCACTCACTCTCCTTGCTGTGGTGATCGCCACCAAAAACACCGTTTTGAGGGTGATCAATCTCAAAGTACAGGATTCCAATGGCTCAAAAGGATCCCCTGTAAGAGTCTGTAAAATTAAAGAAAGGTCCCACACTGGGAACGGGGAAGTTCTAACTGGCCTCTGTCTGCCTAAGGCTCTGAAAAACATAGCTACCCAAGGGTCTATAGCTAACGGCTTTTCCAGGAACACGCTTAGTGCCGACACCTGCCCTTTCAAGGTGCTAAGGGCTAACCCTTTGTCCGCTCCTGCCTGCAGAAACTCTAATACTGCTACAGAACTTCGTACATCGAAGGAGCTTTCTGTGCACCAACTATTAAAGCGTTTCCACACCTTTAAGTAGATGGCTTGTGTTTCTGTTTTCCTGCAATTTAGGAGAGTTGTCACTAACCGATCCGAGAAACCTTTGCCCTTCAGCAATTCTTCCTCAGTAGCCACGCTGCGAGGTTCCATCGCTCCACCTGAAGGCAACAGATTGGACCCTGAGCAAGAAAATCCTCCTGGATAGGCAGAATCCAGGGAGGTTCCACCGTCAGACCCTTCAAGATGGAGAACCACGGCCTCCTTGGCCAGTGTGGTGCGATCAGAATGAGGGTTGCGTCTTCTGACCGAAATTTTCTCAGAACTGCTGGAATCAGTACAAGAGGGGGGAAGGCATAACACTTTGAGAAACGCCAGCTCTGAGCTAGTGCATCCACCCCGGCTGCTCCGTCCCATCTGTTTAGGGAAAAGAACAGACAAGCTTTTGTATTCGCCTTCGAGGCGAAGAGGTCCACAGAAGGAACCCCCCACCTCCGAGTGATCATCTCGAAGATGTCCTGGTTCAAGACCCAGTCACCTTCCTTCAGCATTTTTCTGCTGAGAAAATCTGCTACTTGGTTTTGTTCCCCTTTCAAATGTATTGCCGAAAGAGAGAGAATGCTCCCTTCGGCCCACTTGAGGATGGATTCTGCCAGAACCCACAAGGATCTGCTCCTGGTACCCCCTTGTCTGTTGATGTAGGCCACTGCTGATGAGTTGTCCGAACGGACCCTTACATGCTCTCCCAGGAGTTCTTTCTGAAAAGCTGAGAGCCAACTCTATTGCTCTCAGTTCCCTCCAGTTCAAGGACTTCTTTGTGTCTTCCCTCCCCCAGGTGCCTTGTATCATCCTGGAATCCAGGTGTGCTCCCCAACCTGTGCCGCTCGCATCGGTCGTAACCGTCCTGGAAACTGGAAGAACCCACTCCAGGCCCTGTGAGAGATTGGACCCTTTCCTCCACCACCAGAGGGACCTCCTGACCTGACTCGGCACAGATAAAGGAGTCCAGAGACCCTGTGGTCCCAGACACTCAGGATAAACAGTTGTAGGGGGCGAAAATGCAGCCCTGCCCACTGAACTGCCGGAAGCGTGGAAGTCAGTAAGCCTAATGCTGACATCGCTTTTCTTACTGAGATCTGACGGCTGCCCTGGAGCAGTAACATTGCTCTGTCCACCTTCTGGATCTTTTCTACTGGAAGGAACACTTTGTTTTGTCAAATCCAATACATAGCCCAGGAAGGTGACCCTTTGGGACGGAACCAAAAGAGGATTTTTCCAGGTTCAAGAGCCACCCCAAATTTTCTAAGCTGTCTCTTGCTACCTGAAGATCCTGGGACAACTGCTCCGGGGAAGGAGCAAACAGGAGTAGATCGTCTAGGTTAGCAACTACAGAGATGCCTCTGAGCCGTAAGAAAGCCAGGACCTCCACCATCACTTTGGTGAAGATGCGGGGGGGAGAGGATAGTCCAAAGGGGAGTGCTTTGAACTGTAGATGAAACGTTCCTTCCCCGGTTTTTACCGCTAGTCTGGAGAAACCTCTGGTAACTTTCTGCGATTTGAAGGACGCCTATCTGCACATTCAAGTCTATTGACGCCATGAAGCAATTCGGAGGAAGAAGCGCCTTCACCGAATAGATAAGAATCCATCCGGAATTTCCTGTAGGTAATTGAGACATTCAGAGGCTTCAGGTTCATGATAAGCCTGAATTTTCCCAAAGGCTTGCGGACCACAAAGATGTGGGAGTAAAAGCCTCTGCCTGTCTCCTCTACAGGAACCCTCACTACCACCTCTTGTTCCTCCAACTCCTGTAGGGAGGATAGAAGAGCTGATGATTTTTCTGCACACTTTGGCAGCTCGGTGACCAGAAGTCTGTGCTGAGGAGGTTCTGAGAACTCTAGCTGGTAACCTCTTCTTATGATCCCTAACACAAACTGGTTGGAGGTGATCATCTCCCACTGTGGAAGGAAGGCCCCCAATCTTCCTCCCACCGTGGTTACCTCGTCATTGGGTTTTCTTGGGCTGTTCAGGAGGGCAAAAAAAAAAAAAAAAATCACCCCTCCGCGCCCCTTGCCCTTCTGCCTTTTTCTGCCGCTCTGCTTTTGGGGCTTCAAATTTTCTCTGAGGGCGAGACTTTTTTAGCCTGCTCCCCAAACTTCTTTTTAATGGGAAAGGCCTTTTTCCTTATCGGCCGTCCGATCCAAAACGGCCTCTAACCCTGGACCAAACAAAAGATCCCCTGTGAGTGGAATTCCAGAGTTTGACTTTAGACGCGCTGTCTCCTTGCCACGTCTTAAGCCATAAGGCCCTTCGAGCTGAATTAGTGAGGGCTGAAGACCTTGTGGACATGCGCACTGATTCAGCGGAAGCGTCCGCAATATATGCTACACCCTTAAGTAGCATGGGGAAGGAAGACTAAATAGTTTCTTTTGGTGTTCCTGCCTCGATGTGTGCTTTAATTTGAGTAAGCCAATATTCCATGTTGCGGGCTACTACTGTGACCACCATGGCAGGCTTAAGGTTTCCCTGCGATGAATCCCAGGACTTCAAGAGAGTCCATCCTCCTGTCCATAGGGTCTGCAAGAACCCCCATGTCCTCGAAGGCCAGATCAGTGTGCCTGGAAACCTGAGAAAAGGCAGCATCCAGTCTAGGGGTTTTATTCCAGACTAGAGACTCCCCTTCTGCAAAAAGGAAACCTTCGCTTCAAAGCCCTTGAAAGGAAAGGCTTCCTCTCAGGATCCTTCAATTTATTCTTTATGGCCTCGACCAAGACATCATGGACTGGGAAATCCTTCCTTTTTTGTTCCCCAAGACCTTTGCACATCTGGTCATGGAGCGATAACACCTTCTTTTCTTCCTGAATTCCCAAAGTGGTGTGGATAGCCCCCAAGAGCTCCTCCACTTCGTCCAGGGAAAGCTTATAGCGAGAGGTTTTTGTGGATAACCCATCCACCTCCTCCGCATCCGATTCCCTTTGGGAATCTGAAGTGGTGCTGTCTGGCTCCTCCTCAATTTCCACTCTGAAGCCCCCTGGTCTCTCTCCACTAACAGAGGGAGTATCCACTGTGCTATGTGCAACACTTTGCTGCACTGGTAAAGGAATGCTCTGGGCTTGCAGCAACTGGAAGCTAGAAAAGAGTGCTTTAAAAGAACTGAAAGGTGCTAGAAAGCTCCTTGACGGCTGCAGCAAGATCTGTACCTGTACAAGATCTGCTGCCTGTTCCCTGACTAATCCATCAATGCACTCCTTGCAAAGTGCCTTGGTCCAGGATTCCCCCATGCTAACTCTACAAAGAGGGGCATTTTTTCTTTGAACCATGAGGTGACTTGCTTTTCTCTGTGGCTTTCTGAAAAAGAAAGTCGCCATAAATGCCCAATCCCACCAGTGCTTCACAGAGGACCACCAGGAGTGCCCCCCCCAGGACCAACCACCACCAGGGTCCCAGACACTCCCCTTCCCCCCAACCACCAGTGAGGGGAGAACACCCATGAAGCTATCGGGATTAGCTAAGGGAACACCACCCCAGGGTTCCACTTACCTTAGCATGGCTGGTGCTATTGTCTCCTGGAGCAGTTCGAGACCTCTGCCTCCGACATGTCCGCTGAGGATGGTGATCGATCGTTCCCGACAGCTGACTCTACAGCAAAGCAAAGAGGTCGCACCAGCCGAACGCTCGGTCCATTTTTTTCCCCGCGTCCGGAACCGGAAGACGCGGAATCGTCGGAAGTGCCCGCCCTCGCCGGAACGGACGTCGCCCGTCATCCGACCCGGCCATAGAGCTTCATATGCTGGCTGCTTGAACAAGCAGGAGAGCATCAGACACTTCCCACAGCGCCCCCCTGGGCAGAAGAACGCAGACCTCCTCAGCTGTCTTCTTTCCCCAAGAGAAGCTGAGGCGCGCCAAACACAGTTTTAAAACAGGTAAGCGTGGCTTCCCCAGCCTTTACCTGACTTCAAGAAAATGGTAGGAGGGAAAGAGACAGAGAGACCCGACTCCCCCTCTTCCTCAAAGGTTCTTTGGCTTCAGCCTCCCTGACTAAGCAGCCACCGGAGGAAACACCTGAACTAAGGGGCCGGTGGGATGATGAGATTTAAATATTGAATTGGAAGGCGGTGTTTCCTAAGAGGGGAGGAGCCGGTGTCTCTCTATGGTGCTGTCCTGAAAGATGAATGGGGAAAGTTCATTTTTAGTCTCATCAGACCAGAGCACCTTCCACCATACATTTTCGGAGTCTCCCACATGCCTTTTCGCAAACTCAGAACGTGCCATTTTGTTTTTTGCTCAAAGTAATGGCTTTCTTCTGGCCACGCTGCCATGAATCCCAACTCTATGGAGCGTATGGCTTGTCGTCCCATGTACAGATACTCAAGTCTCTGCTGTGGAACTCTGCAGCTCCTCCAGGGTTACCTTAGGTCTCTGTGCTGCCTCTCTGATTGATGCTCTCCTTGCCCGGTCCGTGAGTTTTGGTGTGTGGCCGTCTCTTGGCAGGTTTGCGGTCGTGCCATGTTCTTTCCATTTGGTTATGATAGATTTGATGGTGCTCTTAGGGATCAAAGATTCAGATTTTTTTAACCTAACCCTGAATTGTACTTCAACAACATTGTCCCTTACTTGTTTGGAGAATTCCTTGGTCTTCATGGCAGTGTTTGGTTAGTGGTGCCTCTTGCTTAGGTGTTGCAGCCTCTGGGGCCTTTCAAAAAGGTGTGTATACCTAATGACAGATCATGTGACACTTAGATTGCACACAGGTGGACATCATTTCACTAATTGTGACTTCTGAAGGCAATTGGTTGCACCAGAGCTTTTTATGGGCTTCATACATACATACGCACATGCCAATTATCAGTTTTTTTATTTCCGAAAAATAGTTTTATGTATAGATTTTTCTAATTTTACTTCACCAACTTAGACTATTGTGTTCTGATCCATCACATATAATTCAGATTAAAAAAAAAAAAAAAAAAAAAAACCACACACACACCACTAAACTAAAGGCTATAATGTAACAAAATCGTTAAAAAGCCAAGGGGGGTGAATACTTTTGCAAGGCACTGTATATTGTAAAACGCTGCATAAAGCTGTTGGTGCTATATAAATCCTGTATAATAATAATTGCACTGAACAGCATCAATCCTCTACTTTGATCCCTATACAACACCTGGGATGCATATATACATACCCAATACACTGTAACTGCAGCTAACTGACTCGACCTGCCTACTCTAACTTAAATCAAATGACATGGTCTGTCTCTTTATCTGAACGCCGGAACACACTACACAGGGCCGCCATGCAGGCGGCCTTATATAGTGTGGGCGTGTACTAAACCCCCTGAGCCATAATTGGCCTTTATACCTCAGAACATCCATAAATCATTTTTAAATTGTAGCACCCTCCTAGGTTAGTAGGCAGTAGGCCCTCAATAGGTTACTAGACAGATTAGGTAAATTTAGTTTTTTTGACTCCTCTGTAGTCAGTGGATTATTTGGGGCTGTTTTCTTCACTGGTTGTAGGCTCCCTGCCTTCTGATGGATTCTAGAACTGTAGTGGACTGGAGGCAAAACTACAGCCTGAATATTTATGTGGTCTCAGCCAATCCTGAGGGGAGCATGTCCAATAGGTGGCTATGGAGTGCATAAATAGTCTGAAGCTTGGAAAGCCCTCTTCTTGTCCAGGAGCAGAAGTTGTCAGCCTAGGGGCCTGTTTGTTGAAAGTCTTTGGAGCTAAACAAGGGATTTCACCAAGGATCTGTCCTGGAGTTAAATAGGAAAAGGTTTGTCTGATATTGGAAGGAGGCATACAGAGACATTGTGAATACAGACCTGAGTGTAGGATCCCGGGGACTGTTGCTGCTGTTATCGATTGTGCATCAGTACTAGTGCTTGCCTGGCACATTTCTGTTGGGGTCTTAGTACTTTCCATTTCTCTGGGTTTTTGCTAGTAGTGACACAGTGGAGAGTGTCCTTTGATCACAGTTCAGCTTTCATGGAGTTATTCCCAAAGCTCCATATACCCTATCCATGTTACTCAGCGATAAAGTTAAAAAAAAAAAAATAAAAAGGACCACCCCTAGATGTTCATTGCGCCAGCAGAGCGACTGCTGCTGTGTGCCGAGCTGCTGTTGCACTAATCTAGGTAAGGAACTGGGGCAAATAAGAAGCCCTTTTAGAGGTGAGTGCTACATTGATTTTGGGGAACCCTTATTAAAGCCAATTCATCAGGGTTATATTGGAAAATGCCCCTTATATTGGTGGTCAGTAGGCAGAATGCCACCCTTACAGTCAGCTAAAAAGAATACTCTAGCGTGGCCAAGACCGGCATGTGAGAGGACGCACTTCTCACAGCTCCTGCCTGATCCTTTCCCGGCACCCCTGATCCTGATTTTTTTCGGCCCCCCAGCTGGCTTCCGAGACCCTCTACCATCCTGACCCACCACCGGCCCTCTGTACAAGAGCCAAGACCCGCCGAGGCCCGTTAGAGATGGCGGGACCAGACCCTCAAGATGGCGCCGCCGCAGCAGCTAAAGCACAGCGCACGCCGCGAATAACGGACAAGCCCAGGGACAATACCAGCAAGAAGCAGCTGAAAGGACCGGGTAAGGAACACTACAGAGACATGACATATTATACACAGAAATTTCAAAACCCGGAGGACACGGGGGGGGGGAGCAATGGGGAAGCTGCAGATCTTTTTTCACAAGCTGACTGGGGCCTTGATACAGAAAATATGCCTGAGCAGCTGCATGAGAACTCTGATCATCCTCCCTCCCCCCCCCATCGTCAGATGAAATAATAGAGACCCTGGAGCAGCCCACCCTGGCTGATATTTTGAAGGCTGTTAATGTGTGCACAGCCACAGTCACTGATATGAAGGAGCAGTTTGGGGGCCTAAGGGAAGAGGTCTCACTACTTAGACAAGACCTGCAAAAGGTTAGATAAAGAGCAACTGCAGTTGAGAGCAGAGTGAGTGACCTGGAGGAGCAGGTACCCCCTTTGGCACGAGAAGCAAAGGCAGCTTATCGGTTGGCCCAAGACACATACAACAGAGCAGAAGACACGGAAAATCGTTTACGCAGAAACAATGTTCGTATCGTTGGCCTCCCCGAGAAATCAGAGGGCAGAGATCCTACATCGTTTGTGGAGAGCTGGCTGATTGAGTTATTTGGCCGTGAAGCTTTTACCCCATTTTTTACAGTGGAGAGGGCCCACAGAGTACCGGGGCATCCTCCCCCACAAGGTGCTCCCCCCAGATCAATGTTGGCCAAACTGCTACACTACCGTGACAGAGAGGCAGTGCTCAGATGCGCAAGAGAACAGGTCAATGTGAAGTTTAATGGAGTGAGAGTGTCATTCTATCCGGACTTTTCGGCTGAGGTGCAAAGAAATAGAGCCAAGTTCAGCGATGTGAAAAGGCGCCTCAGAGCTTTACAACTGCCATACGCCATGCTATATTCGGCGAAGCTGCGAGTAACTGCGGAAGGACATGCTCAATTCTTTGATTCTGCCAGAGAGGCGGCTGCCTGGCTAGATCACAATGAACAGGCGCTACGCCGTCACCGTGCTAAGAGTGCTGTCTACAAATTGAGATGTCGCACCCCCTCTTACTCATTGTCTTTTTTTGGACTGCAGAGTCATTACCATACCCTTTTAATTTTTTGTTTCTATACCCTCTACCATAATCTACCAATACACCTGACCTTTTCCAAGTTACCCAATTGCCAGGAAACATCCTATAGCTTTTCAGTGAAAGGAACTGAACTGTGAAACCCCCCCTACTCAACTTGAGATGTGTGACTTATTAGTTGGTCTGCTTTTAGGCCGTGTTGGGCCCTACAAGCCTACCCTGTTGGTATGGCTCACCAGGCTGTCCATTCTGGTTTTTTTGGCTAGGTCTCTCACAGGAGTGAGAGAGTCAAATCACAAAAAGGAAATACCCTTGTGAAGTTGCACTGATGTTTGTTGGCACCATTGTGCTATGTTATTTTTTGCAATCTGTTTCTTACCACAGTCCAAGAAACTTACTTCCACTAACCCCATGGTACTTTGTTCCCACTCAAGTCTACTGCTATTCCTCCCAACAGGATCTTGGTGGTCTCTATAAAAAGGAAGCCACCTTTTGTCCTACCCTCGCTGCTAACTGTGTTTTTGCCATGGCAGGTTCCCCAGTGATCTCCTGGAATGTCAGGGGCATGAACTCCCCCCGAAACGTACTATGATTTGCTCATGTCTGAAAAAGTTTTATCCTGCGATTATCTGCTTACAGGAAACACATCTAACATCCGATTCTAAAAATTGTATGGCGTATAGATGGATCGGGTGGTCGTACCACTCCACCCACACCTCCTTTTCTCGGGGGGTGAGTGTGGTGATACACAACTCCCTGGATTACCAGGAATTTGAGTCAAAAATAGATCAGGAGAGTAGATTTGCTTTCCTGCATTGTCGCATTGGTACCCTGAGGTGTGTTCTGGCTTGTGTGTTCATTCCTCCCCCATTTAATGCTCGGGTACTCCGGCTCCTCCTGGAGTTTCTGGAGGGGAAGCCGGATCTCCCATTGCTGTTAGTGGTAGACTTCAATAGTTGGTTGGCTCCGGCCTTGGATAAACACCCGGGCCCGAGCACCCCAACTCCATATAGGCTAACTCCTCTGGCTAGACTACTACAGGAGGTGGGTTGGTTGGACTTATGGAGACACCGGAATCCCACGGCTAAACAGTTCTCCTGTTTTTCGAAAGCACACGGCTCATTATCTAGAATAGATTTGGCGGTGGGAAACCCGGCTATGCTCTCCTCGGTCTTGGACATCTCGTACAAACCTCGGTGTGTATCTGATCATTCCTATATGGTGATAAATCTTATTATATCCCACCAATCCACGCTTCCTAAGGTACCGTGGAAATTTAATGCCTTTTGGCTTCAGCTTTTTACCTCCCCTGAGAAATTAGAAGGCAACATAAAAAAAGTTTTTTTCATGTCAACCGGGTTCGTTGTCTGTCCTTGCAGAATGGGAGGGCTTTAAAATACACCTTAAGAAAATACTTAGCAATGAGGTTACCCAGATTAAGAAACACTCTGAGGCGCTACGGGAAACACTGGAATCCCATGCTTGCTCCCTTGAGGCAAAATATGTTCAGGATCCAACTGATTCCGCGAGGGAGGCGTGGCAGTTGGCTCAATCAGCGTATGAGCATCTGCTGGCCTCCTCGGCGGACAAAAAGAGATTTTTCTCTAAGACTGCTTTTTTCGAGGAGGGGGAAACGACAGGACGTCTTTTAGCCAGAATAACCAATTCTGAAAAGAGATCTCCAGTAATCGGTTCTATAAAGAGGGCTGACGGGCGGCTAGTACACTCCCCAGATCAGATACTCCAGACACTGGCGGAATTTTATGAACAGCTTTACTGTTCATCTTCTAGATATAGTTCCGGAGAGCTGTCTAGCTACTTGGATGGTATTGTATTTCCACAGCTTACAAACTCCCACAGACAAGAATTACACGCCCCTTTGACTTTGGATGAGTTACAGGAGGCGGTCGCAGAGTTCCCTAACTGTAAGGCCCCCGGGGGGGACGGCATCCCTATGGAAATATATAAAACCTATTCTGAGATACTACTCCCCAAGCTGTTAGATGTATTTCTCACTGCTAGGGAACATAATACCCTACCTCCCTCCATGTCCAGGGCCCATATTGTGTTAATTTTAAAACCAAAGATCCAGTAGACCCGGCCTCATATAGACAGATATCCCTACTGCAATCGGACATCAAAATTTTAGCAAAAGTTTTGGCCATTAGATTAAATAAGGCGGTTGCCTCAATTATACACCCCGATCAGGCGGGATTTATGCCCAACAAATCAACAGCAATAAATCTTCTTAGGAGACTATCTTAACATGCAGTCCCCACCGGATAACAAAGGAGAGAGGGCGTTGCTGTCCTTAGACGCAATGAAAGCCTTTGACAGCGTGGAATGGCCATATCTATGGGAGGTGATGAGGAAATTCGGCTTTGGAGAGATGTACATCTCTTGGGTGCGGTTGTTATATCATTGCCCTCAGGCGATAATTAGAGAGGCGGGTAGAATGTCGATGCCCTTTGCTCTGGGGCGTGGTACACGGCAGGGGTGCCCTTTGTCCCCCCTGCTGTTTGCCCTGGCCATAGAGCCGCTGGCAATACGGATTAGGGATTGCAGGGATATCACCGGCTTCTGTTATGGAGATAGACCGGAGAAGGTGATGCTTTATGCAGATGACACCACGATTCTCTTGGGGGACACTGACCAATCCCTAAAAAAAAAAAAAAAAAAAAAAAAAAAAAAACACAATGGACACAGTTGCTCGCTTCGGGGAATTTTCAGGTCTTAAAATAAACTGATCCAAATCAGCCCTAATGCCGTTAGACAATATACGTATATTAAACGAAGAGAAAGTTGGGGGAATACCTGTATCTGCTTCCTTTAGATACAGGTTTCTCCCAAGATTAGGGAATATAGTCAGCTGAACATTTCCCCACTGTTGGCTCGAATACGTTTACGAGTCAAAACCTGGAATGCTCTGTGTATGTCGGTTGCAGGCAAGGTAAATCTAATTAAAATGATTCTGATGCCTCAACTGCTATACATACTACACAATTCACCGGTAGTCATTCCACTCAAGATATTCAGGATAGTTAATGCCATTTTTCGTGAATATGGAAGAACCGCCCACCTAGTTTAAAACTAGAAAATTTACAACGCCCTAAAGATGAAGGTGGCCTTGCATTACCGAACCCTTGGCTTTATTACCTGTCATCGCAAATGCAACATTTGATGGGTACCATGGTCATGGAGGGGGAGTCTGCAGTCAGGATCCCTGGCGCTTCAGAGTATATATTACTACATACGCTAGGGGGTAAATCAGTCCCCGCGGCTTTAGAGGCCTCAGCTTTTAGCAAACCTCAGAAGTGTTTTCCCACTTATGCCCTCATACAAAAAATATGGAATAAAACCAAGTATATTCAGGAGGCAACAGGTATTGGTGAATATAGTCCTATATGGGGAAATGAATCCTATCCAGAACTTGCTAAATTACAACATGCGGAGAGGTGGAAGAGATTTGGTATGCTTTACTTAAAGCAAATTATAAGTGAGAGAACATTGCGTTCCTTTGATAATTTGAGGGACCTATATGGACTTCCGACCTCCATGCGGTTTTATTATATGCAACTTAGGCATGCATTTGACGCACAGTCAAAAACCGCTGACTGGCTCACTAACTCAAACCCGTTGGTAGATTCGCTTAAAGGGGCGGAGACCTCTAAAGGATTCATTTCCCAGAGCTATGGCATTTTACTTCACAAATACCTTTTAAAACACCCTTTGGCAGCGAAAAGAAAATGGGAGCTGGATGTTGGACCTTTAGATGAGGATCAATGGGAGGAGGTCTTGCAGTCAGTTTCCATATGCTCTCTGAATGTAACGCAAAGACTAACGCAACTATATACACTTTTGAGAACGTATTATACACCTCATAGATTGCACAATATGGGATTGGTTTCTACTCCAACTTGTACTAGATGTAAGAGAGATCATGGAGATTTAATACATATGTTGTGGAGGTGCCCCAGATTGCATGTGTACTGGAGGGGAGTGGTGGATACGCTGGGCGCAGTGTATGGGGTCTCAATTCCGCTGGACCCTAGGCACTGCATTCTGAATGTGTTAGATGAACTAGACTGGGAACCTCATGTCAGAGAAGCCCTATCTAGAGCCCTCTTTGTGGCCTGAAAGCTAATCATGGTACATTGGAAATCTGAAACGCCCCCCTCAGTCAAGGAATGGATTACCGCACTGAGTAATATATTGAGAATGGAGAAGATTATATACCAGCATAGGGGATGTTCAAGGAAATTTGAAAAACTCTGGGAACCATGGCTAGACACTCCGGGGCGAGCCCCGGAGGACCTGGTCATGGATAGATTATTACGCCTTAATAATGGCTGAAGGCACTGGGTACCCGGTATCAGACTTAAATGGAGCCTAGAGTTCCGCTTGATTACAGACGGAGGGTTGGAACTTTGGAAGATACAGATGCAGTAATTTCATTTCTTTTTATATTCTTTAACAGTGGGAATTGTACTTTATTATTGTATAGATGTGATTCTATTTCTGATGCTACGCCTGTTTATGCTATTATGTATTATGTAATTGTTGACTTCTTGGACTGTATGTATGTACTTGGTTTTCAATAAAATCTTTTTCTTGGATAAAAAAAAAAAAAAAGAATACTCTACCAAGTGGCGTTGGCTGTGGAACTATGATCAATCAGTAACCGCACCAGATACCCAACAACCTCTGGAGAATCCCTGGTTGAGAATGGTTGCTCTAGATTAAAATGTAAATATGGCAGCAAAAGCAGGTAGTGTTTTATTCCCACTGGTTTATTCATTTTTATCTTAGCTGGAGTTCTGCTTTAAACTGTATAGTTCTATATACCACAGAGGGCTTTTTCAGCCCATTTTATTTTACCAGGCAAGAGGAACAATGCACACCAACCTTCTCCTCCATCCATTCTGCCTTACGGGATTAGGTTTAGCACTAAAGCACAGGTATGCTTTTTAGCATTAAGACATTAATATTATTAACATGAAAATATTGGATACAAAACACAGAGGAAACCCTGACAAGCCAGGAAAAACAACTCAAGGCCATGCCTGGTATCACACATCCATCTTCTGTCAGAATTACGTCTAAGGTCAGTTCCCAAGCAGAATGCCGCGTTTAACAGCAAAATGACAATGCATTTTAATAGAAGCTCATTGCCTGTGTGTTCCTGAGAATACATCAAAAGTTCATTGAATATTCATAGAAAGCAGGACAAGGCTGAATGGTATAATAGTAGTTTCAATAGACAACTGGATCCTAGTGGAAGATACTAGAGCTTTGATTATCATTTGACAATAAATGTATATATGGAGTGGGGTTGTAAAAGAAACCTGCACAAATAGAGAAATACATACACTGCCATTGCTGACCTCTTTAAAATGTTAGCAGTTGTCATTTTGGTCCAATAGCTTCCAGTTAAATGCAAAGAATTCAGAGCAGATTTCAGCAATGGTTGAAGGAGTCACTACTACATCTAAAAAGTAAAAACTAAAGCTGCTAAAAGCTTTCAAGAGAGCTTGAGGAAACAAAATCGTGTGATTAACATTGACCTTGAGGTGTATGCTCAATGGACCAGTGTCCAACTTACCAGGTAAAGGCCAACAGGTTCTTACATACTACCTACCCCCCCCCCCCCCCCTCATGACTGTCCTCAGAGTTATCCTTGAAACACCCCCATGGCTGTAACCAGTGGTGTATTTAGGTTTTGTGCTGCCCTAGGCCCGCCTAAACTTGTGCACCTCCCAATTTAAATATGACCCACCCTATCCTGTATATGCCACACCCCCTTCTTGTTTAAGGTCCACCCCCTAATCTGTAAACCACACCCTTTCCTCTTTAAGGCTCCACGTTTTTCTCTCTGTACATTAAAAGTGGGTACCAAGTGCAGCCTCATCAGTGCCCATCAAAGCATCCTCAGTGCCCATCAGCGCAGCCTCACCAGTGCCCAATAAAGGTCTCCAATTGCATTTTAAATCATACCAAATTATGTGAGCAGACTGCAGTTCCTCTTTAAGCACCCATTCACATTAGGCCGATTTGGCATGTGATTTGACATATGAAATCGCATGCCAAATCAGCAGCTATCGTCGGCAATGGCATCGCCTGAATTGGGGCGATGCCGGCTTTGCAGCGCCGCACTGATTCCCAAAAGTAGTTACTGTGCTACTTTTGGCGACTTCGGGGGCGATTTGAATAGACATCTGTGCATGTACCCACACAGATGTCTGTCAAATCGCCCCCCCGAAGTCGGACTGCATTGCTGGCTTGAAAATTGTGAGAGTTCAGCTGAACTTGCACGGTTTTTAACCTGCATCAGTGTAAACCTGGGCTTAATGTAGTCAGCAGGATGGGTAAAAAAATTCAGACTGATCTATGATCAGAAATTACACTTTTTCGTATGTCAGAAGGCAGCATTAGGTTGGGTTCACATCTATGTGAATTGGATGTTGCTTTACCCGCATCCAATTCGCATAGCAGGAGAACGTGACCGGCTCTATGGAGCCGGTTCACATATCTCCGGGGTGGCTCTGTTTCAGGGCCAAATTCAGGCAGATTTGGTCCAGATTCGTAACAGAAATGGAGAGCAGGGATGCACAGCATTCCTGTGGTGTCCACGGCCAGTTCCAGTGTGAACCAAGCCTTAGACATACAAGTAGCTATGAAAGGTTAACCACATATACAAGCAGACACTAAGGTGTTAAATGCCATTGATTCCAGAAGCACCAGCCTGCAGATATTGAGCTATAAGATTTAACCATATATGTAAGCAGCACTGTACATGTGTCCATTGATACAAAGAAGAAAAGCACAGTCCTCTCCTAGCACCAAGGACACAGAGGGTTCATTATCAGAGAGTCGTCCCTATTCAGAGGGAGATCCAGAAACAAAGTTGAAGCACAGATAAGCTGCCGTGTGAGGTTTGCAAGGAGAGACAGTGAAGAGGATCGGTATCTTACTCTCGCCCCTCCAGGATATGCAGAATGTAGCTGGGTCTGCCTGCTGAAGCCACAATCCGACCGACCCTGGAATCATAACACAGGAGAAGAAGCCAACAAGTTCTCTCTCTCTGCTCTCCTGTCTGTGTGGAGGGGTGTGGGAGGGACTGTGAGCACACGCTCTGCTCTATGTGAGAGACGCTGCAGCCAGCAACCTCGGCAGTGAATAGACTGATTCGGGAGGCAGCTGTTTTTTTTTTGTGCGTGGGGGGGGGGGGGTGCGGGCCCGATTGGTAATAATAGACCAGGCATACTCTCCAGTAGTCCGTACACTCAAGCTCATGCTTGCATCAAGTGCTGTCAGAGTAAACCCCACAATGCATAGGTGTGAATGTAGTGCTTATTCGCACCATGCTACCATAGTGAGAATAAAAATAAAGCACGAGTAATTTCCCTGCATTGCGATGCGTTGAAAATGAATTTGCTTTAGTAATGCAGTGTGCCTCAATGTTCAATAAAGATTTCTGCCCCATATACATATGTGAAATTACTGCACTACCAAAACAAATAGGGAAGCCGCTGGCACTACAATGTGACAAAAATGTGTAAGGTATAGAGTAAAAAAAAAAAAAAAAAAAAAAAAAAAAAAAAAGAAGTGCAGCGCACCATATACATGACCGCCCATAATAAAGCAAGAACAGGCCCCAAAGACCCGTAAACGATACGAAAACTGGAAGTAAAATTTCGTCCGAACGATCTGCCGATTTTCGGATCCTTAGTATGGTGTTTGACAGCCGATTCCGTTTTTTCATCTGACAAAAGCTGGAGCTGCAGACTATAAAATTTGTTGTATGTGAACTCCACGTCCGATTTTCATTTAATTAGCATGGTTTTTGTCCGAAAAAAAAAAAATCGTAAGAGCAAGAATACGGATCACCGGAAATGAAAGAATACATACAAAAACTATTCAACACATGACATCACTTCTGAAGTTGTATTGTCGTACGGCGAGTAACCTCTTCACTTTTGATGAGACTAGCATGCAAGAAAAAAAATACAAAACTTTAAAAAATGGACGAATGGTCACCCAAAATCTGATCGTGTGTACGAGGCTTTACAAGTAGGCTTGCAGTGAAATTAGAGGATCAGCAAAGCACATAAGGTTTATGTATAAAGTTTGTCAACAAGAAAATGTTTGGGAGACACTCTGAGCCAACTGCTTCTGAAACAGAAAAGAATCGGCAGACAATTGACATTTAAAAAGGTGCAAAGAGCCAAATATTTGTCAATGTTCTTGACACTGGTTGGGAAAGAGAATCTGCCCCACAGATAAGCTCCAAGAGTGAAAGTATGCCTTCTGTATACAAAAAGGTAGATCTTGCAGAAAGCAGACTTCCTAGCCATGAGACTTTGATGCCCCTGTCCCTTAGAACCTGGGCTTTAACAGCCATGTCATTAAAGCCAGTGATTGAGGAGGATGGCAAAGTAGATCCTGATGGTCTAGTAGGCACACTGTAGGTGGGACAGGTCAGTGTGCCACATCCTCATGGTCCAAACCACAGCAATGAGGATCAGAATGCCCTCCCATCTCAATCCTGTGGATTCATGAAAATCTTCCAAAAAATTGGAAAAAATTACTTCAGATATCCAGAGTCGGATTCCTAAGCCACCAATCCCAAGATAACCTGGTCCTTGGCATCAACAGAAACTGTCTATAGACTGGACAGTTTTTCCCATGACGACAGAATATGGCATTGCAGATGTCTCAACTGAAATTGGGCAAAGTGAAGTGCCTCAAAAAAGGAGGCCAACATCAACCCCAAAATTGTGCAGAAATGTAAATTCAGACGAATTCTGGATTGAAGAGTTTGAATCTGAGGAAGAAATAGTCTGGCCCAAAATGTGTTCAGAACCAAAACCGAATGTTCCCCACATGCTTAGCTAGTTCAAGCAATAATTTCTGAAGTTTTAGGATCCACCCTAACCTCGGTGATGCCTGGACAGTCAGATATATTGTTTGGACATTGCCCTTGACAACTGTTACCTTAAACAGGGAGGTCAAAGAAATATCCCCACAATTGGAATACCCGAAAACACAACAGGCCCAATACTAGAGCTAGCACCTTGGTAAACACCTGAGGTGCAGAAAGATAGGCCAAATGGCAGAACCATGAACTGGCAGTATAGGGGTCCTACAGCAAACTGCAAAAAGCATTGGTGCTTTGGAAAGATTGGCACATGCAAGGAAGCAAGTTTTATGCCCAGAAGTCAGAAAGCCTCCCTGATGAAGTAAGGCAATAACAGACATTCCATTCAGAATTCGTGAGCCCAAATGTAAACATCAAGGATTTGACCCTTTGGGTTTTTTTGCATAGTAAACAGGATGTGGCAAAACACCTACCCTCAGTAGCAGGAAACCGCGCTTTGACACCTTGGTTTGGAAGTCCTGAGACAGAGGGGGAGGGAGGTTAGTCGCATTTGAAGAAAGCAAGAAGGGTGCAGGGGAAAAAACAAAACACCATCTCACGAACCTGGGCATCTGGAATTCATGCTGTTCAAGCTAACACAGTGGTCAACAGATGTTCCCCAACTCTGGAAAGTGGAGCAGCACCTACATGAAGACGACTTGTCTGAGGACCTAACAGACTCAGTGCCAGACTATGCATTTGGTCGAGGAGCCTAGATGCTGAAGTCAAGGGACTCAACACTCAAAGAAAGACACGACTATGTAGTCTGCTCCTTGGGCTTTTCCTGCTGAGGGTGGTGCTTTTGCCATGAGTTAACACCTAAAGCTGACTCAAAGTGGCGCTGTTCTACTTCTTACAAGAAGGTTATGCAGTCAAGCACTTTAGCCAATCAAATAGAGTCTTTAGCATATGGATCAGAAGCTGCTAAGGCTACAGGTAAATTAAATTAGATATTGAATCTGCTGGGGAGGGCTCAGGAGCATACTTGTGCCCTCTGTGATAAGAGCCTACCAAGGGCAGAAGCGCAAAGGCCAGGCTGTAGAGGTTATCCAGAATATTTTCTAGGCTGTTGATGTTGGCACCATCAGTAGGCAAGCAGTACCTGACCCATTAAAAGAAGGTGGTATAAAGTGTTCAACGACTCACCATCTCCCTTCCCCTCCAGAAATAATATATAAATATATATATATATATATATATATATATATATATATATATATATATATATATATATATATATATATTATATATATATATATATACACACACACACACACATACGACTGGACAGCATTAGCAACATTTGACAATATATAGTCCTGGTGACTGGAAAAATTGCATAGGCCAATTTGTGGCATTCTGAACATCATATGGGACTTAGCCATGTCCCATGATTACCACATATGATAAAGTCTCATGTTTTGTTAACCTTGCAGTTGTTGGTTGATTTTTTTTTTTTTAAATAGGAACTGTAATAAAGAATGTTTTTTTTTTTAATCAAAATTATGGTAAATTTGACTCCCAAAGGCTTATTTAAAGTGCCAAGATGTTTCCAATTTTTATGTAATTATTAGGGGATGACACCCTTGGGAGTCATTATTTCAAGATTGGCCTTTGCGCTTCTGCCCTTGGTAGGCTCCACTATTTATCTTTGTCTATATGGTTCCCCCACCCCAGAAAAAAATAGAAAGCACATTCCTCACCCCACCCTCCAGTACAGTGGACTGACCGTGGTGCCCCGGTACAGCAGACAATGCAGGAAAGAAAACAGGCAGGTGAATATTCAAAAAGCATAAGGTGGCGCAGAAATCACAGATCCACAGACTGATTAAAGGCGAAATCAAGAAAATACTTGCACTACGGGTCCTCAGGTACAGAGAACAGTGAGCCGCAGAATACTGATATCACCAAATCCTGAGAGACCAGCAGTGCCTTAGATCCCACACGGCAGATTAATAGCTGTGGGGCATAGTCAAATGTCAAGAATGTCCCTATAATAGTAAGACCCCTTTCACACTGAGGCGCTTTTCAGGCATTTTAGCGCTAAAAAACCTGAAAGTGCCTCTCAAGCCACCCCAGTGTTTTTATGGGGCGATGCGCTTGCAGGACGGGGGGGGGGGGGGGGGGGAAGTCCTGCAAGCAGCATCTTTGGGGGAGTGCGGGAGCAGTCTATACATCGCTCCCAAACGCCCTGCCCATTAAAATGAATGGGCAGCAAAGCCGAAGCGCCTGCAAAGTGCTTTGGCAGCCCCGCAACATGAGCGCTTTCTTTGGCCGCTAGCGGGGGTTAAAAGCTCCCGCTAGCGGCCAAAAAGCGCCGCTAAAACTAGCGGCACTTTACCACTAACGCACCCCTGCTCCAGTGTGAAAGTAGCCTAAATCTCGTTCGGAGTTTAAATCCACTTTAATACTTAGTGCTCCTTAGATGATTTAACGGATTTTTATAATATGAAGCCCAGCACTAGCTCTGCACTTGGTGACCACTACTGCAGGCCAAGATCAAAGTTGACCATCAGAGGGCAGGGTAGGGAGAAGTTTCCATTTGGACAATTAAGCTAAAATATTTTATACTTGGTTGCCTAAAATAAACATATTAAAATAATAATTTTTAGGTTTATGCCTGAACATATATTACATAAAAAAATAAGCAAATAAAAAATACATTTCCAAAGAAAAATTCAAAGAATGTTAATAGGTTCCACTTGGGGATCAAACAGCCCCGTCATTGAAAAACAATAGTATTGTACCCCAATACAAGTCAAATATGGCATGAATATCAGTCTTAGTCACAATCAAGTTATATTAAGGGTCCATTGTCAAGGTAAACTGATGCGACTAGCGTCATCTCAGAAATGACATGTCTATTGCTGGTGTTTTATGGTTTGAAACAGTGAAGCCTTTTCCATAGAGGCATTCCCGTCCCTGACCTCCGGCTGACCTCACACTGCCATCTGCCAGCACAAGTCTTTTAATTAGGGGTCGAAGGAGAACACCAACGGTTTCACAAGAAAGTGGCGATTAACTCCTTGCACTAATAGAATTTCTATTTCCTTGTCAAATGGACCTTCAAAAGCAGAACTGCAGTTGTTCAAATGTTTACATGTTCTTGAGCAGTAAATGGGTATTAAAATAAGCCCATATTGACCTCTGTAGTTACAGACACTGTGAAGCAGCTCACCTGCAAATTTCACAATGGAAGCAGTGAAAGTGTTAATTTTGTTTCAGACACTTTTTTTCTCTTGCCCATCTTCCACCGCACCTGCTCTGCATTTACATTTAGAGATAGCTGGCAGGATGGCGAATCCAATGTGGGAGAGGATGCTGAGCTACAGAAAGAAAGCGAAAGTAAAAAAACTTAGAGGATTTAGCTGCAAAAATTTGATTCATTAATCCACAGTGGCTGCAGTTAGAGGTCTGCAAGGGCTTATATTAAAAAGGATTGTTTGGTGCTGCCGTAGACCCGACTAAATGCATGCAACCCCTAATTTAAATATGACCCACCCATTTCTGTCAAGGCCACACCCCCTTCTGTTGAAGACCCACTCGGTCATCTGTAAACCACACCCCTTCAGTGCCTCATATCATTGCGGCCCCATCAGTGGCCCTCAGTGCGGCCCATTAGTGCAGCTCAAGAGTGCTGCCTCAGTGTGTATCCGGAGAGCCTTATCAGGGGCCCCCCAGTGCGGCCCCATCAGGGGCCCCCCAGTGCGGCCCCATCAGTGCAGCTCAAGAGTGCTGCCTCAGTGGGTATCCGGGCAGCCTTATCAATGTCCATTAGTTCCGCCTCACAGGGGCCACCAGTGCGGCCCCATCAGTGCAACCTCATCAGTTTCGTAATATCACAGCTTATTAGTGTATATTAATTATTTGTTGATTATCGCAAAAGCACTTTGCAGCACATTAATTTTTACTGAATGCCGACTGTTTAAAGCAGAGTTCCACCCAAACATGGAAGCTCTGCTTATCTGCTCCCCGCCCCCTCCGATGCCACATTTGGTACCTTTGGGGGGGGGGGGGGGGGGACAGATACCTGTTTTTGACAGGTACCCTTCCCCACTTCTGGGAGACGGCACCGCAGCACCGTCCATTGGAAGTTCAGCCCCCCTCCTCCTTCCCTTGCCATTCAGAAAGCACAGCTTGCTTTGCACATGTACAGTAGGGAACCAGGTGTAAAGCCGAAAGGCTTCACTGCTGGTTTCCCTTAACATGAATGGCAGCAGCAGCACCCGAAAGCCGATCCGAAAATCGGCTGGGGTACCAACATCGCTGGATCGACAGACAAGTAAGGGCACTTTCACACTGAGGTGGTGGGGGCGTTGGCGGTAAAGCACCACTAGTTTTAGCGGCACTTCACTGTTTTAGCGGGGTGCTTTTAACCCCCGCTAGCAGCCAAAATATTGCCCGCAAAGCACCGCTGCCAAAGCGTTTTGGCAGTGGTACCCATTCATTTCAATGGGCAGGGGTGTTTTAGGAGTGGTGTATTCACCGCTGCTTACAGGATTTTTTTTTTTTTCCACATATTAAAAATCAATGCAAACTCATTAAAGAGTCCACATTCAATGAAAGTTCATGTACTGCAAAGTTTGCATTGATTTCAGCATGTGCAAAGTGCTCCATGCATGCTGAAATAAATGTAAACTTCGCAGTACATGAACTTTCACTGAATGTTGACCAGTGTTAATTTTGGCAGCAAATTTCGATTCAATTTTAGTCTTGTCGTGTACACACGGGCAGACTTCGACCGGACTGATCCGTCAGACAATCCAACCGTGTGTGGGCTTCATCTGACTTTTTCGGGTCGAAAATCAGACGGACTTTAGATTTGGAACAGGTTTCAAATCTTTCCGACGGACTCAAGTCTGGTTGAAAGATCCGCTAGTCTGTAGGCTAGTCCGACAGACTAAAACCGACGCTAGGGCAGCTATTGGCTATCAACTTCCTTATTTTAGTCCGGTGTACGTCATCGCGTACGAATCCGTCGGACTTGTGTGATCGTGTGTGTGCGCAAGCCCATTCGTTCGGAAGTCCGTCAAAAGTCCGTCGGAAAGACTGTTAAGACCTTTGATGCCGAAAAGTCAGCCTGTGTGTACACGGCATTAGTCTTAGGACTAAAATGGCATTTTAGTTTTAGTCCCATTTTAGTCTTCTGCAATTGTTTTAGTTGTATTTAGTCGACTAAATCTCCAGTACATTTTAGTCGTCTAAAATCTAATGGGTGCAATTCAATTGTAATGCATTAGTTACTCTACAATTTCCAAACTCATTATATACTGCTGGAGTGAAAAATCTCATATGTTATTATGGTATTAAGGTATGAACATGCACTAAAGACCAGTGTTCATTTTGAAGTCAAATTTCAATTTAGTTTTAGTCTTAGTCTTGACTAAAATGCCATTTTAGTTTTAGTTGTATTTTAGTCATCTCAAATGTTTTAGTTGTATTTTAGTCGACTAAAATAGTATTCATTTAGTTGACTAAAATGTTTTAGTCATTTTAGTCGACAAAAAATTAACAATGATGTGGACTGAGTTTGCAGCACGGGACACTTTATTGCAGCAAGATCTTTATATTCATTTCCATATTAGGCACTTTAATGCGATTGGCTGCTTGGCACATATTACAAAAGTAATAGGGACTTAGTAAATTTTACCTGCTGTCCTGGCCGTCTGTGCGGGTTCCCCTCCTGCTCTCTCGCCCTCTCTCCTTCTCCTCCTCCTATCATCAGTGTCACAGACAGGCCCCGCCAGGGTGAAGATGCAGTGTGGAAAGTCGCACGGAGGAGGGTAGGCGGGGCACAAAACGGCCGCCGACACTGGGGGCTGAATTTGTGCGGGAGGCGTGTGCCGTAACGCGGAAAGACAGGTCGGGGGGGGACGGACTTTTGTGTGGGGGGGGGGTGGCTTTTTGCAGCCCCCCCCCGCAAGGTGCTACCCTAGGCCGAGAAACAGCACTTCCCTGGGCCTCATGCAGATGTAAAAATCGGTTCCATGGTGTATCTAATAATAATAATAATAATAATAATAATAATAATAAATAAAAGGAGAGCAATTTTATTGTATTATATTTTAGGTTATAATTTTTAAATGTTTTTGTTATTGTAAAAATAACAGGATTAGGGAACAAAATATTATACAGCAATAATAAAATTTTAACAATGGTTTTATATTATTGTTATTAATACATATAGGGGGTGGGTAGGAGAGCTACAGGAACTCTTCTCCACATTTTGCATGGTGCTTTATATTATAGAGGGGAAAAAAAAAAAAAAAGACAACCCATGTCTAAATCTTTTAAAGGGTTATTTTGGCACAAAAAAAAAAAAAAAAAAAAAAAAAAAAGGAAATGACTATGATCTGAAAGTCTCAAACAGGAAACCCTAAACTTAATTTACCCCAACAAGCCCCCTAGTCCTCGGAGATTTGATCTTGTGAAACTTTAGAATGATTTTACTAGTGAACACCCTTGCTTTTCTACTGCAGCTTTGTATTTATCAAACTGTCCGCTTAAGGTTCTTTATATTTTCCGATTCCTTCTCCTATCCATTACATTTTCTTACCCTCCAAGTATATATTCGTGTCAAGCTGATGGACGCAAATTACCTTCAGAATGACTTAAAAAAAAAAAAAAAAAAAAAAGCATCATCGGTTGAAAAGAAGAAAGACCTCATGACATTGAGGAAGTGCGACATGACGGAGCACAAATTGTTCTCATTTATTTACGCTGCAGAGGGGTAAAAATAGAAGATTGGCCCTTGAAGCGGCCAGCATTCTGAGTTATGACCTGTGCATAATAAATAGTTAAGCGGGGATTAAACGATGTGGAATGTTTCGGTGTGGAATGCTAAGGACAGTTATGAAACATTTCAATGCGAATTGGAAAATATTAAACTGCAGCCAAGACTGATACTCTTAGCACTACAGGGACTGAATTATGCATATGGCATTGACACTACGACAATCTGCAATGCATCTTTGATAAAAAGTCCTAAAAGCCATTTTAGGATGATCCACTACACATTAATTTTGATGCATGGTCATCGCGCTTGCTCTACGATGACCCCTTAAAGCCCCAAGTCAATGGGCCTTGGGCTTTCTCAATGGCATCATCTTCACATTTGTTTGACACACTTCTCAGACCTTCCAAAATTAACGAACCAATGTACTTCTATAGCAGGGGTGTCAAACTAAATTTTAAATCGAGGACAGCATTGGCATCATGATTGCCCTCAAAAGGGCTGGTTGTATCTGTAAGACTATGCATGCAGAGTTCAGGAGTGTGCTACGTACAGAGTGCATGGTTGTGGAGTGTGCTACGTACAGAGTGCGCTACGTACAGAGTGCAGGGTTGTGGAGTGTGCTACATACAGAGTGCAGGGTTGTGGAGTGTGCTACGTACAGAGTGCAGGGTTGTGGAGTGTGCTACGTACAGAGTGCAGGGTTGTGGAGTGTGCTACGTACAGAGTGCAGGGTTGTGGAGTGTGCTACGTACAGAGTGCAGGGTTGTGGAGTGTGCTACGTACAGAGTGCAGGGTTGTGGAGTGCAGGGTTCAGCTTTCACAGGCTGTCCACATTTCACTTCTACCCCTCCTCCTCGCTTCTGACTTCTGCACCACTCTCCCCCATCTCTGCACACATCTCCCTCTATAGCCCTCATCTCTGCCACCACCGCCAAAAGCTTCTCACCTACCCAGCCCGGCTCTATTATCTTCCAGCAGTGTCAGTGGCTCCGCCTCTCTCACTTGCAGGGAGATCATTGGTTGGCACCTTTCCCCGCTGTAATTGCATACAGAGCAGAAAGGGACCTGTGAGAGCCGCCGGGAGGAATCTGTCCTTGCAAACCCAGAAAGCTTCTGGGTTTACAAGTAACAGCGGTGAGCGGGGAGCAGAGGGCGATAGATGGAGATGGTGGAATGCCACAGTTCCAAGTGAAAAAAAAAGCCCTGGCTGCGAGGGCCAGATTTGTAAACCGGCCCAAATACTGGTGTTCTTTGCTGTAAAGTGGGAGGAGTACACTCCTATGTATGAGGTTTACCTAAAAGGGACAGTAAAGATCTCCTAAACACAGTTTAGGAGATATTAACTTTAGATGCAGCTGTTGACTTAACTGGCGCATGTGCTCTGAAGGAACGGCATACTCTCGCCGTTTCATCAGAGCTGCACAGTAAACAGACTCACATGCGTGGGAGTGATGTCACCGGCTCGGGCATTCAAATTGCTGAAGCCCGTGAGCCCAGAATGAAGACCAGGTGGAGATGGAAGCGCCTTCAGTGGTGACAGGCTGCCATAATGTGCTGGTATGTCATTATTATTATGACTTAAAATGCCCAGGGCCCCATTTTTTATGCAGTTTCCTACCATTAAGTGGTATTAATTTTAAAACTAAAACAAAAAAAAAAAAAAAAAAAAAATTTAACATACTGAAGCTTACCAATTCTTTGAGGTGGCAGCATTTTTTTTTTTTTTTTTTAAGCTTTCTTCCCTTAATTTTTACCTGGTGATCTGGCCAGTAACACTTCCTGTCTTAGGCTGGGTTCACACTGGTGCGACACGACAGCCGTCCTACTTTGGATCCGACTTTGCCCTGCGACATGAAGCCGGCATGTGTCCGACTTTCAATGAACGGGGATCCGACTTGGATCCCCGCCAATGCCGGCACTGTGTTTGGTATGAATCTTTAGGGGGGAACTCCGCGCCAAATTTTAAATAAAAAACCGGCATGGGTTCCCCCTCCAGAGGCATACCAGGCCCTTGGGTCTGGTATGGACCTTGAGGGGAACCCCCTACGCCGAAAAAACGGCGTGGGGGGTCACCCCCAATCCATACCAAACCCTTATCCGAGCACGCAGCCCGGCCGGACAGGAATGGGGGTGGGGACGAGCGAGCGCCCCCCCCTCCTGAACCGTACCAGGCCGCATGCCCTCAACATGGGGGGTTGTTGCCTTGGGGGAGGGGGGCGCGCTGCGGCCCCCCCACCCCAAAGCACCTTGTCCCCATGTTGATGAGGACAAGGGCCTCTTCCCGACAACTCTGGCCGTTGGTTGTCGGGGTCTGCGGGCGGGGGGCTTATCGGAATCCGGGAGCCCCCTTTAATAAGGGAGCCCCCAGATCCCAGCCCCCCACCCTATGTGAATGAGTATGGGGTACAGCGTACCCCTACCCATTCACCTAGGAAAAAAGTGTCAATTTAAAAAAAAACACTACACAGATTTTTAAAGCATTTTATTAGACAGCTCCGGGGGTCTTCTTCCGACTTCGGGGGTCTCTCCGGTTCTTCTCCACGCTCTCCGGATCTTCTGCCGGGCTCCTCCGCTCTCTTCTGCTCTTTTGCCGCTCTTTTGCTAAAGCGGAGGAGCCTGGTCTTCAATCTTCTGCCTTCTGCCCTCTTCTCCTGATGTTGACACGACGCTCTCTGGGGCTAGAATGCTCTCTGTGCGCTCTGCTCTGACTTATATAGGCGGTGACCCCGCCCCCTTATGCCGTCAGTCCCTGGGCATGCTGGGACTATGACGGCATAAGGGGGCGTGGTCATCGGGTGATGACCACGCCCCCTAAAACGTCACAGTCCCAGCATGCCCAGGGACTGTGACGGCATAAGGGGGCGGGGTCACCGCCTATATAAGTCAGAGCAGAGCGCACAGAGAGCATTCTAGCCCCAGAGAGCGTCGTGTCAACATCAGGAGAAGAGGGCAGAAGGCAGAAGGCAGAAGATTGAAGACCAGGCTCCTCCGCTTTAGCAAAAGAGCGGCAAAAGAGCAGAAGAGAGCGGAGGAGCCCGGCAGAAGATCCGGAGAGCGTGGAGAAGAACCGGAGAGACCCCCGAAGTCGGAAGAAGACCCCCGGAGCTGTCTAATAAAATGCTTTAAAAATCTGTGTAGTGTTTTTTTTTACATTGACACTTTTTTCCTAGGTGAATGGGTAGGGGTACGCTGTACCCCATACTCATTCACATAGGGTGGGGGGCCGGGATCTGGGGGCTCCCTTATTAAAGGGGGCTCCCGGATTCCGATAAGCCCCCCGCCCGCAGACCCCGACAACCAACGGCCAGGGTTGTCGGGAAGAGGCCCTTGTCCTCATCAACATGGGGACAAGGTGCTTTGGGGTGGGGGGGCCGCAGCGCGCCCCCCTCCCCCAAGGCAACAACCCCCCATGTTGAGGGCATGCGGCCTGGTACGGTTCAGGAGGGGGGGGCGCTCGCTCGTCCCCACCCCCATTCCTGTCCGGCCGGGCTGCGTGCTCGGATAAGGGTCTGGTATGGATTGGGGGGACCCCCACGCCGCTTTTTCGGCGTAGGGGGTTCCCCTCAAGTTCCATACCAGACCCAAGGGCCTGGTATGCTCTTGGAGGGGGAACCCATGCCGGATTTTTATCTAAAATTTGGCGCGGAGTTTCCCCTCAAGATGATCTGAGCACAAGTCGCGTGCCGAAGTCGGATCATGCGAGACGGCAATCCGACTTTGATCCGACTTCAATGATAGTCAATAGGCTGAAGTAGGATCAAAGTCGGACCAAAGTAGTACAGGGAGCATTTCTAAAGTCGGAACGACTTGTGTCGGACCAGTTAGGACGGCTCCCATAGGGAAACATTAAATTTCACACGTCATGCGACATGAGCTCCCAATGTCGGAGCGTTTGTCGGACCAGTGTGAACTCAGCCTTAAGGTGTCTCCAATATGAAAGGAGAAGCAATGCAGACACCTTTGGACAGAAGCACTGACAGTCTGGGGAGAGGGTAGTGTTAGTCGAGTCCATAAAAATCTGAGTACATCTTGAAACCAAACTCCAGCTAACACTTTATATGCAGTTACAGCAACTTTTGGGATAAAGGTTTTACATGAAATGAATAAACGCTGATCATGGTCAGTGTTAGATGGTTGGTCTCAACCCTTACTGCCCCTTTTGTTGGACAGCTTGGTCTGTAAAGGATGTTTAAAAATTATCAGACTCAGTACCGGCCAGAAGCATGCTGGAGTGATGACGTCACACAGGGGCATGGCCAACCGGTAACGTCACTGGGCGACTCCTCCCCTTAGCCATTTAAGAACTGTCAGACGGAGGGAGGACAAGTCAGACGGCAGGAGGTTTTTTTGCACCCCCTTCTTTTTAGGGTCCGGTGGTGCGGTGGGCGTTGAGTGACGTTGGATCTACTTTTTATTTTTTACTAAAGGAAGGAATTGTCAAAAACTGTCATTTCTGACACTTTTTTTGGTGAATGAGTAAGGGTACAGTACTCATTCACGGGGGGGTTTCCTCCCACACTCTAAAGACATGCTGGTAGGATAATTGGATCCTGTCTAAATTGTCCCTCGTATGTATGAATGTGAGTTAGGGACCTTAGATTGTAAGCTCCTTGAGGGCAGGGAATGATGTGAATGTACAATGTATATGTAAAGCGCTGTGTAAATTGACGGTGCTATACAAGTAACTGAAATAAACAACAAACATTCAATAGAAAAAAAATAAATAAAAAAAAACACACCCATGAAATGTCTTCAGTTTAGGCCAATATTCTTCTACATTTTTTTTTTTTTTAAACAAAAATATTGCAATATATGTGTATTGATTGGCTTGCGCAAAAGTTATAGCGTCTACAAAATAGGGGATATATTTATGGCATTTTTTTTATATAATTTTTTTTTATTTTACTAGTAATGGCATTGATCATCGATTTTTTGTGGTACTGGGACATTGCGGTGGCCAGATCGGGCACTTCTTTGGGACCACTGACATTTATACATACATATATAGCCAGATTACCGATTACAGATTCTGTCTCTCTAGAACGATGGCAGCTGCCGGCCACGCGCATCGGCTCCGGCCCCCTAGAGCACTTAGAGGCCGACAAACAGCTATTCGCGCAGTTGTTAATGACTGGTTAATGGTTAATGACCCCCTGCATGGAGGTCTGCTGGGGGAAAATAAAAGTAAATAAAAAAAAAAAAAAAAAAAAAGGAAGTCTGCGTATACGCTATATTACAAAAATTATTGGGACGCCTGCCTTTACAAGAACTTTAATGGCATCCCAGTCTTCGTCCGTAGGGTTAAATATTGAGTTGGCCCAGCCTTTGCCGCTAGAATAGCTTCAACTCTTCTGGGAAGGCTGTCCACAAGGTTTAGGAGTGTGTCTATGGGAATATTTGACCATTCTTCCAGAAGCACATTTGTGAGGTCAGGTACTGATGTGGACGAGAAGGCCTGGCTTGCAGTCTTTGCTCCAATTCATCCCAAAGGTGTTCATCGTGTTGAGGTCAAGACTCTGTGCAGGCCAACCAAGTTCCTCCACACCAGACTCGCTCATCCATGTCCTTTTGGACCTTGCTTTGTGCACTGGTACGCAGTCATATACAAACAGGAAGGGGCCATCCCCAAACTGTTCCCACAAAGTTGGGAGCATGACATTGTCCAAAATGTCTTGGTATGCTGATGCTTTAAGCGTTCCCTCCACTGGAACTAAGGGGCCAAGCCTAACGCCTGAAAAACAACAACTCCACACCATAATCCCCCCTCCACCAAATGATTTGGACCACTGCACAAAGCAAGGTCCCTAAAGACATGGATGTGCGAGTTTGGGGTGGAGGAACTTGAGTGGTCTGCACAGAGTCCTGACCTCAAACATGATAGGACACCTTTGGGATGAATTAGAGCGGAGACTGCAAACAAGGCCTTCTCGTCCAACATCAGTGCCTGACCTCACAAATGCATTTCTGGAAGAATGGTCAAACATTCCCATAGACACACTCCCAAGAAGAGTTAAAGCTGTTATAGCTGCAAAGGGTGGGCCAACTCAATATTGAACCCTACTGACTAAGACTGGGATGCCATTAAAGTTCATGTGCGTGTAAAAGCAGGTGTCCCAATACTTTTGGTGATCTAGTGTATTCAGAAATGTACCAAAACGTGTTTGTCATTTGCTCAGAAATATACTTAGAAGGTTATTGCAATCAAATTACAATTTTGTAGCTCATGGATGAATAAAAAGGGAAAATAAAACTATAAAAAAATTGCCCACAATGAACAAAACCACACCTACTGGAGAGAATGGAAAAACCCACCACAGACTTGTAGAATATCAAATTCTAGTAATGAAGGCAAAAAACAAGGTGTCCCCTCCTACAGCGTAAGACAAAGCGAAAAAAGATTTTATCTGAAGAGAAATATTCAATCTGAAAGTAGTTGGTGGAATGACGGTAAGAAATTCAAGCAGTTTCTAAACATTGAAACTTTTCATGGCCATCAGGGGAAGTTTTATTTAAACAAAGTGGCAATGCTGACCACCTGATGAAGTTTCCTATTGCCTGGTTGTCATGCAGAGGTTTAGGCATAAAACAGTTTTGTAATGGCAACCAGAACATAAAAATAAAATTTAAAAAAATAAATAAAAATCCAAATTAATTTTTCTTGCCCCGGGTCGGATTCACAGGTCAGGTGACTAATTTTCAGCAATTCTTCTGGTTTCTTCCACAACAGGGGGTCCTTTAAAAAGTGGAACATCAGTCCACCTAGTATGGTGGCTTCGCCCCTCCTGGGTGCCACCATAATGGCACATGCACAGATGTACCCTCAGGCCTTGCCTGGCCTTCGGGGCCTGAAAGAACCGTTCAGCACATCTACGCACATGCAGGAGATCTTCCATGCAGTCATAAAGACGGCATACCTCCCAACTTTTTTTTAGATGGGAATGAGGGACACCTATCAGCAAAAGTATGCAGGGATAGGACACACCCCTTAACCATCTCAATACAGTGCAATTTCACCCCCTTCCTGCCCAGGCCATTTTTCAGCTTTCAGCGCTGTCACACTTTGAATGACAATTACGCGGTCATGCAACACTGTACTCATATGAAATTTTTATCATCTTTCCCCCACAAATAGAGCTTTCTTTTGGGGGTATTTGATCACCACTGGGTTTATTTTTTGCGCTATAAACAAAAGAGTGACAAGTTTGAAAAAAAAAAAAAAAAAAAAAAAAAGCATTATTTTTTACTTTTTGCTATAATAAATATCCAATTTTTTTTTTTTTTAAACAAATTTTTTCCTCAGTTTAGGCCGATATGTATTCTTCTACATATTTTTGGTAAAGGGAAAAAAAAAAAAAAAAAAAAAAAAAAAAAAACAAACAATATTGATTGGTTTGCGCAAAAAAGTTATAGTGTCTGCAAAATAGGGGATAGATTTATAAAATTTTTAAAATTTATTTTTTACTAGTAATGGCAGCGAGCTACGATTTTTATCGTGAATGCGGTGGACACTTGACACTAATTTTGGGACCACATTTATACAGCGATCCGTGCTATAAAAATGCACCGATTACTGTATAAATGTGACTGGCAGGGAAGGGGTGAACACTAGGGGGTGATCGAGGGGTTAATCATGTTGCTAGGGAGTGTTTCTAACTGAAGGGGGAGGGGACCTACAAAGGGGAGGAGACCAATCGGTGTTGCTCTATACTGAGAGCACACATCGGCCTCCTCTCCTCTGACAGGACGTGGATCTGTGAGTTTACATACACAGATCCACGGTCCTGCCGTGTTACCAGGCAATCGCGTGTGGCCGTCGGGCACGCGCATCAGGTGCCCAGTGACACGGCGGGCACGCGCGATTGCCGGCGCGCACGCCCCCTGGTGGGCTGGGAAGGCGAGGGCGTCATATGACAGCCAGCGGGCGGTTAAAGGAGAATTGTACAAAAAAAAAAAAAAAAAAAAAAAAAACACACACACAAGAGATCGGTTAAACCCACAGGTGCTTTTTTTTACCACTACTATTCCTTTATATTGGCTTTTGTAATTTACAAAAATGCAGCAATTTAGAATTTGGATGAAAGGTTTAGCTCTGGGAAACACTTTTTGATAGATAAAAAGTGCATTTTATATACAACTATATAGATCAGACCAAAATGAGGGACAAATGAGGAGGAATGAGGGACAAATCAGGGACTGTTGGGAGCTATGGGTAACAGTCTTTGCGCATGCGCAGCAAACTCTGCGCATACGCAGAGAAACTAGTGCATTCACGGGGGGGGGGGGGGGGGGCAGGGTGAAATTTTCACCTAGGCAAGAACTATGAAAGTCCTGCTTTGCAGTACAAAGAACTTACACAAAAGAAAAAATATTCCAATTATAAGTAGGAAAAAGGGGGGGGGGGCAGGGCAGCCCAACCCATCATGCTTTTTAGGGTGAAGGTCCGCTTCAACAGGGAGGACGGTCCTATGTACTGGAAATGTGATAATCTCCTAGTCAGACAATAGACTGCATGAGCTTTCCCGTCATCGCCTTCTTGCATGGCAGCTAAAAATAAAGGAGGACGACGACAGCATGGCTGAAACATGCATAGCTCAGCATAGTCATAGGCTATAAGATATGTGCAGAACAGGCCATGCAGATCAATAATCATTAACAGCATTTCCTGCACCGGGCCCTTTCACGGAGGCCATTAGAACACAGATTAAAAATGCAGCATCCGCCTTTTAGTAAGCTCCAATAAAACACTGAGAACTGATGAACAGAGTGGTCTAGTCACTGTGCTCACGGGCGGGGAGATTTACTAAAAAAAAAAAAAAAAAAGGAAGGAGAGTGCAAAATCTGGTTCAGCTCTGCATAGTAACCAATCAGCTTCCAGGTTTTATTGTCAAAGCTTAATTGAACAAGCTGAAAGTTAGAAGATGATTGGCTACCATGTACAGCTGCACCGGATTCTGAGTGCTCGGGTTTTAGTAAATCTCCCCCATGACCAGTGTTCATTCAGAGGGGAGATTTGTGAAAATGCAGCTTCTATATCACTTTCTGCAAAAAGTGCAAAATTTAGAACGAATGTGACTACTCAGCAATGCAAGTCAGACTTGACACCAAACTCCGGGCAAAAATAAAAAAAAAAAAAAAAAAAAAAAAAAACAAAAAAAAAAAAAAACACACACAACCGCTCCCTCTAGTGGTAGTCAGTACCATCAGTACTTCAGTAATTGTAACTAGCAGCTCTGCATCAGTCTAGGTTCACATCTATGCGGCTGCGCTTGATGCGTTTTTCAGGCACCTTTTTTTAGTTCTTTATTTTTATTTTTGGCTCTTGTATTTTGTGTGTTTTTGCATGCATTTTGCCTTTTTCCACCCCCTCTTTTACACACACTGTACATTGCTGAGTGCCGGGAAGCTGGCTGCTGCGTCCTTAACAACCAATGAGTCATCAGCTGTTGCCACGCCCTATGGCGATATAAGAAATGGCAAACAGCGGGAGACAACACAATTGAGGAAGAATGCGTTGGTGGATCGGCTTTTTTTGTTTTTAGCGGGTAAGCGGCGGTGAGGAAAGACTTCACCAGGGGGGAGGAAGACATTGGTACCGGAGAAAGAAGACAAGGAGCTACGGCGGGGGACATTTTTTTTTTTTTTAAAAAAAAAATAAAAAAAAAAAAAAAAAAAAAAAAAAAAAAAAGGGACTTGTCAAAAACGGCTCTGTTTTTTTAACACTTTAATGCTTTTTAGGGTGAATGGGTAGGGGTAGAATGTACCCCTATACCTCATTCACATGGGGGATCTGGGCCCCCCCCTTTCTTTAAAGGGGGGCTTCCAGATTTCTATAAGCCCCCTGCCCGCAGACCCTCACAACCACCGGCCAGGGTTGTGGGGAAGAGGCCCTTGTCCCCATTAACATGGGGGCAAGGTTTTTTGGGGCAGAGCCCCCCCAGCACCCATCCCTCCCATGTTGAGGGCATGCAGCCTGGTATGGTTTGTGTTTGGGGGGGGGGGGGGGTGGCGCTTGCTCGTCCCCTCCCTTTCCTGACTTGCTAGGCTGCATGCTCAGATAGGGGTCTGGTATGGATTTTGGTGCGGGATAACACACACACTTTTTTTTTTTTAATTTTGGGGGGGGCACGGTCCCCCCGCGCTGAATCCATACTAAACCCAAAGGGTCTGGTATGGACCCCACCCTGTTTTTTTTTTTTGCCGGAATTTTATTCATTTTTTAAATTCAGCTGTCGGCAGGTAGTCCTATGACAGCTGATCACTCATTGGATGTTAAGGATGCGGCGGCCGGCTTCCTGAACCGCTGTCTAAGCAACCAGCTATATACAGTGTTTAAATGTAAAAAAAAAAAAAAAAAAAAAAAAGGACCGCATGACACGTAACAAGAAGCTATTATACACAAAACGTGGCCAAAAAAAGTCCAACCCTTTTCCAAAAAAGCACCAGCTGCAAAATACATAGATGTAAACGTGTACAAGAAACCATGTTAAAATGGACTGTAGTGCGTTTCTGCAAACTGCATAACGCACTAAAAACGCATAGGTGTGAATCTAGCTCCAATTTTGTGGGGAAGAGATACAGCAAATAAAATATAGCATATACAATTGCAACACAAGTCATATTGTAATTTATTATTATTAAAAGTTTCCATTCCAATCTGCAGCGCTGTAATTTTCTGTAAAATGCAATGTAATATGGCAACCTGATGGCATTCTGTACACAAGTAGTGTACTGAATGCCCTCCCCCGGAAATGTAATTTCCTGCTTGTGCGATTGGCTCACTGGTTTTCCCAGATATCAATTTTAGGCATCCCCTGCAACAAAAGTAATATTTTTGTGAAATACTCCTAAAAAAGGGAAATCCTAGCCAAAGGGATGCAAACCCTGCAATTTTACTAATTAAAGCCTTGCAAGTACAGCAGCTGTTTCAGAATGAAATCATAAGCACAAAAAAAAAAAAAAAAGACCCTTGCTCCCTGTGTAGACGCAGGGGGTCACTCTGCAGAGGTGCAACACACTCATTGCTGAGTCAGAGCCAGAGTTCTGCAATCGGCTGAAAATTAACTCTGATTAAAGAGCTATAGGTCTGACCGAGCAAGGGGTGTGTCAGACCTCTGCAGAGAGATCACTGCTTCCACACAGAAAGGGACAGGCTTTTTTTTTTTTTCAGGTTGCAACTACTTTTTAATGAAGAAAAAATAAGGAAATATGTAGACAATTCTAACTTGGATTGTAAAGTCTTTTTTTTTCCTAGAAAAATAACAAACATGTTATACTTACCCGCTATGTACAGTGGTTTTGCAGAGGGCAGCCTTAATCCTCCTCTTCTGGGGTCCCTGGCTGGAGGTCCTGACCCCTCCTCCCTCTTGAGTGTCCTCACAGCAAGCAGCTTGCTATGGGGGCATCCGAGCCAAGCTAGAGCTCTGTGAATCCCTGCTCCCCTTGTACCCTCTCTCTCCTGATTGGCAGAGTTTCATTGACAGCAGCAGGAGCCAATGGCACAGCTGCTGTGTTTCAGCCAATCAGGACAGAGAGTCCCAGACTGACAAGGCACCCGTGGAAATTGCTGGACAGATGGGGCTCAGGTAAGTATTAGGGGGGCTGCTGTACTGGGCACTTTCACCCCTTTCCTGCCCAGGCCAATTTTCAGCTTTCAACGCGGTCACACTGAACAAAATGTGCGGTCATGCAACACTGTACTCACATGACTTTGAGACAGCTAGAGCTTTCTTTTGGTGGTAATCATCACTGGGTTTATTTTTTGCTAAAAAAAACAAAATGAGAAAAAAAAAAAAAAAAAAGTTTTAAAAATTTGCAAATAAGTAATTTTTCTTCTTCACGGATGTGTACTGGTGGCGCAGCACTGATGAGCAGTGCTGACAGGCTTGCCAGTTAACAACTCTCTTCCTCCCACGGACACAGCGTGGGAGGAAAGGACTGCCGATAACCAGCAAGTGTGTTTACATGTAATCAGCTGTGATTGGAGACACTGATCACATGGTAAAGGGAAGCTGCGATTGGCTCTTTGCAGTAAAGAGCCAATCAGATTGCAGTAAAGAGCCAATCGGCCATGTCCTTCAGACACAGCGGTCATAGAGCGTGCAGGAAGCAGGGTTTTGGGAGGACGTCCATGGATGCCCGTGCTGTAGTCTTTTGGCTATAGCGCAGTTGGAAGCTTTTAAGGCCTCAAAATGGTTTACTCATTTTTTTGTCAGACCCAAGTTGGTGTTTAGCAGGGATGCACCGATACCAAGCATTTGCACGGTACTTGTTCTCATGCTCTGGTCCTCCTCCGGTCCCCCTCTGTCCCGGATCTGTCAGGATAGAGATAGAGAGGAAGGAGCCAGAAAATATGTCATTTACCGGTTACTTCCTTTTCTAAATGAGCAGAATCACAGACTCTGTCCATTCATAACTGAGCATCATAAACTGCGTTTCCTATGCTTCAATTTATGATTGAACAGGAGCCTCTGTCTCCTGTTCATTCATCTACAGGGCAGCTGGGGCTGCAGAGAAAGGGACTGGGGAATCTGTGTCCTCAGTCCCTTTGTCTCAAGAGGGAGATGTCAGGGGTCTGTTTAGACCCCAGATATCTCAAAACCCCCTAACAGGGCTGATAAAAATAAAGTAATAAAAAATTTAAAAAACCCACACAACAACATTGTCCCATCCCCGGAATAAAATAAAAAGGTGTTGTAAATTAATAAAATTGTAAAAAAAAAAAAAAAAAAAAAAAAAAACCCCCACACACACAACAAACACCACACTACTCACACAGTCCCCGCCTCAGTGCTGCATATTAGTGCCGCTGTCAAAAAAAAAAAAAAGTGGCATCGGTGTAATCCTAGTGTTTAGCTTAACACACCAAACAAATAAATAAATAAAAATCCCCAATAAATTTTGTTAATATGTATACACCAGCACTTGCAGTTACAACTTTCAATGCTGCTGGCTACTGCTCTCAGTGCTGCTTCCCTGAACTTCCCATTTTCAAAAAGATAAGTGGCAACATTGGAGAGTGCAGTCTGGAGCCAGTCTGTTATCTAAGAGGGGGGGGGGGGGGGGGAGAGGGAGGAGCAGGGGAGTGCCTTGCCATCTTAGGCTATGGGGCTGTGTGTTTTTATTGATGCAGTGTGTCGGGAGACAACTCTTGTCCCTGCATGCAAGGGTGGCTCCATCGGATGCCGCAGGAGGAATGGCACAAGCTTAAAGGATCACTAGTTTTTTTGTTTTTTTTTTTTAACAAACACCAACCCACAACATGTTATACTTCCCTCCACTGCGCAGCTCGTTTTGCACAGAGTGGCCCCGAACCTGGTCTTCTGGGGTCCCTCGGTGGCTGTTTCGGCTCCCCCCCCCCCCGCAAGGACTCAACACCTTCATGCGAGCTCCCTTGAGTGCTTGCGGGCACACTCCAGTGATACAGCCGGCAGCCATAGTCGCTCACTGTATCACTCAGCCCCGCACCCCCGTGCGCTGCGTCATTGGATGCGATTGACAGCAGCGCGAGCCAATGGCTGCGCCGCTTTCAATCCATCCACTCTAGCCAATCAACGGCCAGGCTGAGCGGCGAAGAGGATGTCGGGGGCGAGCACGGGACTTTCGAGGGGTCAGTTTAGTAAAACGGGGGGGTGGGGTGTGGGGGGGGGGGGGGTGCGGTATTGTCAGACGTTTTTTCACCTTAATGCATAGAATGTATTAAGGTGACAAAACTTTTACTTTTACAACCCCTTTAAACTCAAACATAGGCTTAAAAGTAAGCTGCATACTCAGTATATCACTTGGTTCAACTTCAGACCTATTGCATCAGGAAAGCAAGCAATTCACCTGTATTTATAATAGTTAATTCTTGGCCTACATGTTCCATCCGATGCAGATGCACAGATTTGGAGGCCGGCCTAAAAATGCAACACTAAACAGCAACTGTCAAATGTGTTAAAGGCAGGAAACAAATCACATTTTTAGAACTAGTGTGAATTCAGCTTTAAAAGAAAAGAAAAACACACAACAACATTCTCATTTGCGAATCACAATTTATTCCAACTCTGACACCGTCACAGGGAAGGTCACTCATCAATATGAGGATATGGGCGCCGCATTCTATTTTGCAGCTGCGCTAACTTGTCACATTCAGGAGGGAGAAAAATTAAGGAGTAAAATATATAAAAAACACAAAAGGCAGGCAACAGACAAACATGATAACTCAGATGACAAGCCCTTCAGGAGGACGACACGGAGTGAAGCACATTTGGCCTTTACATGCATCACCTAAGATTGAGAAGAAAGCCACTATGACCCCGGGCACCTCCAGATGACTCTTCTATACTTCACTGGTCATCAAGGCCTTCCATTACAGATCCAATCAAATCCGTTCTTGTCAGATTATTAAAGTATGTTGGGGGTGATGGACATTTCATCCACGTACCCACAAAGCTAAGGGGAGGAGGAATGGATGACACTTGAGCAGGCAGTAAACAAGGCGATTACTGCAAGTCTACACGAGTGGTTTTGTGAAGAGAACACCGAGATAAACCTGACAATTTTGGGCAGTTCGAAATGTTAAAGACCAAAACCAGGTAGAGATAAAAAAAAAAAAAAAATAATATATATATATATATATATATATATATATATATATATATATATATATATATATATATATATATATATATATATATATATATATATATATATATATAGTCTTCCTGCTGCATCAGAATGGTGTCTATGATCGATACAGTGTTCCAGTGCGTTAGGCAGTGACTGAATTGCAGTGCAAAAAAAAAAAAAGGATTGTAAATGATCACCTTCCTTATTCTCTCCCCCCCACCCCCCCCCCCCCCTTTAGGCTTCATGTACACTTTGTAAAATTAATTTGACCACCGGCCACAGAAAAAAGCGGCAAAGTCACACCGCGATTTTGTGCATTTTACGGCCAGTGGTCAAAACAATCTTAACCTGAACGCGCTTCTTCCGCGTTCAGGAGAAGGAGGTTAAGGTAGGTTGAACCTCCCCCAACCGCAGCAGCTACTAAACAATCCTAAAAGCTTATGTGTACATGGACCAGTGGCAGTTTAAGGACGCACGGGCGCCACCCTCTCTCTCCAGCCACAACCCTCTGTGTAGAATGGATAGATTCAAGCATAGCACAAATCTATCCATGGCCGCTGTAGCCATCCCCTCTATTCTTGCATCCTGCCCCTTTTTGGGTGGATGTTTTTTGAAGCACCCGATTAGAGCCATAGGCTTCAAAAAAGGTGGACTTGGAGCGCAAAGCGTTGCGCTCGCAGTTCACCCAGGTGTGTTAGAAAAGCAAGTATTCATTTGCTTTGCTAACACTGGCTGAGAGGCGGTTCAATCAGGAGGCACAGATCTAATACCCATCACCCAATTAGCTGAAGGCACAGGCGCTCCGATTGGATGCCCAACAGAACAGAAGAAGAGACGCACGAGAGAACCATGGAGGGCACAGGAGCCATCGCCTGACCTGCTGTATGTCCCACAGCTCACCAGTCACCAGGATGGGGTAAATGTGTGTGCCGATCAGACAGTGAGCGGCGGGGGGGGGGGAGGGGGCAGGGGGGGGTATAGGGGGAGGTCACAGAGGATGCAATTGATTTTTTTTTTACCCCAGTATTTTTCAGTTTGCACCCCCCCCAAAAAATGTTGAGCACCAGCCAATGACATGGACACATAGGCTTTAAAGTTGAGTTTAGGAACTTTGGCAAAAAAAAAAAAAAAAAAAAAAAAAAAAAAGCCAAAAGCTCCTAAACTCAAGTTTAGTAAAATTAACCGAAGAGAAATCCAAATTAAAAAAAAATAAATTTGGGGTGACCACCGTGCCTTCAAATCAGCATCTATTCTTCTAGGTACAGTGCCTTAAAAAAAAATTATTCACACCCCTTTAAAATTTTCTACATTTTGTCATGTTACAACCAAAAACATAAAAAGTATTTTATTGGGACTTTATGCGATAGACCAACACAAAGTGGCACATAATTGTGAAGTGGAAGATAAATGGTTTTCAAATTTTTTTACAAATAAATCTCTGAAAAAAGGTGTGGCTTGTACTTGTATTCAGTGTGCCATACTCTTTCCACTTTCAGATGATAGATTGCACACTGCTCCGTGAGGGGTTATAAAAAGAATATCCCAAGCTTTTGAACCTAACCCCGCTTTAAAAACGTCTCTACAACTTTATCCCTGACCTGGCTGGTGTGTTCCTTGGCCTTCACGATGCCATTTGTTCATTAAGGTTCTCTAACAAACTTCTGAGGGCTTCACAGAACAGCTGTATTTATACTGAGATTAAATTACACACAGGTGGGCTCTATTTACTAATTAGGTGACTTCTGAAGGCAATTGGTTCCACTAGATTTTAGTTAGGGGCATTGGCATTGCTAGGTCTACAAGTGATCTGGGGTTAGAGCACATAGCAGCGAAGTAAAGTCATATGCTTGGGCAGGCATACACATGTATAGAATTTACATCAGGGTCGCAAGAGAGAGGGCCGGCAGTGAGCGATGAGGTAATCTCTCAGCTTCCCGCAACTGCACAGTGAGGGTGGAACAGCAGTGCTGCAAGGCGGGCGGTGAGATACCTCTCTCCGCCGGCTCTCCTTGTGCTGTCTGCCGGCTGGCTCTCTGTCTGTCATGCTGCCCGCCCACTCTCCTGTGCTGTCGGATGGCTGGCACTCCTGCTTTGTCATGCTGCCCGCCTGCTCTCCCGTTCTGCCCGCCGGCTCAGTCATACAAAATTGCCCGCTCTCCGGTTCTGCCCACTGGGTCTCCAGCTCTGCCATGCAGCCTGCCACACACATGGCCCAGTGGTTCGGGGACCCCTGTAGAGAATCAAGGCTATAACCTCAGAAGCCACCCCCTAGCGACGCCACTGGTTAGGGGTATCAGAATAAAAAAGGGGCTGAATACAAATGCACGCAACACTTTTCAGATATTTGTAAAAAAAAAAAAAAAAATTTGAAAGCCATTGATCATTTTTCTTCCACTTTGGTTCTCTAACAAACCTCTGAGGGCTTCGCAAAACAGCTTTGTTTATATGATATTAAAATTAAACACAGGTGGACCCTATTTACTAACTTCTGAAGGCAATTGGTTCCACTAGATTTTACTTAGGGGCATCAGCGTAAAGGGGGCTGAATACAAATGTATGCCACAACTTTCATATTTGTAAAAAAATTTAGAAAACCCACATAATCTATCATGACCATGCATAAATGTGTACCACGTTACCCATGGGTATTGGTCCCTAGGAGAACAAAGCTGATGTATCCAGATACAGCATAGCAGAACAGCACAAACAAGTGGCGCAGCACACATTATCAGGTGAGATTACAAAACATAAAAGACGATTCGGAGATCAGAACACAGATTTTCTCCAGCTACAACTCATGTACCAGCCAGACAGGCAGAAGGCACGTTTAAGGAGCATTTATAAATAAAAAGAAAAAAGCGTGGCGCTCTGGAACAGATGTAACGCGGCCCTCGTCCTCTGGAGAAAGAGAAGGAGAGTCTTGAAGAGCGATGGCAGAGCGGCAATACAGCCTGACCTTCACGGACCACATCCTTATTACACGCACAACAGAATTTCACATAACACATCAGCCCGGGTGCTTAACAACAAGAGCGCAAAAAAAAAAAAAAAAAAAAAAAATTTATCACACGCCAACTCGCCTAAGGAGAGCAAATTATCCTCATTTCTTTCAGAGGGAATATACATTTTATAAAAGGGGGACATACCCAACTGGTATTGACAGCAGTAAACCATGCACAGGTCACCCAGAGCAGTCCAAGCAGGTTTGTCATGCACTTTTATTCAACGAGGCAGCAAACACACAGTTCCAATACTTTCTACAATGAGCGGCCACTCCTGCCAAACAAAGCATATAAAAAAAAATAAAATAAAATAAATGCATGCACATAATAGCAAGCCATCCACCTGGCAAAAAAAACAAAACAAAAAAAAACAAAAACCCATGTGTCGAGACAAAGGAAAAAACAAAAGACAAAAATCTGACCAGTATTAAAAACATTAAATCACACACTATGTGCCCTGAAACATGTAGTCCTGGCAAGTGGCGTCACTTTCTGTTAGCGGATCAGCTGATCCCTGTGTTCTAGCTACGTCCTTTCTGGCAACTCATGCTTCCCCGCTGTTCGGCCACAGTGGACGGCATACAGGATCTGCCCTCCATCCAGATCTCCTGGTTTACGCAGGTTCCCCCTTGTCATCAGGGCCCTCCGACACACCTCTCCTGCTGCAGGTCGGGATCGGATCCACCTCTGGTAATGCTGTTCCACATTGAGCTTTGGCTTCTTGCTGCAATAAACTGTTTATCGGACTTCCGGCTATTGAGGTTACTGTTCTCTGGATTTCCAATCATTATTAGCCCTACACACATGGCTCATTAACAGTTTATATTCAGGTGCACTGTTGCATGAGCGTCTGGCGCTGGTTTGATTGTGCCATCTTGGATGTGAAGTCAGCAGACTCAATTCGCTCACTCAAGTTGGCACTCTATAGCAGAGTTTCTCAACTGGAGAGTTCCCCAGGGGTTCCCCCACGACCTACCTGTCAAATCGCAGGTAGCTGATAAGTAGATCACATCCCCACTGCCGACACATGCAGAGCAATGCAGGGAAGCAGTCCTGAGTGCTAGTTCTGGTGCGCTGTTCCCTCCTCCCCTCCTGTCTATCTAAGGTGCTTGAATGGCACATCACATGGAATGGAGAGGAGGAGCTGGTGGGGGAACAGGACGCCACATAAGGACTCATCACAGTTGCTTCCCTGAGTTGCTCTGCATTTAAAAAGGAAAATGCTACTGTAATGTGCCCTGCTGACCCCATATACACTGCTTATCTCAAGTTAGACCCAAGAATTGAGCATCTGTGCAGAAAAAAAAGCAAGCAAGCACAAGTTTCATATTAAAATAGGCGTTTTACTACTATTGCTAAAACGGATGGTATAGCAACAGCTTGCTGATCACACAGATGTCTCGTGTAGATATGAGCTTTATGTCGGTTCCCTGAGTTCTCAAACTTTGACAGGAATTTCTCCAAAAAAAGTAAAAAGTTTGAGAAACCTAGATCTATAATATTCCCCTTTCACGAACATTAAAAATTATGTAAGGGGTTGAGGGGAGAGGTAGGGAAGCTGGGCCAACACATAGTAATTAGACACTCCTAGAAGAGGAAAAGGCTATGACATGTGAGGGAGAGGGCTGTGCTTGGTAATTCATTCTGGATTAGGCAAGTTTAGAAGGGACACTACAGGTGAAAACAAAACAAAAAAATAAATAAAATAAAAACAAAACACAAAACAAAACCAAAACAAAAAAACAATCAAAAAACAAGAAAAACACACACCACACACAGGGACCACCAGCACTGCAAGGGTTGAATGCTTGTTAAAATCTAGGGGCGCATAGTGCAGGCTCTATTACTTACTTCCTACCCCACACTCCGGTGTCCTCCTCCACTACACAAAGCTCCAATCTCTGGGCGGAGGCTGATCACATACAGTACAGGAACATTAACTCTGTATTGTATGATGAGACATGAGTGCAAACGAAGCTGCATGCAGCTTACACAGCAGGCTGCAAGGGACCGGTCGCAGCACTGGAGGGACCCTGCTGAAGCCATGGGGGTAAGGGAGTATTTACTTCCTTCCTGTGCACCCCTAGACAGAATGAGCTTTTAACTGTTGAAGTATAGGGGGGTAGACCTTCAAGGGTGATTTTTTTTTTTTTAATTCCTGGAAGTTGGGCTTTAAAAAGCCTGGATGTTTCTGCGATTTTATCTGCAATGTTTTTTACGTTGATGGACATTAACCCTGGACCTGTTCCCTATTTAAAATGAATAAAAATTTTTTTTAAAAAATTAGAAGGGGAACAACATTTTCACTTTTTTTTTTTTTTTTTTCACAGAATATTAGAGGAACTACAGGAAGATAAAAAAAAAAAAAAAAAAAAAAAAAAAAAGATACAAGCTATAGGCGACAGTCACCATCATTGTTCCCTTCAGGTACAAACCTTGTAATGCCTCCCATTTCCCCAACACAGTATTCCCTGAGCTCACACAGATGGCACACCCCGATAAACAGCTAAGCAGCACATTATCTTCCACTTTCACAGTGTGAAAGTCTGAGATTCAGATAAAGTCAATCAGTATCACTTGAAGCCTGGGATGAGGCATTCCATCTACAGCTCCGTACTGCCATAGAAAACTGCTGACACAAACAGTCATTTGTTATCTGAACCCTGCACTGTACCACAGTGATAAAATACCATTATAGCTCGGCCTTATGGTGCATTATAGATCAAGCATCTTTCTGCTTAAAAAAAAAAAAAAAAAAAAAAAAAAAACACAAAATAAAAATAAATAAACTCAAATTCTCGATTAAGGTTACTGACAAGGTTTTGTATGCAACAAAATTACCTTAAAAAGATAGGTTTGATTTTCTTAATTTTTTTGCCTATATCTGGCTAGAGAAATAATTTCACTGTTTTTTTACCATAGTGGTTCTTATGCTGGTAATTTTTTTTTGTTTATATGGTTAATATCTGCTCAGGTGATAGGGCAGGCGTAGTCCTGTTTGACATTTCTCCCGGGCCTACAAAGTTGGATCTGAAGTATAGCACACATATTACCATGCCTCTTTTAGAATGTTTTTAAATATGTAGTATTAGGATAGCCTCTTCATGGTCAACCACTTGGATATAGTCTCCCATGCTTACTCATGGACTTTGCATGCGTTTATAGCGAACCCCTCATCATCTTCCATCTATTGTCACCAATTTCCCTTATAGTACTGTCTTCCTAGCCAGTATACAATTTCATACCTGATTGTGCTCCTCAACAATTTGTATTTTCTTTTTTTAATAACATCAAAGGAGGACTGAAACAGAAATCAAAAAGTTAATAAAAAGGAATGCATTTTCTTAGAAATGTTTCTCCTGGGGGGGGGGGGGGGGGGTTGTAAATCACCCACACACCACATTCTGGGTCAACAGGAAACATGCTGCACTTTGTTTTCCAACTTCCCCCTCTCCGACCATCAAGATAGAGAACACGTTGGAAAGACGTGCATGAAGGAAGGAGGGGGCTTTATAGTTAAATAAAAATACATTTAAAAAACAGAATTTAAGAAAAAAACAAAAAAAACAACAAAACTACAACTCCATTAGAAGCACGGAGTTCTATAATTCACAGCATACACGTTAATTTATCAGCATTGTAATAGTAGTCCAAACGATAGTTCGACAATCCAATATAAAAACCTTACTTGAAAAATCTTTCAGGTCGGGAAATGAAATACAATATGGAAATATAAGATCGCAGATTTTGACCATAGCTAGACTTTAATAAGTAGTGCAAAGTTAATTTTGTGCATCTAAACCCAAAAAACAAAAAAACAAAAAAAAATATATAAATATAAATATAATAATATACGTTAGTTTTGTTAATAACTGGCATCCTACCGCCACCACCCCCCCACCCCTTCCTTACCTGAACACGGAAATGATTAGGACTACAGGACACCTCCTCCCTCGTCTCTCAAAAAGATGGGAGAGTTGTGTAGTTTGAAAGAGAACTGTGCTGGGTTGAGAACACAAATTGCATTTTTTTCCCCACTGGATTTTTTTTTTTTTTTTTTTTTTTTTGTGTGAACTTATTGAATAAATAGAACCAAAACAGTTAGCATATTTAACAAGTCAAAGGGATGCACTTAAGAGAAGCTCACTTTTTGGGTTTACATACACTAGAAAAAGAAAAATTAAAACTTCACCACCATTGCTTGTCCAAGGCAGGGCAGTACTTAACAGCCATTTCTATAGGTCCTTTGAAAAGTTGGAGCATGTGCCATATAGAACAGGGGTCTCCAAACTTTATAAACAAAAAAAAAAAACAAAAAAAAAAAAAAAGGGGACAGTTTAAACGTCCTTCAGGCTTTAAGGGGGGGCCAGACTGACTGGTGGGGGTAGAAAATGCCATGCCCTCATTGGTGTCAGTTGGAGGAACAATGCCCTAAGGGCCAGATAAAGGCAAGCAAAGGGCTGCATCAGGGCGCCAGAACAGTTTGGAGACCACCGATACAGAATGGGCATCCTACCAAAAGTATGGAAACAGCTCCTATTTCATCTAGACAGGCCCTGGTGTATGCTTAGCCTTTTAGTCAATGATCTGCTGGAAATATGCAAAGATCAGAAGGTCCAACTTCACTGGCTTGCTCCAGGACAGAAAACGCAGGAGACCAAAAACAGCCAAAATGTGGGATACGTACATGCTGGGACCAGCTGACAACTGGAAAACTTTCACCTTTGTTGGTAAGACGTGGCATGTGCAAGTCACTACAGCTTGGTGGCCCCCCATCATTTCAAGGCTACAATAGCAGCCGCCCCATCATCTTGCTAAGGATCTAGGCGCTCAAGCATAGCCATGTGCCATGACTATCCCAGCCCCGGATGAGCTAAAGCTCCTTCTATGAGTTAGCATTAATTATGAGCCAAGAGAGGACATTTACTAAGCAAAGCAAATGTTCTTATCTTTTCGATCAAAATTCATTAAATTGCCAGGAAACCAAATACCATCTGCTAGCCGTAAATGTTGCTAACAGCTCTAGGGAAACAAGGAAGCTCATCACATAAAAATGCATGTTTCCAAAAGGTTAAAAGATAGATGTACTTTCACAACATAAAGCTCCATATGCCCTCATTGCTTTTTTCAATTTAGAAATTATGCCCGGGTATGGATTTCTGCATAACAAATATTGGCTTGTGGTCTAGGGCAACAAGTCTGACTTGGGCAATACACAAGCACCATACATGTTACTGGCTAACAGCAACACATGTACAAGGACTGCACCAAAATATTGCAAAAGTGGGCAGAACTTTTTTTTTTTTCTTCATAGGTTGTCCAAATTCAGTAATGCCTCTTTTTCAATGCAGGTAAATAATGGATTCCAGCAGAAGCAACAAGCCATCATTGAGATCTTAATGAAGAAGGGGTTCAGGCTGACCGACAGCCACAGAAGGCTACAGAATGTTTACCAGGAGGACACCACTGACAAGAGCACTGTGCAGAGATGGATAAAGAAGGGAAAACTAGTATTGAAGACATACTATGTGGTGGTAGACCGTCAATGTCAGACAGTCTGCACTTCATCAAGAACTCAATGACAACACATTACTTCTGCTTGGAATCCATTATTTACCTGCAATGAAAAAGAAAAAAAGTTATCTACCAACATGTGAAATTTGAACAGCCTATGTTGATTTAAAAAAAAAAAAAAAAAAAATGTATGCCCAATTTTGCATTACTTTCGGTATAGCCCTTACTTAACAAGGTTGCAAGTTGGTGTGGCCTGCCCGTTAGTGACATTCATTTGAAAAGGTCTATATCCACTTAACGACCGCCGTAGATGTTTAAAGAAAAAAAAAAAAAAAAAAAAAAAACGCAAAACAAAAAAAAAACACCAAAATAAGGGGGGGGGGGGCAAATCATTTTGGGTACAGCATTGCATGACCGCGCAATTGTTAAAGTCCCGCATCTCAAAAAATGGCCTGGTCATAATGGGGGGGGTCACACAAATCTTCCAGAGGTCAAGTGGTTATACTACAGTCCCTTAAAAGTAGAATATTGAAACTGGGTAAATCCCATGCTTTGCCTACACTTCTAGTCATTGGTGCCAAGGGAACTGATCCAAATGAACTAGTCCCTCCGTCTGTTGGTCCACAGCCTTAGTGTTACTTATGTGGCTATGTCATCCAATCAGGTTTGTGTGATACCAATTCTAGCCAGTCAATTTGGGTGGGAGGAGAATGGCTCAGATGGCCAAAACCCAAATCTCCAAATTCCCTTTTGCTGCGGTGATCCGACTTCTTTTAAGAGTGATAGTCTTATCAATATTTCTATTTCGCGTTCCTGGCAAACAAGGCTCATAAAATAGTGCTGCAGTGATTACCAGCTGGGTCCTGGAAACAGTAAACAAGTGTACATATTCGCCAACACACCATGGATCAACAATCGCCGTCCAAAGGTTATCTTTTATTGCAGAGAGATCACACCACAGAGATGAGTGTAATGTTCCGAAGCCGCACAGGACCCCTTCTTCAGGCATGTGATGGCACATGCCTGACGAAGGGGTCCTGCATGGCTTCGAAATCTTGCACTCATCTCTGTGATGCAATAGGATTTCTCTGCAAAAAAAAAAAAAAAACCCCCCCCACACACACACCTTTGGACGGCAATTGTTGATCCATGGTGTGCTGGCATATATGTACACTTCAATGTACGTTCTCTATGTTCCCACAGTATGTTGGAATACAGCCATACTTTCTCGCTCTCTCCGGAGATAGACTATAGTCTAGGTCTAGATGTGCAATGTGCATAGAGTAGTGTACAGGGCCACAACCAATGAGCACTGCTTGTTCCAAACAAAAGTTTGGGAGCTCACCAAAGACATTCAAAAAAGGAGGCAAAAAAAAAAAAAAAAAAAAAAAAAAAAAAAATTTAAAAAAAAAAAAATAAATAAAAAACACACACAAACACACACACACACACACACACACACACACACACACACTAAGAACAGGTACATTAGACCCCTCATATCTCACCTGCCCTGCATTGAAGCCAATGGAGCACAGATCGCAGTCCATGAACTTCTTTCCCACTGTGGCGGGCGAACTCGGAAGTGATTAATGCAGATCGCTTCTGGGTTTCCAATGACGTAGCCCTGACTGTACTGATGTCCCCTGGAAAGGCAACATCATAGGGGCCTAAAGGGAAATCTTGTACCTGGTCTGCAAGATTTCACAGTATTGTACTGTACAATGTGCAAGATGGAGAGCATAGCATCGTGCAACTTATCTCACGTATGAGGTTTCATTCAGCCGTTTACATAACTAAAAACGTCTTGCCGCTAAATTTTGGGGACTTTTTTTTTGCGTTGTCTTTAATAGATGATTGTAATGTCATACCAGGCATGCACGGGATAAGCCACAGGACGTCACACAGTTCATCTAATGCATGTGGAATAGGACCCCAGAAAATCTTAACATGGTGGTGCTGGAGCCAAAAGACCCATATCTGTGAGACACATATGCGTATGGTCGGCGAAAGGGGTTAAGATGAAGGGGGGGCAAATGTCACAAAAACACCAAACAGCACAAAGACAAGCCTCAAACCTTCAGGCACAAAGTCATTTGGAGTGATGAGACCAAAATTGAGCTTTTTGGGTACAACCCTAAACGCTACATTTGGAGAGGAGTGAACAACAAGGCCTATGATGAAAGGTACGGAGGTGGAGCGCTGATGTTTTGGGGGGGATGTGAGCTACAAGGGCACAGGAAAATCGGTCAAAACTTATGGCTAGATGAATGCAGTATGTTATCAAAAAATACTGGAGGAACATTTGCATTCATCAGACAGAAAGCTGCGCATGGGACATACGTGGACATTCCACCATTACAATGATCCAAAACACAAGACCAAGTTGACCTATTATTGGCTACAGCAGAATAAAGTGAAGGTTCTGGAGTGGCCATCTCTGTCTCCTGACCTCAATATCATTGAGCCACTCTTGGGAGATCTCAAACGTGCAGTTAATGCAAGACAGCCCAAGAATTTACAGGAACTGGGAGGCTTTTTGCCAAGAGGAATGGGGCAGCTTTACCATCTGAGAAGATAAAGCGCCTCAACCACAAATACCACAAAAGACTTAAAGTTGTCATTGATGTTAAAGTACACAGTATTAATAACTGATGTATATAAACTTTTGATCAGGGTCACTTGGGTAGTCTTGTAATTATGACAAAAAAAAAAAAAAAGAAGTGTAAAACACAGTTGATTGACAATAAATGGCTTCAGCCAAACACTAACCATGAATGAAAGAGAAAAAAAAAGAAAAGAAAAAAAAAAAAAAAGTGTGCCATCATTCATAGCCTCTGAAAAAAAATGGCCAAGATATCAAATTCTGCCAGGGTATGTAAACTTATGAGCACAATATAAATTATTTATCTGATTCCTACTGTATTAAAAAGTGTATTGTATTTGTACCATCTACCCTCAAGTTGTAAAGCGATATATATATATATATATATATATATATATATATATATATATATATATATATATATATATATATATATATATATATATATATATATATATATATATATATATATATACACATACACATACACACACACACACACACACACACTACATCATATCCCTCTCTACTACCTAGAGCATATATGACAGGAACGTGTGCGAGATGCATCTTGTGAGGCCAGGGTTACAATCACCAGTGCCTCCCTTGACAACCAGGAAGTAGAAAAACAGCAATTGTAGTAAAAGCAAAAAATGTTTCTTGCTTTCATATCAGCATGAGCAGCTATATACTGATGCAATTTATATTTGAAGTGAAAAAAGGGGGGGGGGGGGGGGGGGTCTACTTTGAGGCCGGGTTCACACTGGAACCGGTTGCGGATCGCACAGGGGCGCTGTGTGTCCCCGTTCCCCATTTCAGGGATGAATCGGGCCAAATCTATGCCTGAATTTGGCCCTGAAACGGAGCCAAAGACGCACAGCTTTTCTGTGCAGCGCTCTCCGCAGCCGGAACGGAGATATGTGAACCAGCTCCATAGGGAGCCAGTCACATTCTCCTGCTATGCGAATAGGATGCGGGGAAAACCACATCTAATTCGCATAGGTGTGAACCCGGCCTAAAGCAACAAACTTCCTTTTTCAATATCCCATTTTCATTTCAAAGCGGTCACGACTTTATATGGTTCTTCCATTTATTTACTTTTTAGGGTAAACTACCCCATTTCACTGCCTATGAACACCAATGCAGGGGGAAGTTACCTCATTGCCACCGACTACCAGTGTAGGTTGGGGTTAAATTCAAATGCCATAACCACCAAACTAGGAGAGGAAGGTGTTACCTTCACTGTCACCGACCACCAAAGTCAATAGTCAAATCAGTGCTGGGACTCGCTATGGCATCCACTGGCCCCAGTGCCATTTGTAATTATACTTTCATGTTCAGTGTACATTGCATTGCAAAAAATAGCAGCTGGGCCAGCTGAGGTGCGAAAAGGTGCTGCTATCATGTGGTCCTCTGGAGGTGTAAGGGGCTGCACTTTTGGTCCTCTAGATCTAAAATTTTTCAGTTGACTAGCACTGTCAATGCCACGCAGCATCTGGAAGCTCCAGCCGTATAAGCAAACGGCTGATCCACAGTGTGGAGGCCTTACTGGCCATGGAAATTAGGCATTTCTCTTCATTGTGTGCGTTTTACATGATTAGAGCTTGCAATGCATCTGTTTGCAAACAGTCGGCCCTCATCCAGTGGGCTTGCAGCGAGATCGAAGCCTCAGCGATATGTAGCCGGGACTCAGGTGTGTTGTATTTTCACACTGAAACACGGTTTAACATAAAAAGAGCAGACTGATCAGAATAATTCCATGAAGCTTTTCCTTCACCCTGGAAGCCTACAGCAAGCGGCACATCAAACACAATGAGCCAAATAAAGAACGAGCTATGAAGACGAAGGCCGTAGGAGTGAAGTGATCAGAATTAAGCTGCATTAATTTTCCTTCGCTGTACTGTACAATCAGAAAGAAAGAAAAGAAAGAAAAGCACTCTGATTACAATATCGTCAATCACTGAGTACGCTAAAGGCCTTCAGGAGATTAACCCGTTTGCTGCTGGACTGTTCTATGTATTCAAAAAGGATCAATACCTTCTCTCCTGGGGAAAAAAGGACTGCTTAGTGCTGAATACAGTTGTGCTCATAAGTTAACATACCCTGGCAGTCCGACTTTGAAAATGCTCCCTGCACTACTTTGATCCTACTTCAGCCCACTGATTATCACTGAAGTCGGATCAAAGTCGGATTGCAGTCTTAACTGACCTGACTTTGGCATGCGACTTGTGCTCTGAGGATCTTGAAGGGGAACTCCACGCCAAATCTTCCCGATTTTCCTCCCAGTCCAGGGACCCAATCGGGGTCTCAGGACACTTCCTGTTCAGCCGGGGAGGAGAAGCAACGGCCCAGCTCTTCTGTCTTCCTCCCTCCGAAGGTAAGGTTTGTCTCCCGCAGAGGGGAGGGGGTGGATCACCACTGCCTTCTCGTACGTCTAATGCTTGGGGGAGGGCAGGGGGGGGGGCTTGCCACGATCGCCACCTTCCTGTCCGTTTCTCTCCGCTGGGGGGGGGGGGCGTTAGACGCCCCCACCCTGGAATATTTTGCACCAGCTGCCCAAGGGCATGGGGGGGCTCATGGTGGTTTTGCATTACATCATACTTGCCAACTGTCCCAGATTTGCTGGGACTGTCATGCTTTTTACTAAGCTTTCCCGGGATGGCCGTGCTCCAGGCAGCATCCCAGAACCTGTACTGTGCCCTCCTGACTCCACCGACCCCCCCCCCCCCCCCCCCCCATATCAACCAATTATACTTTATTTATGTAGCCAAGGGTTTGTTACTATAGTTACTACAGTGGTTATTATTTCAAATGAGTTTGGCTCCATCTAGTGTCTTCTTAATGTTGTTAGGATTTTCTTCTAATTCCTGAGAATCAACACAGCAAAGCATTGTGGGTGATGTAGTTTAGAGGAGGAAGTGACTGTTAGCTGGATCAGCCCTGAACTACAATACAAACAATGCAAAGAATGCAAAGAACGTAGCACTGCATGCAGTAATAAAAGGACCAGCACGGCCATCTTTCAGCCTCTCTGGACGCCATTCAAAGCCTGCCAGCAGGAGGTCTGTGTGTGTGACCAGGAGTGAGAGACTGCGGCCTATACAGTGCGAAGCCTGATCGTCAGCCTCTGAGGTACTTCAGAGTACAGCCTTTCCAGTCTAGCAAGTGGACCGGTTTGCAGCACCAGAACATCTGGAAGCTTCCTGCAATTCAGTCATCCAGAGTTGCGGTACAGCGCAGCGGCGCCATCTTTTCACCAGGCGGAGACATCAGGAGGGGAGTCCGGACGAAGCCTCACAGACTCTGGGTCTATTGTGGTGAGAGGGCACCTGCCCATTCCAGTAAAGTGCACAGTTTGCTGAGTATTCTACAGACTGCTGGTGAGACTTGTAGTTCCACAGAGGTGAATCTACTTATTCACAGCCATCATACAGCTGGACTCTGGGGTTTGTTTGTTCCCTGCGCTGTAAGGTCAGTACTGTAATATTATATATATATATATATATATATATATATATATATATATATATATATATATATATATATATATATATATATATATATATATATATATATCTATCTATCTCAGGAGGAATCCACAAGTGCTATATTTCTTCAGTTAAGCATTTATCAGCATACCATTCATTATACAGTGATTTCTTCTACCTTTCTTTGTGGATTACAAATACTGCAGTTTAGACGACAGGCTAGCTAAAGATATCTGGAGTCAAAAGAACTTTTACTATCCTTTCTACCAGGCACTGTTACTCTATTTGTGGTTTGAACTTTGAATTACCACCTAGGGGGAAACATTGAGTACATGTTAGACATTGCATTGTGTTATTGAATGTAAGGAATATTGTACAGCAATTTGGTGTGTGCATTGAGGCCTCAGAGGGAAGGTGTTTATAATACAGGCATTGAAGGATATTGAACAGGTGCACCACTGTGCACCTGTTTGCATATACTCCCAGCAGTGATTATACAACAGTTTGCCTATATAAATTAAGTTATATCATTTGTCATTTACTGTTTGTGTTTATTCACATTGTTCATTGTGTTCCATCATTCTAGTAAACTTTGAGTGGTTCAGTGGCAATTGTGTGAGTTTCTCATTGATAACATCTTATTGTAGAATGGAACCCAAGGTGTCAGAGGCAAGAGAGGATCTGCAGAGTCGGGGTAGCCAGTGGGGTATAGAGTTAATCAGCAGCCCTCATGGGAGTACCGCTACATGTATAAACATAAAGCATAGGGAGAGAGCGTGGAGTCAACATCGGAAGAAGAGAGGGAGAAGACAGCGGACAGAGGGAGAAGAACCGGAGAGGGCTAGAAGACATCAGTGGAGAAGACCCGGAGAGGGGAGAAGAACTGGCAAAAAGCATCAGCTGAGGAGGCAGAAGAGTTGGAGAGGGGAGAAGAAAATCGGAAGAGACAACAGAGCTTCCTTAATAAAATAACTTTAACACCTTGTGTAATGCATTTTATTTTTGACTTTTTTTTTTTTTTTTTAATTTAGGTTAAATGGGTTGGGGTACAATGCACCCCATACTCATTCACATAGGGTGGGGGGCAGGAATCTGGGCCCCCCTTGTTAAAGGGGGGCTTCCAGATTCCAATAAGCCCCCTGCCCGCAGACCAACAACCAGGGTTGTCGGGAAGAGACCCTTGTCCTCATCAACATGGGGACAAGGTGCTTTGGGGTGGGGGGGGCGCAGGGCACCCCTGCCCCAAAACACCCACCGCTCCCCCATGTTGAGGGTATGCAGCCTGGTACAGTGCTCGCTCACCCCCACCCCCTTTCCTGCCCTGCTGGGCTGTGCGTGCAGATAAGCGTCTGGTATGGATTTTGGGGGGACCCCCAACGCCATTTTTTCAGCGTGGGGGTTCACCTGAAAATCCATACCAGACCGAAGGGTCTGGTATGCTCTTTGCGGGGGAACCCATGTTTTTTTTTTTTTTTTTTTTTTTTTTTTTTTTTAACATTGTGCGTGGAGTTCCCCCTAAAGATTCATACCAGACAGACACAGTGCCTGGTATTGTCGGGGATCAACGTTGGATCCCTGTCCATTGAAGTTGGACGCATGTCGGACTTCAAGTCGCAGGTTAAAGGAGTATCCAAAGTGGTACAACTGTCGTGTCGTTCCAGTGTGAACCCGGCCTGAGGCTGGGTTCAGACTGGTACAACTCGACTGTTGTATGATTGTCAAACCCTGCGACATCGGTCCTACTTCCATCCGAGTTGAATTAATAAGATAAGATTTTACCCCGACTTTGAGATGTTCTGATTGGTCAAAGGACAAGTCAGACTAATCCCAGTGTGACAAATTTCTTTTACTGCTTCTGTAATCACCATGTCGGATGGTTAGGACAAGGATCCAACGTCAATGATATTCAATGGGCAGAAGTAGGAATAAAGTTTGACCAAAGTAGTGCAGGAACCTTTTTCAAAAGTCGGACCAGTTAAGACGGCTCTCATAGGGAACCATTTATTTATACATGTCACGCGACACGTGCTCCCAAAGTCTGAGCATGTCGTACCAGTGTAAACCCGCCCTAAAAAGGTCAGTGAGTTTCTGGACTCCTGACAGACCCTTGCATCTTTCATTCAGTGCTGCACTGATGTTTCTGGATTCTGAGTCAAGGGGAAAGCAAAATAAATGTCAAAGGATCTGCAGGAAAAAGGTAGTTGAACTGTATAAAACAGGAAAAGGGATATAATAAAATAAAAAAAAAAAAAAAAAAAAAAAAAGATATGCAAGGAATCAAGACCGCCAATCAGCAGTGTTCAAGCTCTAATCAAGAAGTGGAAAATAAGGGGTTCTGTTGAAGCCAAACCACGGTCAGGTAGACCAATTAATATTTCGGCCACAACTGCCAGGAAAATTGTTCGGGATGCAAAGATAAACCCACAAACATCAGGTGAAATAAAAGGACGGAAGAGCTGGGCCATTACTTTTGCTCCCGGCTGAACAGGGAGTGTGTCCCGAGACCCAATTGGGTCTCTGGACCTGCATCCTGATTGGCAGGGAGGAGAATCAGGAAGACCATAGTGAATAATAGTTTGCCATTGTCACACAGCTGGGTGGGCTCAGGGAACATTGCTCTGCGCCCCGAGTCCAACCTTCTTTGAAGCAAATTAGAGCCTCAGGCTCTAAATCATGCATTTAAAAAAAATATATATGGAGATTGAACAAGTCAAAAAATTGGTGGACTTTGTGGGCACATGAGAGGGAGGAAAAAAAAAAAAAAAATACATTTTATTACAGCATAAAAAAAAATAATAAGTGTATTTGTTCCAACTTGCATACAAATTCAACATAAGAACAAACCTGCAGAACCGATCTGGTTTAACCGGGGACTGCCTGTAGAGTTCTGGACATTTATAACACAATAACTGGATGAAAACAGATTTTCTCTGATTTCAATTAACAATTCTGTTACATGCCTAGCAAAAAACTGACAATTTTTTTTTTTTTGTAATAAAGACAAAAACGCTAAGCTATAATCCAATCCACAAAAGGTCTACCAATATTAGCAGCAAACGTATGAAGTTACAGGACATTTCCCCATCATTGGAACAGCAAAATCCCCTGACATCAGTACATGCTCTGTCAATAGGGAATAAAGGGGGTGTGTGGAAGAGGGTGGAGAATGTTTTAAAGCGGAACTATAGCCATCAATTTAACGGAAAACAAAAACAAAACAAAAACAAAAACACAAAAAAAAAAAAAAGTTTACTGTATATTCCTGGAATGCCAAATGTCACAGTTGCTTGTGCTCTCAACCAAACTCAAACCGTCAAAACCATCCAATGGCTGGTATCATAACCAACCAATAACCATGATGTGCAGCATCATTACATTTGTCCTTATACTATATGGTTTTGGTAACGCAAAAAATAAATAAATAAATGAATTTGCTCCCATTCCCAGTGGCATTAGGGATCAGGACAATTAAAGTGAATCTTCTTAAAAACACAAAGTGCAATACAAATCTGACAGTGGTTCTAACCCTTCACCCACTACCCAAACCTTAAAAAAAAAAAAAAAAAAAAAAAGCAAACACAGGGGTTCTAACTATTCAAAACTAAAACACCAAGACCCCTTTCACACTGAGGCAGTTTTCAGGCATTTTATTACTAGAAATTGCGCCTGAAAACTGCCTCCCATTCATTGCAATGGGGGCTTTCACACTCAGGCGGTGTGCTTGCGGGACGTTAGAAAAAGTCCTTCAAGCAGCAGGTTTGAGGGCACTGTATACACCACTCCCAAAACCAACTTAGCTATGGTAATACCCCTAGTGGTAGATTAGTGGTATATCTACATATACTAATAATAAAAGAACAACAACAATAAATAATGCCCATAGGTCAACATATAAAACTTGCTAAAAAAGCCGTTGATAGACCATACTCTGCGGCCAAGTCATAAAGTCCATAGGCATTATAGGCAAGCAAAAAAAATCATAGTGTTCACATAGCAGTCCATAATTTGTGCATTAAAATTTTCTTCAAAAATTGTGAAAAGGAATTTTCCCCAAAGAGGTGACTTGAGTGCTCTCAGTATCCATGGTGACTTTGTGCTCCCCACAAGGGTCCCCCCCACTCACCAGATCCAGTCACCCCAAAGGGGCAATGCGCATGTGGATATAGCCTCTGTGGTCTCCTCCCCAGCGTAATCAGTGGAGCTCCAAGGGTGGTCCTCAGCTTTCATAAGAATAATTTTAGCCTGGTCATGGTAATTCCCTCATATAGGAAAAAAAAGAATAGTAGGCTCCCACAGTGTAGTAGGTTAAATTTATTAAAAACGTTAAAAAGCTTGCTGATTGAAATTAAAGTAAAAATCAGGTCGCTGAGGACATCTATGACGAAATGCGTACGACGGCACCACGCAAGCTACGTCATTTCCGGATTACGGGCTGTTGGAACACAGGTGGAGTGCAAACATCTGATACGGTCTCCAACTAGCGTCACAGAGTGCCGGTTGCTTTTTATGCTCAACCTTGGGATGTAGTCATTTCCACCTAGCTACACTTAAGGATTTGAGTATATATCTGTAGTCATCTTGCTGCTGGACTCGTTTGTTTTTACTTTAATTTCAAACGGCAAGCTTTTTTAACGTTTTTAATAAATTTAACCTACTACACTATGGGAGCCTACTATTCCTTTTTTCCTATATGAGGGAATTACCATGACCAGGCTAAAATTATTCTTATGAAAGCTGAGGACCACCCTTGGAGCTCCACTGATTACACTGGGGAGGAGACCGCAGAGGCTATATCCACATGCGCATTGCCCCTTTGGGGTGACTGGATCTGGTGAGTGGGGAAGACCCTTGTGGGGGAGCACAAAGTCACCAAGGATACTGAGAGCACTCAAGTCACCTCTTTGGGAAAATTCCTTTTCACAATTTTTGAAGAAAATTTTAATGAACAAATTATGGACTGCTATGTGAACACAATATGATTTTTGCTTGCCTATAATGCCTATGGACTTTATGACTTGGCCGCAGAGTATGGTCTATCAACGGCTTTTTTAGCAAGTTTTATATGTTGACCTATGGGCATTATTATTATTGTTATTTTATTATTAGTATATGTAGATATACCACTAGGAGTATTACCATAGCTAAGTTGGTTATTGCACTTTTTCACATTGCTTATTCAACACTTTTGAGAAGTACTTTATGGCACATCTTATGTGTATATTACCTATGACATATTTAAACACACACAGAGTCTAATTAATTTGGGACCTTACCACTTACACTACACATTTACACACAGGTGACATGAACCCTGTCTGGGCTCGGCACATCCCTCACAAGGGTCCCCATCGAAAACGCCCCCACAGTTCAGCCACAAACAGATTCTGAGAGGGGGTCAAAAATCCTAAGATGGATATACGCGTATATGTGGCCAAAGTGTTGTTGATCTTGAGGAAGACTTTACCTCTTTTCAAATAAACGATGATATTTTTATGATATCTTTATTGTTCGCCCATAAAGTCCCATTGCACTGGAGGGGTACTTGTGCCCTTTGTTTAGGGTCCCTACTCAACATTGACCAAGATGACTACTCTTGGCAAGTACATTTGTGAGGAGCTCCCTGACTAAACCCCAGAGTGCTATAGGTAGAACAATAAATGGAGCGCGGAGTCCCCCTACCCTCTTTTCTCCTCTACTTTTATCTGGGCCTTCTATCCTCTCTTTCTCTATGGGTAACTACAACTTCTCCATTTAAAGAATCAGGGCACAGGCTAGTTTTAGGGGTTTACATATTAACATAGTCCCCCCCCCCCCACGAAAGGGAGGCAGTGACAACCGTTGCGGATGTGAAGAGTGTACTCCAGGTTTTAACTAGTGGACAAATCTCTTACTACTAGAACATTAGGTATGAGCGACATGCTTTGGCGTAACATATTGGAGGGCTGTTTGGCCTTCGGTCTGGGAGTGGACTGCAATATGTTACACCAAAAATGAAAATGTGCCCTTGTTACACGAGCGAAACTAAGGGTATTGAGGGTACGATTCCTTAAGTCAAAATCTGAATTTTGGTACACTCATCTCATTCTTAGAATTAACAGTACCTGGATACCCTCCCCTATGGTTTTGCTTTTGATTTATCTCTTGTGTTCTCCTCATGCATATGTAATGTCCAATAGAGGTTCCACTTAGTTGTCAACTTTTGCCTTTGGATTACTATTGGTAATATATGTCTATTTTATACCTTTTAAAATCCTTAATAAAACAGATTGAAAACGAAAAAAAATAAATAAAAATATTTATTATTAATATTAATAATTTGGGTACAGTGATACATGACAAGGTAATCGTCAGTCAAATGATCACAGGATTGAAGAATGGCCTGAATAGGAGGGGGGTGTAACATGCTGGTACTGTGATAAAGAAGCAGATGCCAAATTTAGAACTAGCAACCCAAAACTGACTCCACACCGGGTGTGATCATCACGCAGACACTTCTCATAGCCATAGTACATAGCAATAGAGAAGCATGCCCCTTGCTTCGTATATATACACACACACACACACACGTTATGTATATGTAACCATGTATGATTGAAGTAGTATTGTAGAGCCAACATGTCCTAATGCAAAAACACACAGTTCTCCAGCATTCCCCTGGATTGCATTGATGACAGAGGAGGAGGGGAGAGAGCACAGTCCGCTCAGTGTACCAGCATCCCTCAACATTTACATACAGGGCTGTGCACAGAGCATGGCCACCCCCAGCCTGTGTCATGAATGATACAGAGCAAAGCCCACCAGATCACAACCCACAGACCACCCCCCCTCCTCTCCTAAAAGGACACACAGCATGGGATCAAAGCTAGGCCGCCCAGATCCCAGTGTACACAGCAGTCACCTATCCCTCTCTCTCCTCCAGCCACACAAAATAGAAGAAGATGTAACAAACCTTGCATCTCCACCTTCAAGGGCTTATCCCAGTTCTATACGACAAGGCTTGGGAAAATAAAAGCAGGGGAAAAAAGGCCACCAATCAACACGTACAAGCATTCCAGGCAGCCAATGGAAGGCGGGCAGCGCTGGACATTGGCCAATGAAAGAAAGGCTGGTCCTTCTGCTGTACAGACGGAGAGGGCTGGAGTGAAGGGAGGAGGAGAGAGCTAGAAAAAAAAAAAAATTATATAAAAAATAAAGACAGAACTCCCCCTCCCTCTCCCCTCCACCCTCTGACATGGCTGGAATTAGGGATCTGCATGGACTCTGCTGGGAATTTGCATCTCCAGCTGAGCAGGTGACAGCACTGACACATTCACTGATCACTTACCTCTAAGCTAGCAACATTGCTGATCTATACTTTTACACAATACAGACTCCAAGGACTGGAAATCACTGCGTACCAAACGAGGATCCATCTACTACATTGCAATCTATTTTTTGGCATTTATAAAAAGGATGCTCCTGAATAGAGATGCATTAAAAACACTACATCAAATATTAAATAGAAATAAAAAAAAAAAATACATAAATTGGACTAAATGATCTGGCACCAATCCCACACATAAAAGTTACCAGTAAATTCTCTCATACAAGTAGCACTGTGTAAAAGGAGATCAGTTTGAATATAAAAAAAAAAAAAAGTTTATATAAAAATTGAAACTTGAGGATTTGCAACTTTGTATTTATAGTCAAACACTGATCTATCTTTTCACACTGAGCTGCTTGTATGCTGTAGTTTACTAAATAGGTGCAAAGCAGAATCAGTAATATAAAACCACAATCAACATACACTGCAGAATACAGATTATGAAAGCTGCACAGACATGAACTCTTCACAGCAATAAGAGCAAGCATGTCACTGCATAGTCTAGTCTCTATAAACACCACAAATGTTACAACCTGATTGTAGATTAAAGTGCCGGTTCACACTGCTGAGCTGTGAATTTGTTCCGTTTTTTTTGTCCTGTGTGAGGTGCGATTTTACGGAGTTGAACATAGCTGCGATTGAGGTTCTAGTCTATGTAGACTAAATTCGCAATGCAACACGAAACACGCACAAGACCCTTTTTTTAATCGCAACGCATGTATGTGAACGACCGTCATTGAAAACAATGACTATGAATGACATGCGAATTTAGAATGTTTTTGACGCATCGCATTAGTTATGAACTCGCATCAGTGTGAACCGGCACTTAACCACTACACATCCGCGCTATGACCGAATGACGGCCACAGCGCGGACCTGAATTCCCGGGAGGCCGTCATATGACGGCCTCCCCTGTGCACGCTCCCTGCGCTGTGATCACCGAGTCACTGAGACTTGGCTGATCACAGATCCGAGTAAGGGGCCGGTCCGGGCCCCTTACCATGTGATCAGCTGTCAGCCAATGACAGCTGATCACATGATGTAAACAAAAGACCGGTAAGTTTTTTTTTTCTACTCACGCTGACAGCGCGAGTAGAAAAAAAAGCCGATCACCGGCTCGGATGTGAGGGACATCGGTCCCCAAGTGGAAGAGGCACATCTGCCTCATCAGTGCCACCCAATAGTGCCACCTAACAGTGCCCACAAGTGCCACCTAACAGTGCCCACCTGTAGTGCCAGTGCCACCTGGCAGTGCTGCCTATCACTGCCACCCATCAGTGCCCATCACTGCCGCCTCATCAGCGTGCATCAATGAAGGAGAAAAATTACCAGTTTTAAATTTTTTTATAACAAAATATATTAAAAAAAAAAAAATTCAGTTTTTTACATTTTAACAAAAAAGGTAAAAACTGCAGAGGTGATCAAATACCACCAAAAGAAAGCTCTATTTGTGGTGAAAAAATGATTAAAATTTCATTTGGGTACAGTGTTGTATGACCGCGCAATTGTCATTCAAAGTGCGTCAGCGCTGAAAATTGGTCTGGGTAGGAGGGGGGTTTAAGTGCCCTGTAAGCAAGTGGTTAAAGGAGATTTTACAAACAGCTATGTAGTGCGAGGGCTGCTATAGAGACCTCCACCGACTTATACCCAACAAGCGTAATAGGAGGTCTCCGGTGAGAGCGCATCTATATGTGTTGGTGGTGAACTCACAAAAGGTGGTCTTTGGGATTTTGGAAATCAAAACTCATCTCATCCGTTTCACTTTTTCTGGGACTTTGTTAGTGTGAAGCAATTGACATTTGGGCTCACTAACAAATATACACTCGCTTTTTTAGTGTTTTTTTTTTTAAATGTTATTTTTGCAGCGCAACAGTTTATTTATATTTGAATCTTTGTGAGAATATCTCACAATCATGGTGCAGTTTGTTCTTCACAAGCACAGTTTATTTTTAATTTATGTAGTGCAAGGGCCTGTCTAATGGAATATAAATCCATTAGATAGCTTAAAAGGACCTTCTCTCTCATGGCTTTGGTAAAAATGTAACTACTTCAGCTCTGGAAGATTTTACCCCCTTCACGAACACAGGCCATTTTTTTACTATTTGGCACTGCGCTACTTTAAAAAAAGTGTTACTAAAAATCGACAACAGTAAAAGCAGTCCATCTATGCAGTAAAGCATGCTTGTTATACTCACTGTGGAACCTAAGGGGCTAATCCTGTACATTGTGTAAAAAAGGCTTTTCGATACGGTCTTCTCTGATACTTCCCTTCTTCCACTGTCCCAAATCCATCTCCTGGCAGTACAGAGTCTTGGGGGCACTCTGCACTTGCTCAGTTTTGTGTGAGTATTAGAACTTTTTTTTTTTTTGGTGGGGGGGGGGGGGTGCATGTGATCAGCACATGGCCAATCAGCACTGTCCAGACCAAGGGACTCATAGGACAGTCAGAGTAGAATGAAAACTCCTCCTACAGTCTTTAACCAGGCACTGATAGAAGTTATAAAAATATAAAAAAAATATCATCCTATATACTGCTGATGAGAAAAGTTAATTTAGCAGTTTATATTTACTAAAATAATTGTATTTCCATGTTCTGTGGAAGACCAAATAGAGAATGCATGGACCTGGGTTTAGTAATAGTTTAACTGGTACTTGCGCAGTCATGCATCACTGTACCCAACTGAAATGTAGATATTTTTTTTTTTTTTTTTTTTGTTCTGCCTCACTGTTAAAATAAACCTACCATTAAAATTTACACTTAAACTTATCATTTTTGTCAGGGGATCAAAGACTTTTTTTTTTTTTTTTTTTTCTCTTGTGTTTTGGTCCTTTTTTCATAGGTATGCATTTCGAAAGGGGGGGGGGGGGGGGGGGGGGCAGTGGTGATCAAACACCACCAAAAGAGTTTTGTTTTTTTTTTTTTTTTTTTAAACAAAAGAAGAACTCTTTTGGTGGTGTTTGATCACCACTGGGTCCCCCCCCCCCCCCCCCTTTCGAAATGCATACCTATGAAAAAAGGACCAAAACACAAGAAAAAAAAAAAAAAAAAAAAAAAGTCTTTGATCCCCTGACAAAAATGATAAGTTTAAGTGTAAATTTTAGTGGTAGGTTTATTTTAACAGTGAGGCAGAACAAAAAAAAAAAAAAAAAAAAAAAAAAAAAACCCCCACACCATTTCAAAAAAGTTATAAATTGATTTGAAATTTTAATATGAGTGAAATAAGTATTTGACCCCCTTCACAAAACATGACTTAGTATTTCGGTGACAAAACCCTTGCTAGCAATCACAGAGGTCAGACGTTTCTTGTAGTTGGCCACCAGGTTTGTACACATCTCAGGAGGGATTTTTTTTTCCCCCACTCCTCTATGCAGAGCCTCTCCAAGTCATTAGGTTTAGAGGCTGACGTTTGGCAACTCAAACCTGCAGCTCCCTCCACGTATTTTCTATGGGATTAAGGTCTGGAGACGGACTAGGCCACTCCAGGACCTTATTGTGCTTCTTCTTGAGCCACTCCATTGTTGCCTTGGCCGTGTGCCTTTGGTCATTGTCATGCTGGAATACCCACCCACAACCCATTTTCAATGCCCTGGCTGAGGGAAGGAGGTTCTCACCCAAGATTTTACAGTACATGGAACCGTTCATCGTCCCTTTGAGTTTTCCTGTCCGCTTCACAGAAAAACACCCCCGAAGCATAAGGTTTCCATCTCCATGTTTGACGGTGGGGATGTTGTTCTTGGGGTCATAGGTAGTATTCCTCCTCCTCCAAACACGGCGAGTTGAGTTGATGCTAAAGAGCTTGATTTTGCTCTCATCTGACCACAACACTTTCACCCAGTTCTCCTCTAAATCATTCAGATGTTCATTGGCAACTTCCGACTGGCCTGTACATGTGCTTTTGAGCAGGGTTGCGGGCGCTGCAGGATTTCAGTCCTTCATGGCGTAGTGCGTTACTGATTGTTTTTTTTGGTGACTATGGTTCCAACTGCCTTGAGATCCTTGACAAGATTTTCTGTGTAGTTCTGGGCTGATTCCTCACCGTTCTCTTGACCATTGAAACTCCACGAGGCGAGATCTTGCTTGGATGCTCAGGCCGAGGGAGATTGACAGTTATTTGTTTCTTCCATTTGAGAATAATCGCAAAAACTGTTGTCACCCTCTCACCAAGCTGTTTGGCGATGGTCTTCTAGCCCATTCCAGCCTTGTGTAGGTCTACAATCTTGTCCCTGACATCTTTGGAGAGCTCTTCTTTGGTCTTGGCCATGGTGGAGAGATTGGAATCAGATTAAATGATTGCTTCTTTGGACAGGTGTCTTTTATACAGGTAAAAAGCTGAGATTAGGAGCACTCCCTTTAAGGGAGTGCTCCTAATCTCAGCTCATTACCTGTATAGAAGACACCTGGGAGCCAGAAATCTTTGATGGATAGGGAATCAAATGCTTATTTCACTCATTAAAAGGCAAATCAATTTATAAAACTTTTCTGAAATGCGTTTTCTGCTTATCTTTGTTACTCTCTCACTGTTAAAATCAATCTACCAGTGATCAGTGCTAATACTATATACTGACACTATTAAGGACACTGGCTGGGAAGGGGTTAACATTTAGGGTTAAAATGTGTGCCCGACTGTTTTACTAAGCAATTTGTCAGCACATTGCTGCTGTCTGTAGAGAGCCCTGTGTTTACCAACACAGGGTTCTGTCATTTGCTCAGCTGAACAGCGGGTGTCGGCCATAAATCATTGGCCGGCTCCCGCTGATCAGCTTGTGCCCCCTACCTGGTAATGCAAATAACATAAAAACCAGGCAGGTGGCAAGTGGTTAAAGTGCATCTAAAAACTCAAGGGCAAAAATTGAGAATATTGCAGCCTACAGTTTTAGATATGGTGGTGGTTGTTTCCCCCCCCCACACACACTCCTACACCTCAACCTCATTTTAGCCTGGTAATCCTGCCATTAAACTGGAAGAAAAGCCTAAGGCCAGGTCCACACTGGTACAACAAACGCTCCGACATTGGGAGCTCGTGTCGCATGACGTGTTAAAATCAACGTTTCCCTATGAGAGCCATCTTAACTGGTCCGACACAAGTTGGACCGATCTTGAAAATGCTCCCTGCACTACTTTGGTCCGACTTTGATCCTACTTCAGCCCATTGAATATCACTGAAGTCGGATCGCCGTCTTAACTGATCCGACTTTGGCATGCGACTTGTGCTCTGAAGATCTTGAAGGGTACCTCCACACCAAACACACGGCATGGGTTCCCCTCCAAGAACATACCAGGCCCTTCGATCTGGTATGGATTTTAAAGGGGAACCCCCACAAAAAAAAAAAAAAAAAAAAACACCCCCACACACACTGCGTGGGGTCCCTCCCAAAATCCATACCAGACCCTTATGCAAGCACGCAGCCCGGCAGGTAAGGAAAGGGGGTGGGGACAAGAGCACCCCCCCTGAACCATACCAGGCTGCATGCCCTCAACATAGTTGGTTGGTGGGTGCTTTGGGGCGGGGGGGGCCCCTTGCGTCCCCCCACCCCAAAGCACCTTGTTCCCATGTTGATGGCGGCAAGGGCCTCTTCCCGACAACCCTGGCCGTTGGTTGTCGGGGGGTGGGGCTTATCGGAATCTAGAAGCCCCCCTTTAACAACCCCAGCTTGTCCCCACCCCCTTTCCTGACCTGCCGGGCTGTGCGCTCGGAAGAGGGGCCGGTATGGATTTTGGGGGAACCCCGCACCGGTTTTTTTCAGCGTGAGAGGGGTTTCCCTTAACATCCATAGCAGACCGAAGGGCCTGGTATTGTCTTGGAGGGAGAACCCATGCCTTTTTCTTCTTTTGGCGTTGAGTTCATTATATACCAGACACAAAGTGCCTGCATTGTCGGGATCAAAGTCGGATCCACAGTCGTATCAGTGTGAACCCGGCCTCAGGCCTTTTTCACATCGGTGAACTGATCAGGTCCACCTATCAGTTTCAGGTGGACCTGATCAGAAGGTCCATGCTTTCCTATGGACAGGCTAGAGTCCATTTATACCCACCTACCTCTGGGTCTGATCTGGTCTGCTAAAACACACACACACACACACACACACACACACTCTTCCATTTAGGCAGATCAAAAGAGTAGTTGGGTGTAAAACAGACAGCAGTCTCAGTTTACTCGCAGCCACCCATAGAGCAGAGCAGGCTCTGTCCGTGTCCGCACTGCAGAAACTGCTCTGATCAGCAGGGGATCTATAATCTGATCAGAATGGAATGCGCCCCCTTGTGAAAAGGGGCCACAAGTCTAAAGCAGACCATATATAGAATTCCACAGAATTCCAATCCATATACTGTATAAGCAGGATGGGTTGTACAGAAGTTGATCAACCACCCTGTTGGAAAATTTCTGCTTGATCAGCGCAGACTGTGCTGATCAATGTATTCAGACAGAGGGGTAGACAGCAAAAATGGTTCGAGGAACTCAACATCAAGTGCAAGGTATTGACTTGGCCTCCAAAATTCTCCAGATCTCAATCCATTTGAGCATCTGTCGGACGTGTTGGAAGAAAGAAAAAAAAAAAAAAAAAAAAAAAAAAAAAAACCCCCCCCCAAGCCCAATCAATGGAGGCCCCACCTCACAACTTACAGAAATTAACTGCTACCGACTGCTTGGTGCCAGATACCACGGAATACCTTCAGAAGTCTAGTGGGTTCCATGCCTCCATCCCCCTTTACTCCCCCCCCCCCCCCCTTCTCTATTTCTACTCTTCTCCCTCCTCCTTTACCCCTTCCTCCACCTATGTGACCAAGGATATAGAGTGCCTCCAAATCAAACATGCTAGAGAACTGTTGAAAATGGCCCCCTCCCTTCAGTTTGACCGGGGCAGCCCCATAGTAACATATCCATAGACCAATTTTTCTCCCCTTTTAGTTCTTGTTAGACTTTTCTTGCAAGTCTACCTTCAGGGACAAGAGGGGAAGGGCAGGCTACCGCAAAAATTCCTTCAGTCATAGGCTGCACATCTTTTCCCAGACTGGAGTTTTGAACCTCAGGCAGCACTCACCAACACCCACTCTACCGCACACTTTATTTTCCTACAACAGATACAGCATATTGTCAATATGATGCTTGTGACCTCACCCCTTTTTAAAAAGGGGGGCTGGCTTATCCATAGGCCCCCTTATTGGCCCTTCTGAGCCAACTGCCCCAGGTCCAATGGCCAGGCAGTGCATTATGGTTACAAAGAATCCAGCATTAATTTGCTTGGAGCGCAAACCTCGAGCATGCAGAGTTTGCCGTGATCCTGGATCTCATGATGTACAGCACAGCTTGTAAACAGCAATGATCAGATCTAGGTTATGTTCAACAAAGCATATAGAGCACACACATTGAGGGTAGATCACACAGTACAGCATACAAAGTGCAGGAGTATGTAATGTTACTTCACAATTTACCAGGTGTAGCTCATCAGGATTGTGTAACATACAAAAATGTATAGAACCCAGGAGAAGGCAATGTATGAGATTGCATGTTACATATTTCTGACCCCTGCAATCAGTGGCAGGACGAGGTTATATGGCACCCAGGGCGAACATGCCAAACTGCACACCGCCCCCCCCCCCCCCCCCCCCCCCCCCCCCCCCCCCTCAAGATGTATGAGCACTATGCGTCAGCACAATCCTCCCCATCGCCCCCCTCACAAATGAAAAATCCCTTCTCCCAGTACAAAGCTTTGTTTCTCTCTCCTCCACCCCCCCCCCCCCCCAATCCCCATTCCTAACAAAAACCATCCCCCACAAAAAAAAAAAAAAAAAAAAAAAAAAAAAAACCTAACCCCCCTGCCTTCCTTAAAATCCACCCCCCCTCCCCCAGGCACAAGTCCCCACTCCTAGCATACATACACAGCGCCAAGCTAACAGGAGTAGTGAAGCCACTATGAGCTTGTATCATCAGGAAGGACCTGGGGGTGTTTGTAGATTTTAAACTTAATAATGGCCATGCCTCGATCTCTCCCTACCAGATATGAACCCCCACACTCAATGGTTTTACAGTCACCCAACACACACACCTGTCAGACCACAACCTACTGCTATACATTAAATCTGCTAACAAATCATCACCAAAAACTCCCCTGGTCCTCTCTCTGCAACCTCTAAAGATCATTTAAATGTCCAAACAGTCTACCACAAAATACAGAGAGGTAACTGACAGACCTGACATTAAAAGACAGCTTGAAAACTTTCAAAAACGCCTACGAGATAAGCTCACGAGGTGTGAACAGGTAACAAGAAGGACTTTCATCAAATACTACACACCGTTGCAGAAACAGCCAGCTGAGAAAAAAAGTCAACTACAAGAAACCATCCAACAAACGATCCAATAAATGGTTCGACAAAGAATGCAAAGCATTAAGAAACACCTTACGGACAGTCTCCAGTAACAGAGACCCTGACAACAGTGACCCAAGGATAGCCCATGGTATGATACAAACACGTACAATAAGAAAGAAACATATGAACTAATGTCTGGCAGGGAGGGTGAAGCAGACCTATACAAAAATGTAGAGAGAGGGCAATTAATGCAAATCCATATCCCACCTCAGGTTTAAGCCATGAGGCAATCTCTTATTCAATCTAAAGATCCACCATGCCGCTCTCCCAAAAAAATAATAAATAGAGATAGAGATATATCGCTCTCCATCAGGTATACAGACTAAATATAAAAGTGCAAGCTGCTGGCAACAACACAACAGGACCAATCGTGATTCATGTGAAACAATAAATAATGTTGCCGCGCTAAACATAGATCTTGAATAAACAAGTGTCCATAAAGTGTGAACAACTGGTGCGGTTTTAAATCATGCAGATGAATTCCTTGATGAACATCAAGTAACAAGGAGTATGATTGATGTGAGTTTTGATCACCCAAGGAAGGAGAAGAAGAAGAAAGGGGAGACTGTATCTTAGGTCCATTATTACCACACCAACAAGGGGTTGTATGTAGGGGATTAGCATCCCTTCAGGCAAGAATAGCCCCTAATATTATGGACCCCCAAAAAGGCAACTTTTTCAAAACCCTCCGTATATACTCAAGTATAAGCCGAGGCACCTAATTTTACCACAAAAAAACTGGGAAAAAACTTACTGACTCAAGTACAAGCCTAGGGTGAGAAATGCGCAGCTACTGTAAGTGGAAAAGGGGGTCAACAATGCCCATTTGCAGCCATAGGTCCCAAGAACTTCAAACTCAGTAGTTAAGGGTTCCTAGATGCCCCTAGCTGCAGCCAAAATTTGGGGTCTCTTAGTTGTGCATTACCTGCACAACTAAGAACTTTGTGTACCATATTACCCGCCCTTGTGGCAAATATAGAGGGAGAACCACTCGAACCTTTGCAATATGTGTAAATGAACACGTTAACATCAGAAAGGGCACCAAGGATCATACAGTACTCAAATATTTAAAGATTGCCATGACTGGAACCCTAAGGGGAACACCTTTGTAGCTATTCATATATACCACCTTGGAGAGGAGGTTCCACTAAAAAAGGCATGTCCCCAATGGGAGGTTAAGTTGATTTACAAATTAAAATCCCTTGTCCCCCATGGTATGAAGTTGAACTGGGACATTAATGCCTTTATCAATAACGCTTGACCCAGTCTTCTGTCCTCACTTTCCATAAGTCTAGGAGGGACATTTTTTGTATGCACTAAATGGAGGTAGCTTAGGCAATTTACAGGTTCTTTGCAGGTATCTTTTCTATACATTGCTTTAAGAATTGCTTCATGTAAAGGTGTTCCACTGTAGTCAGGGGACAGCCACATTACTTTTTTGTTGTTATTTCTTTAATAAAAATTACATACAAACGTTTTTCATTTATAACCATTAGGATACTAAATTCCACCAGTCTGTCGCTTCACATATTTGGGTTGGCATTCCTTTGCTTTAACTCTGCAGAAGGTCGCTGTTTACAATGTTGGTGTGTGTGTGTGTGTGTGTGTGTGTGTGTGTGTGTGTGTGTGTATTTGAATATGTTTTAACCAGAGATGTACAAGTCTCCTTTTTGGTGCGAAATCGCACATTTAGTGGTGAATTCTTCCATTTCAAAAAAGAGGCTTGAATAGCACCTAGAACCAGCAAGACTTGACCTAAAACGAAGCTTGAGGCTGGGTTCACACTATCACCACATGTGGCTCACAGCAGGGGTTCGATGCGTCCTGGTTCACCGCTTCACGTCCGAATTCAGCCAAAAAGACACACAGGGCTCCTGTGAAAATTTGCACCGGATATATGTGAACCGGCTCCATAGAGAGCCTAAAAAACTCAGGCTGGACTTCTACTTTAATTACTTGGTGGTACTCCTTTCAATATGTCATTACGAAGTGGAGAAAAGGAGAAAAAAAAAAAAAAAAAAATCTTCCTATTCCCTATACTGACAAAAGTTTATAGAAGATAATTCAAGACAGTTGCTGTTTTTTTCCAGCAGGCGAGCACCAACATTAGAAATTTTCCATCACCTAGTCTTCTCCTCCACCAGCAAATGCCAACCCACCTGGCTGTTGTATCCTGGGAATGACCCCTGCAACATCAAAACCTGTAGGTACTGCCATTTAAGCAAGTCGGGTAGGACTTTTGTTTTCACAGTGGCAGGAGAGGAATTCACTATGGAACAAAACATTAACTGTGGTACAAGTTTTGTAGTTTACCTCATTACTTGCATTTTGTACAGTCTACGGTATGTGGGTTGCACCACACGCACCCCGAGAAGCCAAATAGGGGAACACTATTGTGACACCAATAAGGGATTTTAGGGACACTTTAGGGATTGCCATCAAGGCAATCTTTCCTCATTCAGGTTTAGGCAAATAGAAAGGATGTCTTGTTCACCCAGGGGAGGGGATAGAGAGAAGGCTTTTGGGCAGGGAAGCATGGTGGATCTTTAGATTGAATAGGAGATCACCTCATGGGTTAAACCTGAGGTGGGATTTGGATTTACATTATTTGCCCTCTCCCCCTAGCTTTCTCTTTGCGGAGGTTATGACATTTGTATAAGTCTGCTTCACTCTTCCTGCTAGACACTAATTGATTTGTTTCTTATTGTACATTATTATATCATTTGTCTGCAAAGTTTAGCAGCATACACCTAGAACCACCCTGCAGCTGTTAAGGCTGACCTCTCTTGCCGATTTGCAATCAATTAAGGCAATTGATGGGTGGAGTCTATGGCATTTAGTGATACGCTTTATTTCAAAAAGTTCTGCGTTTAATGTAGTTATAACCAAGGCCTTGTAGACTGAAAACACGTCAACTGGTTTTATCTGCGTTTGTACACTGTGGTTCTTCAATAAACATGAAGATTCTTTGAGCAGCAACTGGTTACTGCTACTTACAGACAAGAGATTAAAGATAGGAATTAAAGAGCGCAGCATAGAGCCACAGGGTGACCGTAGTATTTGTGAGGGAACAGGGTCCAGGTGGTTAAGTGGGCGTTGGGTTAAATGAGCGAAGTATTGATTGTGCAGGTGAACAAAAAGGAGTGTAAGGTGAGGGAAGATACCCACACACTGGAGATCTCGTCACATATTGTAGCACTTATTTAAGAGATTAGCAAGCTCCTGGGCAGTGTGCGAGTTAGTGGGTGGAAGTGATGAAGGACGAAGGTCTGTTTGGCAGTGTGGAGGCAAGAAGTGTGTTTTTTGGAGGGCAGATTTATATTGGTTGAAGTCTTGCTGGACTTAGTCTTACGGCACAGACGCTCAAGAGCACGGCTAAGTTTGAGGCCTTTGGTATTGTTTGCCAGGGTTGTAGTGGTTAGAGCCCGATTCTGTGTGCAATTGGGGGGACAGTGTATCCAAAGTGGAAGTTGTAGACAGAAGTGATCTGTTGCAGAGAAGAGAAGGGTCAAGATGGTGAAGGTTTCTACAGGCAACAGTTAGGTGGTTGGAAGGCAAGGTGGAGGAAGACAAGGAGAGAGTGAAGCTAATGAGGTAGTTTTCAGGGAGTTCTTTTTGTAAGACATTTTTCAACATGATGGAAGGCTTTTTGACAGACCTTTTCCTTGAGAGGAGTTACTATACACCAGTGTTTCTCAACTCCAGTCCTCAAGGCGCCCCAGCAGGTCATGTTTTCAGGATTTCCCTCAGATGAAACGGCTGTGGTAATTACAAAGGCAGCGAAACTGATCAAATCACCTGTGCAAAATAATGGCAAGCCTGAAAACATGACCTGTTGGGGCGCCTGGAGTTGAGAAACACTGCTATACACTATGCAACTTTGTAAAAAAGGACTTGCATCTACAACATCTCTGAATATCATATGATATAGAGATTCTAAACAGGACCTTCACTGTCCGTGAAATAACTGGGGGCAGCTAAGGAGTCAGGACAATCTTATATAAACCGGAAATGTTAAGGGCATTAAACATTCTCGTGCGGTGTTATTTCAAGCCAAGTTTAAAGTACGAAAGGGTGGACTGCAGTTTAATAATGCTGCAATCCTACATATTTTGTTTATTTGCTCAGGATAGAGCCGAGGCTCTGCTCCAGAATCCTTTCCATTAGTGACAGTGGCAGTGGATTGCAGGCAGGCTATACGAGGTCAGCCTTCCAGGGAGAGGCGAGAAAAGGCATTCTCTAAATACTTCTCACAGCCTGAACCCGCCAGCCAGGAAATCAGCTCATCACCAAAAGATAAATACAAGAAAAGGCTGACTGGACTGAACAGCAAAATAGTAACAATAGTAATAATTATATTGTACTACCCTGTACAGCAACATTCTAGATTATGAGGGGCACAGTTAAGAAACAATTGGCATGCTGTGCCGCATGCAGTCAAGAGCCTAATGGCAGAATAAGAGTAGTGTGATGAACTGTTGTGTCCCCCCCCACAATAATCAATCAATGGCTGGGAGAAGGGAGGTGACCCAGTTTTAACTGCAATAGGGAAAGGTCAGGTCACTAGGCTCGCTCAACCCAAAATTCTAAGAAGTTAATTGTTACAATGAGAATACAAAAAAAAAAAAAAAAAAAAGTTAAAAAGGCAAAAACAAACAAATACACCTATCACATCTGATCACTGTGTATCATTTCTATTTTTTTTGACTTGCGTATTAGCATTTCAAAATGACCCAACTTTTCTTACCCAGGTGTTGTAGTTTAGGGCTACAACAATTATTTTCATAATCGATTAATTGGCTGATTATTTTTTCGATTAATCAGATAAAAATCATAAAAATTAAAAATATGCCATTTTTCGTTTATTTAAAAGTAGTAAATGAAATAAACTGAGCGTTACACTCAAACTGCAGAATAAAACACCAAGGATGGGTACTATGCCTCCTGGGAACACCAGTGATGGGGCATTATTCCTCCCAGGAACACAATGATGGGGTACTCCCCCCCTCCCCCCCAGAATACTTAGGAGTTAGGATGGGGCACTTGTCATAAAAATACATGTACCAAGCTTTTACTGTTATATTAGCCATTAGCCGCTACCTTTCACAGTCAGTGTGCAGCTCGGCTCTCCTCACGACTGCTTCTCACCTCTGTTCCCTCGAGGCAGCAGCGAGCAGGCTGAGAAGATAAGTGGGGAGCTGACGTCAGCGAGGAGGATAGGCGGGACGTGCCTGGTCACATACGGCGGTGCCTTCTACACAGGAGGATTTATTTAACTGGTGGACAGGGAGGAAGGTGCGGACCAACTAATCGATAATGGAAATCATTGACAACGATCCTTGCCATGTAAACACAGGGTCTGCAGGTGAGTCATCCGTACACAATAGGGCAGAGCTGGCAACATTGGAAGCAGCACTTCACACAGATATCAGGACACAGCACAGGACTAAAACTTCAAGGGACAAGGGAATTTAAACCAGGTTAGTTGGCAAGTATGAGGCAGCTGCTTTGGGCCCACAACAATGGGAAGCTGCCCCTTTTGGCCTGCCTTAAAGACAGCCCTGCCTCCTTCCTCCACTGCCAGGTCAGTTAAAATGCATAGCGCGCTTCGCGCATGCGCAGCAGGGAACCGGCAGTGAAGGCCCCCCCGACTGAAAGGTGCCAAATGTCGGGGGGGGGGGGGGGGGGGGGGGGGAGAATTGAAGAGAGCTCTGCTTTGATTACTTTCTCTCCCCCCCCCCCCCCCCTTACTGAAAATGTCCAAATTGGGCCCAAAGTGTCAATATTTTGTGTGGCCACCATTATTTTCCAGCACTGCCTTACCCTTTTTTGGGTATGGAGTTCAGAGTTTCACAGGTTGCTACTGGAGTTCTCTTCAACTCCTCCATGACGACATCACGGAGCTTGTGGATGTTAGAGACCTTGCGCTCCGCCACCTTCCATTTGAGGATGCCCCACAGATGGTCAATAGGGTTTAAGTCTGGACACATGCTTGGCCAGTCCATCACCTTTACCCTCAGCTTCTTTAGCAAGGCAGTGGTCGTCTTGGAGATGTGTTTGGGGTCGTTGGCTTGGAATACTGCCCTGCGGCCCAGTCTGCCCAATTGAGCATCCTCAAACGGAAGGTGAAGGAGCACAAGGTCTTTGAACATCCACTAGCTCCGTGTTGTCGTCATGGAGGAGTGGAAGAGGACTCCAGTGGCAACCTGTGAAGCTCTGGTGAACTCCATGCCCAAGGGGGTTAAGGCAGTGTTGGAAAATAATGGTGGCCACACAAAATATTGACACTTTGGACCCCAATTTTGACATTTTCACTTAGGGGGATGTACTCCACTTTTGTTGCCAGCAGTTTAGACATTAATGGCTGTGTGTTGAGTTATTTTGAGGGGACAGCAAATGTACACTGTTATACAAGCTGTATACTCACTACTTTACATTGTAGCAAAGTGTCATTTCTTCAGTGTTGTAACATGAAAAGATATAATAAAATATTTACAAAAATGTAAGGGGTGTACTCACTTGTGAAAATATATATAAAAATGTATACATTTGTTAACATTTTCATTTAAGGCATTGTTCAGCGCAGCTTCCCCTCCCCCTTCTCCATCTATGCTTAGCCCAAATCCATAAAAACGTCAGCTTAATGTGAACCTGTGACTGCAGGACAGCCGTCAATCATAAGGCTAGCAATCTGTCAGCTTTGCTGCAGGTAATGCTGTGCTAGAACAAATCACTGGGAAAAAAAAAAAAAAAAAAAAAAGGAAGGGGGAGGTTGCAGTTAGATATTCTAGTTAGTTAGTGCTTTAAAGCTGTATTTTTTTAAATTTTTTTATATTCTAGTTAGTGTGTGGAGAAAAACAAAAAAAATTGCTTTAAAGCTGTAATTTTTTTAGTTGGTAGACTGTAGTCTCCTCTGATAAATGCAATTCAAAGATGGACGCACATCAGCAGTGGTTGCCAAATGGCCAAAGAAGAAAGATGAGGCATTCAGAAGAAACATCAAATGAAGGAGAACAAGGCTGTCACGCTGCACAGAACTCAGAAGCAAGTGATCACTGGAGTAGCGGGTCTATTTCAGGGATTTCCAGCTTCCAGGGATGGTATAGACAGACATAGTTAAACTGGATTAATGTAAAAATATATCATATCCAAATTAATATTTAATGCTTCCATGGCCCCCCAGTTTAGTTGGTTTAAATCCATTCGCAAAGGTCCAGACACGTGTTGATGCAAGGTATGGCACCACACATACCACAACGAGTTAAGGTGCCACTTATGTTGAAGGACATCCCGATAGCGAACAAAACACATACCCAAAACACCAGCATTACAGCATACCACAATGTACAGCAAGGCATTTTAATGCGCCATGCTAATAAAATGGTGCAGGTCTCTTTTGGTGCTTTGGCAGCCTATTCAAATGAATGGGCTTCTTTAATGCAACACAGGGAGTGGATAGGTCAGATTAGTTTTAGCAATCTCCATTACACACTGGACTTCTGATTCAACCAGAACTCCTACATACAGTACATCCTGTTCAGTCCGGGCCTTACACTGACAGTCATGATGCCGATAAGGTAAGCACAAGTATCGAGACCAATTGCTCTAATAAAAAAGGCCAAACAGAGCAATGATCTCAGGTCTATGAGGTTCATACAAACCGTCAGAGGCATAGAATCATGGGACAAGGGTGGCAGAGGATGCAGTTACACAGTGGTTACAACCCCTCATCCAAAACATACCCAAAGACCCTTTCCATTGCCACAGGTTTCAGAATGGCGTTAGGAGAGAGATTTAGGGGGCATTGGGTGAGGAGAACGGATTACGTGGGTTGATAGTTTTGTTTTTGTTTTTTTTGGGTACAGAAGGCCAAATTGGTTCTTACAATAAAGCAAAACCACAGGCATCTGAAATGCACCATTGCTGCCCCTTTGCTTCGGCCAGGCAGGAACAGTTGCCTGGGACAAAGTTCAGGACCACTAAAATAAAGGAATTATTCCCGCGCTAACAGGTATAAGTTCTGATAACAATCCTAAGGACAAGCTGCATGCACCGAATACAGGTGCAAACCGAACCTTAAAAGGGACATAGAAATATTAGATGGTGCTGCGCTAATCCTAGAGACACCCTTATTAGAAGACTTAGGGTGATAGTGAATAATTAAAAGGTGGTGTAAACATCAAGGAAGTGTTGGCATCAATAGTTCAGGACCAGCCATCGAACTTACATGCCTGAGGGCAATCATGTTGTCATGCCCATATATCTGACTGCGAACATTATCATGACTGGTCCCATTTTTTTGAAAAGCCAGTGGCGTGTGAAACACTCAAACTCCACCTGGTATCAAAAAAAGTGCACACATATAAAGAGTGAAACAAAACGTGCAAAGGGTGTTACACTATCCTCCACTAGGGAAGAACCTTACCCTGATCCCGGGGGCGTTAGGCTCCAGACGGGGACTGAGGTACTTCACATGGGACCATCTGGACGAAACCAGACGGTCCCCCTTTCTCTGGAGGTTCTGCTGAAACAGACCCACTCAAGTACTTGGTGGGGCTCCCCCCGAAGGGATACACCATGAGAGAGGGCGAACCAAGCCAAAAGGCTTATGTGCCCCCCCCCCCCCCAAGACTTTCAGGGTTGTCCCGAGGACCCACAACCCTACTCATCACACTGACAAAACATGACAACACCAAACAAAAGAACACAAAAAAAGTGACAAACACAGGGATAAAAAGATGAAAAGAAAGTGGGGAGAGTGAAAAGTGACCATTGATTAGTACAATGGCCGTCCCTCCGGCCAAGAATAAAAATTTCCCCTGATCCTAGCCAAAAGGCTCGGCCCAAGAGGCAGGTGTGAAGAAAAAAAAAAAAAAAAAAAAAAAAAAAAAAAAGTGTATGGTGAAGTGACCTTGGTGCCAAAACTCAAAGTGCCCCTTAACATTTGTGAGGTTATGGCACCCCTGAGCTGCCACTCCAGAAGCACATTCGCCACTGGCTTTTCTCTCAACCCTGACCGACAGCCCAGACAGATGCAGCCCCACCCCAGCCAGGAAGATATCAGAACATCACGAGAGCCATATAGGGAGATAAAAATGACAAGTTCTCTTAGAAGACCAGCCCCATTCCACTGTCCCACCTTCCCTTTACTCCCCTGCCATGTCAGAGCTGCATTTTATGTCCAACAATTCCCTTTATGTAGACCCTAACTGGACATTTTATTTGCTAAAGTATAGTGCATGAACAGTTGTCATTTTTTGCTGCATCTCTCAGTGCTGTCTACATTCCTGTCCAAAGATGAAAAGAAAAGAAAAATTAAAATAAAAAAAACCCAAGGCATTAAAAGTAGAACCAAAAGCCCCCCCCCCCCCCCCCCCCTCCATTTTGCATACAGCAAGGGAGCTTAAAACCCTTGACAGGTTTCTTTTTGATCATTTGTGTCCCATTGGGGAGATCTCTTCTCTGCCCCATAGCCAAAAACAGGAAGCGAGAGGAAACATTCTTCTAAAAAGGGAGGGAATCCCTTGCTATCACCAGAGCTAGTGTCCCTAGTGAAAGATTTTCCCAACTAGTGACAGTCCTAGATTTGGGATTCTCTTTCCATGGTCGGTTCATGGCCAGGCATTCTAATTCTTCTTCCCTTCTGTATTTAATCATACTTGAGTTATTTTTGACCTTTGCCATTAAAAAAGGCGTTAAAGATGCAGATTTATAAATATTAAAATTTACTTTTGAAACAATATGTTGGGTTTAGTCATATTTTAAATTTGCTCCAATATAACCCTCTAGTATGTGGTCAGACAAAACATCAGCCTGTTACTCCCAGACTCCTACATACAAACATTACCAAAAGTTTTGAAAAAGGACAAATATTAAATGCTCAAAGTCTGCTGCCTCAGTTTTTATGATGGCAATTTGCATATACTCCAGAATGTTATTAAGCAAGATCAGATGAATTTGCCATGAAAATAAACGCAATCCCATAAAAACATTTCCACTGCATTTGTGAAGAAGGCTTCAGGGTGCCCAAGAAAGTCCAGCAAGCACCAGGACTGTCTCCTACAGTTGAGTCAGCTGTGGGATCGGGGCACCACCAGTGCAGAGCTTGTTCAGGAATGGCAGCAGACAGGTGCTAGTGCATCTGCACACACAGTGAGGTGAAGACTTGGAGGATGGCCTGGTGTCAAGAAGAAACGTCTCTAGAAAAATCAGGGGAGGACAGACTGCAAAAAAGGTACAGAGATTGGACTGCTGAGGACTGGAGTAAATCCCCTTTAATATTGTTTGGGGCATCCGGAAAAAACTATTAGCGGGTTATTGAATAATAATTATGAGCTGGAAGTTTGTTTCAGGGATTAGCTTTACTTTCATGGAGAAATACATCACATGCCTTTTATGATAGAACAGGAAGATTACACAAACAAATGCATATAAAAACACCACAATAAGAATGGTACTTCCTCCAATTACCTTACTATAGATAAACACATAACACTGCAGTGCCACCTACTGGTATAGATATAGTCAATCTAGTTCACAATATAGAAAGCTACTTGCTGTTGCTTTTTTCAACACCCCTTCTCAACAACATGTGCGTTGTCAAATTATATTCAGTTTCTTCTGGAAAGAACTATGACGTTCCTACAAAGGCTTGGCGAGTGCATCAGCAGTCATCTACTCCGACGGGCAGTATTGAAGGTCAATAACACCTTGTTGATTGTCCCTCAGTAGGCGATACTTGACATTGATACGTTTTGTCCTAGGATTGATCCTTTGATTGCGTGAGCTTTATACATCCCTGGTGGTCTTCAAAGATGGGAATTGGTTTTGACATGTCTATCCCAAAGTCCACAAAATGTTGACAAATCTATATTGCTTCTTGACATGCGTGTGCTGCTGCAATGTACTCTGCTTCAGTTGAAGATAGAGCGACAGTTGTTTCTTTTTGACTAGACCAACTTATGGTACCTTCGCCATACTGGAAGATGAATCTACTTGTGGATTTGCGGTCTGTGCACTCCCCGGCCCAATCAGCATCCACATATCCAACCAGATTTGCATATAATGCTGCTGGTAACCACAACTTCATCTGAATTGTTAGAAGTATTTAATCACTCTTCACTGCATTCCAGTCACACTGACAGGGAGCTGAGACTTTCCTGCATAGTATGCCCACTGCTGCGGCTATGTCTGGTCTTATCACACTGGCAACATATATCAGCTTACTGATCGCTCTGTGATACATATTGTTGGGTAGCAAGTTTTCTGCTTCATTGGTCTTTGGCCTGGTTCCATAGGAGTTCTCACTTCCTTTGCATCTTGCATATGGAATTGTTGCAAGATTTCCTGAGATTGATTGAGAAGATAAAACTTCTCTCCATTTGGATTCCCAGATAGTAACTAATGTTCCCTAGTTCTTGCTTTCAAAATTTTCTTTCAGCTTGTGAACCGATTGTAATCCCCTTCTTGTTCAAAACAGGTTAGGTCATAAACTTAGATAAAAGGATGTATATCCATCTGCCTTCTTGATTCCTGGAGTAGAGACAGGGGTCTGCTTTACTTCTTGAGAATCCCTCTCTGGTAAGTACTTCATTCACTTTCTCATTCCACATCCTTGCGGATTGTTTAAGACCGTAGGTGCTCTTCTGAAGAAGTTTACACACAAGGATGTCTCCTTGCTCAAACCCTGGTGGTTGCTCCATGTAGAGCTCTTCCTTAAGGTCTCCATATAGGAAAGCCATTTTAACATCTAGGTGTTCGACTTGCATGCCCTTCCCATCTGCAACACTAAGAACTGCTCTGATGGTGCAGCGTTTTACAACGGGAGCGAATGTTTCATCGTAATCTTCACCGAATTTCTGGGAGTAACCCTTGGCAACTAGTCTGGCTTTGCATTTGTGGATATTCCCTTCTGCGTATGACTATTTTGAAAGCCCACTTCCTATAGTTTTGCTGTTAGGAGGGAGCTCTGAGAGTTTCAAGGTTTTAATTTTCTTGAAGTGACTAATTCTTCTGCTGCCTTCCTCCATTTATTGGCAGTTTCCCCAGGATGTTGGTTCAAGTATGCTATGTGGTTTTGACAGTGTATGACAGCTTGCAGGATAGTATCCCCTTTGTAGTCAGAGTGGATCTTCTGACTTCAGGCAGTTCAGCAGGATCTGGTGGGGAACTTGATTTAGGCATTACGAGTTCCACCTCTTGTTTTGACTCCTGCACAGGTTCGCTTTGGTCGACCTTTCCTTCTGGTTTGCTTGGCATATTCACTTCACAGCTTTCAGGGACCAGCGTTTCTGATGATAGGCTCCCAAAAACACTACAGCTTGTTACTTTGTCAGTCTTTGGGTGTGGGGATTCTGTAACCCTTAGTTTGCTCACTGTAGCCTACTAGAATGCCCTCCAGCTTGTAACACTTTTCACTTAGAATACTAGGCTTTGATGCATCTTGAGGATAGTCAGTTCTGTAGGTAGGTTGCAGTCATGACTGCTTCTCCCCAGTACTTGAGGTAGGTTGGCATCCAACATGCACCTGGTCATTTCTATAACAGTGCGATTTTTCCTTTCTGCTACACCATTTTGTTCAGGAGTGTATGGTGCACTATTCCTTGTCTCTTCAGATATGAGGCCACTTCTTTTCTTATGTATTCTCCATTGCATATCATTCCTGGTCTGTGTTGGAATTTGTTGCTAGACATGGCAACAAACTCTTGAAGTTTCTCTGAGGTTTCATTGTTCTGTTTCATCAGATAAGTAGTTGTGTACCTGGAATAATCATCAATGAAAGTCAGTAGATATCTGTTCCCGCCTGACGGAGTTTCCATTGGACTGCATACGTCACTGCGTAGGAGCTGTAGGGGGTGGGTAGTTTTTCTTCAAGATGCCTGTGGAAGGAGAGCATGTGTGGCTTTTGCTTCAATGCAGTGCTTGCATTTCATGAGCACTTTCCAAGGTGCTATTGTTAAATCTTCTGATAAGCCTCTTTATAATGTCCTGTATAGCTTTTGGACTACTGTGCCATAAGTGAATACATTTGCTGTGTTCATTAGAGACCATATTGGCTTGCTGGTCTGTGGTGATGTGCCTGTATAGGTGATCATCCAGTTTTCCTTTTGCGAGGAATTGCTTATTGTTGTGAATTGTGCATTCAATCACCCTGAAATTTTATGGAGACCATTGTTTGCAAGACTTTTCACTGATAGAAGGCTGCCTTCTAGTTCTAGAACATACAGCACTTTCTTTACAAAGATACTCTGCTTGCCTTGTGGTGTAATGCAGTTCAGGAAGCCCTGGCCTTTAACTTCTGAGGTGATGCTTTTCCCGTTTTCTAGGAAAACTTGGTCTTTTGCACTGTAATCAAGGTTTGTGAAGAAGGTCTCATCGCTAGTCATGCGACTTGTCACACCCGAGTCTATGCACCAGCCGTGTGGCTTGCCGCTCTGTGTTACTTTAAAAAGATGCCACTCCATGATGTGTCTGCATTTTCCTTTGTGGCTGCTTTGACTCATGGGTAGCTTTAGCTTTTGCTGCTTGGCTTTCCAGATAGAACAGAACAGTCCTTTAAGCGACTGGTCCTGTTACAGAGAGAAAAAAAAAAAAAAAAAAAAACCCACCACAGGCTTTGCTTCCTTTTTCCCCCCTTTGTACATCTTAAGAGCTTTGCCATCATGGTGGGCATTTTCTTTCATATTCATCGATTATTTTGCCTTTGACATATTCGTGTCAGGTTCTGCTTGGGTCTGGCTTCTAAAGCGTTAATAAGAGCAGTCTGTCTCTGGAAGGCTGCAGAGGAACAGGGCAACAATATATCATTGTGGATGTCCTCTCCGATGGCACGCAGCTGCTCTATGATCTCTAGCATAGCATTCACGTGGTCACACATTTGCTGGCTTTCTTGTAGTCTCATCTTGTACAACTTTTTTAGCAAAAACAGTTTGCCGTTTAGACTTGAACGCACATGAAGTCCACATACCTTTGCCCGTTTTCTCTGTTCTTATGTGGATAAGCTGGTCATCTTGCACTAGCATGCTAATAATTGCTTTTGCTTGTCTATCCTTCCTATCCCATTCTTCCGTCCCTCCGTCTCAGTCTGTCTGTATTCAGCACTTGCCACAAGTCATCCTTGCTGAGAAAAACACTTCCAGTTTAAACTTCCATAGCTGGTAATTGGCATTGTTCAGCAGCTTTGCAATTTCAAACTTCACATCTGAACCGCTTGCCATCTTTCGGTAGCTTGTATACAGTACTCACAGACTCAGTGCCTGGGCTTGTAGTATCCTCTCCAATGCCTCTGGGTGCCTGGGACCCGTAACCTATTAGCAAGTTATTGAATAATTATGAGCTGGAAGCTTGTTTCATCAATTATTTTACTTTCATGGAGAAATACATTACATGCCTTTTATCATAGAACAGGAAGAGAACACAAATGATAGTACTTTCTCTGATTACCTTACCATAGATAACACTGCAGTGCCATACATACATATGCTTAAAATAGAAAGCTACTTGCTGTTGCTTTTTTTCAACAAAAGCCTTGTCCAGAGATGAGCGCTACCATCAGTCCTGTGTCATGCCAACAGTAAAGCTTCCCAAGACCATTCATGTGTGGGGTTGCTTCTCAGCCAAGGGAGTGGGATCACTCAATTTTGCTTAAGAACACATCCATGAATAAGGAATGGTACAAAAACATCCTCCGAGAGTAACTTTTCCCAACCATCTAAGAACAGTTTGGTGACAAACAAGCCTTTTCCATGATGTAGCACCTTGCCATAAGGCAAAAGTGCCAAGCGGCTAGTGGAACAGAACTTAATCACATTGAGAACTTGTGGTCAATTCTCAAGGAGGTGGGTAAACAAACCCCCCCCCCAAAAAAAATAAAAAAAATAAAAATTCTGACAAACTCCAAGCATTGGTTATGCAAGAATAAGCTGGCATCAGTCGGGATGTGTGCTTTTCCAACACGCCTGGGTCGACTGCGATCGCAATGCTCTGCGCTCCAAGTCCACCTTTTTTTGAAGTCCATTAGAGCCTATGGCTCTAAATCAGGTGCTTAAAAAAAAAAAAAAAAAAAACCACAACACCACACCCCACACACACACACACATACAAAACCACACACCACCTCCTCTGCTGGAATTCAGGCGCCTGGCGTCCAAAAGGGGCCTGACTTCTGAATACAGGGTGCTACAGTGGCCATGGATATCCATTTGTCATATAGGGGAGCGTGACCGGGGGTGGGGGGGGGGGGGGGGGTGCCTTGCCCGTAATGGACCCCGACTCTGCGGAGTCGGTTCACACAGCTCCAGGGTGGCTGTGGAGCAAATTGTACAGGGGTCCTGTGCGTCTTTTGCTCCATTTCGGTTCCGAATTCAGGAAAAAAATTTGGCCCAGTTCGTCCCTGAAACTGAGGACAGGGACGCACCTGACCCCTGCTGTTAGCCGCGTCCGCTCTAAGTGCAAACCAAGCCTGAAGCAGCAGACTTCTAAGTAATGCAAACTTCTTGTTCGCACTGTGGGTCAGAAAATGCCTCTTCTCCATACAATTCTTTTGTGTTTTTTTTTTTTTTTTTTAAACCAACAGGGCGTCCTTTTAAAATGGCAGGCAAAGCACTAAAAGCCCCCACCTGACATTGGTGTGCCCACTCCAGGTAAGAGTTATTTGTAAGGTGCCCTCCAAATCCCAGTCTTCAGTACCACTAAAATGTGACAGTCCCCCCAATAACCATGACAAACGACATGCTCCTAGCGTCTGTGACAATCGATAAACCCGCTCTCCAAATTAATAAAATACAGATCACAAGGCGTACATTTTTATTAAAGAATAATTTAGCCATAACCAAGTAATGGTGAGGCTGTCGAGCAGAAGATTAAATTACAAGCTAAGCAAACCTGGCTTTGCGTGATAAACCGCAAGAATATTCTGAAATGGAAACCCAAGGTATGCAGTCGGGACGACAGTCAATAAACTAGCTTTATAAAGCATGTACCATAACAAGAGCCACAAAACACTCTCCAACTCCATTTACAAAATAAGCCATTGCATCTGCAATAAATGACTCTCCCCCCCCCACCCCCAACTTAGATTTCCGTTTCATCTGGTAAATATGTTTTCCTCCTTGCAAACAGCTCATTTGCTTTATTATTTGTTAAAATTCATTTTTAAATCACTTTCAAAACAGCGAATCACATTATAGCAAAAGATTCCATTAGCGTGTCCTTTATTGCAAAAGAAATGGGGAAGTTACAACTAATCATTTTTATTATGAAGAACTGTTATGTAGGTGGACTAATATATGCAATATTATGCCCCGGATTAATTTCAGCCTCAGAATTGAATAATGATGCTTGGCTGACCAAAGCTACACAGTTTAATGCAGATTTGTCCTATACTGTACAAAAGACAAGTAAAGAGGGCGATAAAATATAAAAAAAAAAAAAAAAAAAAGTCCACGAGACAAGCCTAATGCCGTGGACTTTTCAGCATCAAAAAGGTCCAATGGTCTTTCTGACGGACTTGCCTACACACAATTACACCAAAGTTCGACGGATTCGTACGTGATGACGTACGACTGGAATAAAATAAGGAAGTTGATAGCCAGTAGCTGCCCTAGCGACAGTTTGTCCGTCAGACTAGCATATAGACGAGCTGATTTTGACCGGACTCGAGTCCGTCAGAAATCTTTGAAACATGTTCCAAATCTAAAGTCCGTCTGATTTTCTAAATAAATCAAATATATAATCAGCTGCAGGTCCGATGAAGCCCACACACGGTCGGATTGTCAGACGGATTCGTCCCGTCGGACCAGTCTAGTCGAAAAGTCCACCTGTGTGTACACGACATAACAACATGTTATTTATCTTATGGGAAGATAGATTTTTTTTTTTTTTAAATTATACACACACTAAAGAATAATAGTCCCTGCTGTGGAGAAGCTTACGGTCTATTGCAGGGGTCTCCAAACTTTCTAAGCAAGGGGCCAATATACTGTCCTTCAGCTTTTAGGGGGCTGGAACAAGGCAAGTGGGAATAGAAAACAAACATTGTGGCGTCAGTGGAAGTAAACAATGTCACATCTTTAGTGGGAGGAATAGTGCCCCAAAGGCCGGAAAAAGGCAAGTAAATGGCCGCAGGTTTGGAAACCACTGGTCCATTGTATTGCATGACTGTGCTGGCAATAGAGTAGGAAAAAAAAAAAAAAAAAAAAGCCAGTTATAGTGTATAAAGCCAAAAGCGGCTTTTCATTATTAAAAGTAAATGAATACAATTTTCATAGACTGAACTGTCACAGTAAGGCCTTGGTACCCTAAGGCTGCATTCATAAACTCAGCGCAGTTAGGATTTTTTCATCATACTTACCTGTAAAATCCTTTTCTTTGATTACATCATGAGACAGAGTTAGGCTAATATTCATTACCTGGTGGGTTATTACTACATCTCCAGGTGAATGGACACTGGTCAGGAAGTGATCCCCTGTATAACCCCTCCCATACAGGAAGTACTTTAGTTTTGTAGCAAGCACTGAATCCTCAAAAAAGGAGGGGAGGGAGGGACCTGTGTCCCATGATGTACTCAAAGAAAAGGATTTTACAGGCAAATATGACGAGAAAAAAAAAAAAATAAATAAATAAAATTATTTTCTTCTTCATACACCATGGGAAATAGAGTTAGGCCAATATTCATTATCTGCTGGGATGTCCGAGAGCAATAGCCTTGAGGGGAGGGAGACACCCTGCCAAACAATAGCCATCAGACCTTGCACGGCAGCCCGCAGTACACTGCGGCCGAAAGCCGAATCCTCGGCTACTCGAAAATACACTTGATAAAATTTTGTGAACGTATGCAATGAAGACCAGGTAGCATCCTTACAAATCTTGTAACCTTGCAAAAAAGGATGGAACAGGTTGTAGCACGACCCTGTCGTGGTGAAGGATGGTTCCTGCACGAAAGAGCCACCAACTCCGACACCCTTCTAGCTGAGGTGATGGCCATCAGGAAGTCTAGCCTGCGTGACAGCAAGCCTAATGGAATTTCCTTAATAGGTTCAAATGGTTGTTTCTGTAACACAGACAGCGCCAAGTTCAAGTCCCAAAGACACATAGGTGACCTAATGGGGGGCGCAAGCGAGTTGCCCCCTGCATAAAAAAGTTCAGACCAGTGAATGGGAGGCTAAAGGCCTTTGGAAGAATACTGATAGGGCTGAAACTTGAACTATTGAACCGCAATAGAGCAGTCCTGAAGCTCCACCGTCCAGGACCGTAGGGCCAGTCGTACTGCCCGTAATTCCAGGATGTTGATTGGCAGGATCTGTTCTGTCCTTGACCATTTCCCCTGAGCCCTTCTAGGGTTGCCCACCAGCCTGAGACTGGCATCTGTAATCAGTACTCTCCAAGTTACCGGCAGGAAGGATCTTCCCTTCCGCAGGTTCTGATCCTGCAACCAGCAGTTTAGGCTTAAGCATGCCGAGGAGATAAGAACATTGGATACTCCAGGGCTTGTCCTCTCCTGTCCCAAGCCAAACAGGATGTCTTGTTGTAGAGGCCTGGCATGGAACTGGGCAGAGGGCACCGCCTCGAAAGAGGATACCATCCTCCCTAGAAGACTCATACAGAGCCAAATGGAGGGTTGTCTGGTGCCCCTTATCTGACACATCTGATCCTTCAGGGCACAGATCCTTGCGGGTGTCAAGAAAACTCTTGCTTGGACCGTATCTAGGATAGGACCTAAATACTTTAGACTTTGAGCTGGTCTCAAGGTTGACTTTTCGGGATCCAGCCTAAGCTTTCCAAATACTGCACTGTGCATGTTATGCTCTGTTCTAGAGCCTGTAGTGAGTGATCTCTGACCAGGAGGTTGTCTAGATACCCAAGCACCAAGATCCCTTGGGCCCTTAAAAGACCCAGTACTGGTGCTAGGACCTTTGTGAAAACCCGGGGAGCTGTAGCAAGCCCAAAAGGGTAGAGCCACAAACTGAAAACGATGTTCCTTTACTGCAAATCACAGGAACCGATGGGTACGTATAAGGCTGAAAGATGGGTACGTATAAAACACGCGTCCTTTATATGGATGGAGGCTAGAAAGTCTCCCATCTGGAGTGAGGCTAGTACTGAATGGACAGACTCCATCCAAAAAGATCAGTAGATACTGGTTCAGGGATCTTAGGTCCAAAATGGGCTGTGTGCCCCAGTTGGGTTTTTGAACCGTAAACAGGATCGAGTAAAACCCTGTGCCTTTTTCGGATAGAGGAACCTCTACAAACACTCATTGATGCACTAAATAATGTTGTGCCTGAAGCAATAAGTCTCTTTTTGGAGGATCCGAGGGAACACTGGATCTTAAAAACCTGAGGGGGAACTCCCCGCAGCTCAAGGTTGTAACTGTGGGATAGAATTGAGGTGACACACTCATCCTGAATTATTGTTCTCCAAATGTCCGCAAAGTGCAGCAGCTCCCCCCCCCACCCGATGGAGTGGGGACGTCCCCTCAAAAGGAGGGCTTGGTGCTGGGTTTAGAAGAATTTTGGACCCAGGGCTTGCCCCTGGCCCTAGTGCCCTGTTGCCGGCGGAACTGCCTTGGCGCTGAGACATTTGAGGAAGCAGTCCGAGGTTTTAAACGAGGGATGCCTGGTGCTTTTCTTCACAGGAAGTAGAGAACTCTTCCCTCTGGAAATCTTTTGGATATATTTGTCCAAATGATCACTAAATAAATGTTACCTATGAAAAGGGGAAACCTGCTAGTAACTTCTTACAAGGAAGCTCGGCTGACCAGTTCTTAAGCCACAAAAGTCCGCACATATGTACAGACAAGAGAGCCAAACGAGAAACCTGCTGTATTGAATCCTTTAACCGCTTCAGCCCCAAACCATTTGGCTGGTCAAAGACCAGAGCACTTTTTGCGATTCGGCACTGCGTCGCTTTAACTGACAATTGCGCAGTCGTGCGACATGGCTCCCAAACAAAATCAATGCCCCCCCCCCCCCTCACAAATAGAGCTTTCTTTTGGTGGTATTTGATCACCTCTCCGGTTTTTATTTTTCGCGCTAACAAAGAAAAAAAGCCCACGCATAATTCTTTACTATAATAAATATCCACATACATACCATATATTCCCTCAGTTTAGGCCGATACAAAAATTATACATATTTTTGAAAAAATAAAAAAATCGCAATAACCGTATATTGATTGGTTTGCACAAAAGTTATAGCGGCTACAAACTAGGGGATAGTTTTATGGCATTTTTTAATAAGTTTTTTTTTTTCATACTAGTAATGGCAGTGATCAGCGATTTTTATCATGACTGCGACATTATGGTGAACACATTATGGTGAACACTGACAATTTTGACACACTTTTTGGGACCATTGGCATTAATACAGCGATCAGTGCAATTAAAAACACATTGATTACTGTAAAATTGTCACTGGCAGCGAAGGGGTTAATGTGTGTCCCAACTGAAGGGGGGAGGGGACTGTGCAGGGAAGCCAACAGATCACTGTTAATACTCTGTATGAACAGACAGATCTGTCAGTTCTCCCCTCAGGAGAACCGGAAACTGTATTTACACACAGATAGTTAAACCAGATTAAAAAAAAAAAAAAAAAAAAAAAAAAAAAGTGTACCAACACCACTTTACTGCCAGGACAGCCAGCAGGCCTAAAGTAACACCGATTGATGTTGGATGCATACAGCACCATTTGCAAGCGCCCTTGAAGGAAACATGGAGGGCGCCACTTCTGACGTATTTATAAAAAGTACCTGCGTTTCATGTTATGACCAATCCTCTAGCTTTCTGAATCACTGACCCGGAATATGCATGCAGCCAGTGAAATCAGAACTCCTTATTTGCATAACTGATTAAAAGAAAAGTGTGGGAACATTAAAAAAAAAAAAAAAAAAACCCACACCACACACACAAAATCATACTCCCCTATGTGGAAGCAGCATTGGTCTAATGCTGCATCTGTCCCCCACCGTCTCTAAGACCAAGAACCAAGCGATCAAAGACTGCTGACCACTCAGTTCTTGATGTTCAGTGAGCAGAGAGTGGGGACTACCAGTCACCACTCTGCCCCTCCAGTACTCACTGGAGCGCTGGGCTGTGGAGGGGGTGGAGGGGGCAGTGCGCTGAGAGGCTGCTGGCCAGGCATCTGGGTGGATCCTGACACAAGTCAAGATCTCTCAAGAGCCAGGACTGGTTCTCTGACGTCAGCGGGCTTTAGCCAGCTGTTGGCTGAATCTAGGTCACAAGAGTGCAGAACTAGGTGCAAGTAGGGCCAAAAGAGCTTTAAAGCCTTTAAATTCACATGACAGCCAGGTAACTCGCATTTTCAGACAGTATGCAATGGCATCCCCTATAGTCTCAACTCCAGTGCTCTATTTTGTGGTATATGGAGAAAGGAACTAGTAACGTTCTGTCAAGCCCTCACTGACCTCTGTAGGTGTAGGCACTTTGGAGCAAGTCATCCTGAGAAGTTGACAGCAGAATAAATTTGTATATAGGCAACATAAACAACGGCCATTTCTCCCCCCCCCCCCCCATCCAGGTGCTGCATACAGCTTGCCCAAAGACCTGAACAGCTGTGCGTAGTTGTACTCTGGGCATATAGCAGTGCAATTGCAAACGTGTATTGTGTATGGGAATAGATAAAATAGAAAAGGTGTTACTATGGGGGGGCTTAGGCAGTTACGTGCAAGAGCTTGAAGTCATTCTCTTAGAAGCTCGGTTTCCCCTCCCAGCAGTGACTCAGCAATTCAGGGCCCCCCCTCCAGCAGTGACTCCATAACCTTTCAGCCTTCAGATCTCCGACGTAAATACAGAGCAAGTGCTCTGAGAATAGAAGCAGGGGAGACTGGGCTGGACAGTCACTGCTAGGAAGGGAAGCAGGGTGAGCCGAGGGGTCACTCCTTTGGATGACAAAAATATGCCAACATCACCGCCATTTATAATATTAACAATATTACTAATACTACTACCACCAATGCTCGGTGCACACCTATGCAGTTTGCTTTGATCTGTTTCTGCAGTACTTTTTGCACACGTTTTTTGATGAGTTTTGAAGGTATGATTTTTCTTTGGCCAATTTATTGCTGGGCAGATTAAAAAACGCAAATCGTGGGAAAAAAAAAAAAAAAAAAAAAAAAAAAAAAAAAAACCCCACACACACACACACGGATTTAAACGTGTCTTATAGGATACCATGTTAAAATGGACTGTATTGCATTTCTACAAAAAGAAAAATAAATAAATGCATAGGTGTCAACCAGGCCTAATACGCTATTGGTAATAAAACTATGATAAAAGGGAAAAAAATAAATTTCATTAAAATTATATATATATATATATATACACATACACATATATACATATATATATATATATATATATATATATATATATATATATATATATATATATATATATATATATACATATATATACACACACACACATACCTTGTTCAGGTACCATTCATTTTCAATGGCACCTAAATGGGGGTGTGGTTTTGCCACCCAAAAAAAAAAAAAATCACTCCGAACCTCATCACTCAAAAAGGAGTTGTTTTTTGGCGGCAAGCTTCACGCAATGCCGTTTGTCGCAATTGCAGAGCAACAATCGGGGCAGAACCGCGACTGTGTGGGTACTATTGAAAATGAATGGCAACTGAACAAGCACGGTGCGATTTGTTAGTTTTGCAGAATCGCATTGATTCTGCCCGCAAAAATCAGATGCAAAAAAGCTGATCATCACAGCTCAGTGGACATGGTGTGAATAAATCCTTAGTACCAGATTGCATTACCTACAGCATATGCCCCATAATCACATATACCTTAACTGATCTGCATACTTGTTCTGGGTCAGCAGAACAGTCGGATCAGCAGCATTTTTTTTTTTTTTGGTCAACAGCCGCCCCACATTTACATTCCATTTTAAAATTTTACATGAAAAGTTGCCGCAGTGACACCTATAGGCTACGGGAGCACACTGCAACATGAGGCCTATTCATCCGGACGCCACACATTTCAGCTGACGATTGTGGTATAGTAAGGGTCATGCAACACTGGCGATTTTAAAAGCATAGTTTTGTTTTTTTTGAGCAACTTCTCACCAAGGAACTAAGTAACTGTCATGTGTTCTGCTCCTTTAAAAGCAAAGGCACATCAAAGCAAGAAAAAAAAAAAAAAAAAAAAAAGTCCCCATGCACAAGGAAGACCTTCCTTCAAAGTTATCTTCTCCTTTTCAGTGCTGTCAGCTTTGACAAATGTGGTGCAGTACAGCGGCACACCTCTCTGCAATGCAATTTTTAGTTGAACTCCATGGATGTGCCTTTTTCGACCTGACTTTATAATACTAATTACATTACAAGCCAGTGTAGCCCGGAGGGAGCACTTGTAAGCTCCCATTCACCCAACAAACTGCACTATGCATTGGCGCATTTCCCTGGGCTGACACACACAGTACTTTTTTCATGGATTGCACCCGGCCAACACCTGTACATATGTGATCGGTGGCCCACCTCTACGCTATATATAAAATATATCTCCCCATCTCAGATCATCAATGGCCCATTTTCACCGATGCACGTTAATGCATAAGTTGAAACACCCTAAAATAGAAGCTTCCAACTTCAAAATAGTACTCGTTTCCATCGATGCCACTTAACGTGTCAATACGCATGCCACATTGCGGCCTATTACAGGTAACAGCACTGTCCCAATCGGTGCAATGCCAACTTTGCGGCACCCCTTTCCAAAAGTAGTTCCTGCACTACTTTTGGCTTCTTCAATAGACATCTGTGCTTGAACCTGCACAGATGTCTTTCAAATCACCCCCAAACTCGCACTGAAATGCAGGTTTCAAACCCGTGTTCAGAGTGAACGAGGGTTCCATCACAGTGCTGTAGTTTAAAGAGGAAAAAATAAAATAATATAATATAATATAAAATAATATAATATAACTTTGAGAGGCCTATAGTAGTCAATGGTAGTGTATGAAAATACATCGAACATGCAGTTTGGTGTGGCAGCAATAGGTATTAACAAGCCATGGGCAATTGCTGTGAACCCTCCAGATTATAAATTAAAAAAACACATTGGAAGTGCACATCAAAATGCATGGCAAAGTACAAAGAAAATGCACATTGGAAGTACCACAGGCAGGGTGGAGTTGATTTAAAATCACTAGACTTGGGGGTGGGGAAATAAAAGGGGGATTTAACCCTTTCATAACTAAGCCTATATTTTTGACATTTGGCGTTTACATGTTAAAATCCATATTTTTTTGCTAGAAAATTATTTAGAGCCCCCAAACATATATTTTTTAGCAGAGAATAAAATGGCAATTGTTGCAATATTTTATATCACACGGTATTTGTGCAGCAGTGTTTTAAAATGCAACTTTTTGGGAAAAGGGACACTTTCATGAATGGAAAAAAAAAAAAAAAAAAAAAAAAAAAACCCAACCCCCACATAACACCAGAAAACAGGCAAAAAAAAAAAATTATCACACCATTAGTGGGCCGCAGCAATAGCCAATTTTCATGCTGCCATCGAATTTGAGTGATCGGGCATGTTGGAAAAAACAAAACAAATGTCTAAGTAACGATGAGAGAATCGTGCGAAAAATATAAAATCGAAAAAGAAATGCACATGAGCTGTGACCTGGAAAAAAAAAAAAAAAAAAAGGAAAATTCCTGGCTACAAAATAATTTTCCGTAGCAACATGGGAGGTGAAATTCAAGGCTTGGTTGGTTGAATTTCGAAATCAATGGTGGCACCATCGGATCACAATGCAGGACATTTCCAATTTGCGAAAGAAAATGTGTTCAGAATTTGACCCATGTATGGCCTTGCCTTAGAAATCATTATATGGTCCCACCACCATGACAAGCTGCCCTACTGAGCATTCCTCTGGTGAAGCCAAGCATCAACTCCCTAGTGGAATGTTGGGGTTTGCCCATTAGATGATCATAGGCTTTGGGGGTCTCAAGGCTGGAAGATAACTGGGTCTATACATTAGGCACTTTCAGGTGACTCTGTTCCCCTTTTGCATATGATCAAGTAAGAACAATTTCAAGGTATATTTGTTTAGAGATATACTTTTTTTTTTTTTTTTTTTTTATATATTTGTCCGGCATATAACTTAGAGTCTTTCCTTCCTGCAGACAAATAGCACTTTCCCTTATTGTTGGCAGAAACAAAGCATTTACCGCTGACTCCTGTACAAAGAGGACACGGCAATCATGGGCTCAGCGCAGTATCTGCATTTTTAGACAGCAATACATAAATATCTCTTGTGTGATCCTGTCCTTATGCTCAATCCGGTAAACTCAGAAGGGAAAAGAAAAGACCAACCTGCACGCTGCAGTATACTCTTCATCTTCTGGAGATGCTCACGCACATTGAACGGCTGACTCATGGTATATTTACTATCAGGGGTAACCTGCTAGGCCTGGTCTGTGCCAACGTCCATAGAGGTAGTAAAGAACCTGGTGCCCCACAGCAAGCATGTGCCAACATCCACAAAGAATTAGCCATGAGCTGTTGCACCCAATCACCCACAGTTCAAACGAGGAACCAAACTGAGCTCCCAATTATCACAATACACAGGAAGGCCTCACCAGGTGGAGTCTAGGCAGCAGTTAACCCATTACTATGATCAACGTACAGCCTTCTAGAAAAAGAGAACCTGCCACCTTCATACAATGGTGATATGGAGGCCTCAGAAGTAATGCGAGCTCCACCTATCAGATTCATAGGAGCAAACACAAGTGACCGCATTACTAATGGCACAGGTATCTAACGGAGTCCATCCACATGGAAATGTTTTGGCAATTTTGGACGACTTTAAAGCAGCCCTTGATCGCAAAGACAACTGAGTGGCAATGCAACTGTTCATAATCCCTGCTGGTGGAGAGTTCCCTTTGAAAGTGGTTGCAATCACCAGAAAATTTGTGCTACCGCGCCCAATCTGCCTACTTGTTGAGGGTCAGTGACGCCGATAAATTTAATTAGAAAAGATATTATTAATAAAGAAAGACATATGGTGAGTATAGCAGCCAGGTAATTGGCATTTTCAAAATTCTTCCTGCACACTTTATGTAAGAACAACAGCTGCTATCACTGGCGGCCCAGCTGTTACATGCAAATTGAGCCTCCAACTGACCCTGCACATAGACAGCGTGCATCCAGGGTCAGCGTTTCTGTGGACCAAAATGGCAGCAGCTAATTGGCCAGTTTTTGATTGCAGCCATAATACAAATGTTGCTGCGTCCAGAAGCGACGTTCAGCTGTATCTCATCGCAGCAAACTACGTGTCCCTGGCTGTCAGGGTGAATGCAGCCCAAGAGTAGTGCAGAGGCTGGATCTATAAGCAGCCTCTCTGCAGGTGGCTCAGTGGTTAGCAGTTCTGGGTTGTGTGGTTCAAATCTCAGGAAGGATACTACCTGCATGGGGTATGCATATTCTGTCTGTGCAGGTTTCCTCTGGCAATCCCAAGAACTCCTGGGGAATTGTCCCTACAAATTAGAAAAACACAAGTTATCACATTTTGCATGCTGGCCCCCAGATTGTGTACAGGTATTATAATATAATAGGAGACCTGCTGACCTACCTGGTAAGAAAGTTGCAAAGAAGATTCCATGGAAAAAATTATCCAGCATGATTTGCCCTTTGTCTTCCTCCATTGAGAAAAGTCAATTCACTGATTACACTGCTTGTAGTGATCTATGAATAGAGGAGAGCCTGGTCAATCACATGATTCTCTCCCCCATTCACAGATCATGGTACAAGCAGTGTAATCAATGAAAGAACTTTTCTGATTGGAGGAGGGGAGTGTGTCCTCATTTGATCATCTTTAATGCAGCTGAGTCCAGATCCCCAAAGCTGTTAACTCTCACAGTGCTGGAAGTTTAGCAGCAGGAAGAGGACGAGGCATCCCTGCAGTGAAGATTTCTTCCTAAAAGTTATATAAGGGTGGTGAGGGTAGGGGCAGATGAGCTGGGCCAGCACAGACAGTAAATAGACACTCCTAAGAGAGAAGAGGGCTATGATTTATGTAGCGCTACTCCTGCAAGGGCCGCTGACATGTGTCCCAGGCTCCTTACCCGCTAGAGCTGCGGCAGCCAGGCAAACAGCAACTTTCACTCCCCTGGCTCAGAACCAGTCAAGGTGCTGCCTTTTTAAATGTTTTATATGCAGAGCAACTTGTATACGGAGCTGTGGGATACTCCAAAACTAATGGGAGAAGATGAGGACACTCGTCCTTTTGTAACAGCTTCTCTACAAAGTCCCTTAAAAAGGAAGTAAACCCTGGTGGCTTTTACTTCCTCTTTATTTCCCTGCAAAGGTAAAGCGTAATGGGCTACTCTACATCGCATAGTAGCCCATTATGTGTCACTTACCTGAAACTGAATCCTGCGATGTCACCGCTGTCCCCACTATTAGGGAGCATCCATCTTCGCCTCTCTTCCTTCCGGCTCTGTGACTGGCGTGACGTCGCTCCTGCGCATGCGCACGGGAGCCGCCAGTCATGGCATGACCCCTATTAGAAACGGCACAATGTGCCCTTTCTAAAGCGTGCATGCGCCGATGACATCGGCGCTCGGGTCTTTCGTAAATATCTCCTAAACCGTGGAGGTTTAGGAGATATTTCAAGCACCTACAGGTAAGCCTTAATATAGGCTTACCTGTAGTTAAAGGGGTTGTACAGGGTGTACAACCACTTTATAGAAAAGCTAAAGTTGTTTTTGTGTCTAGACTCAGTTCACACTGCCGCGACCTGAAAGTTGCGTGACTTACAGTGCGACTTTGCCAGACAACTTCGGCATGACTTGGCTCAACTTCAGGGAATGCCTGTGTAATCTTCCTATAATGTTGGATCCAAATCACATCAAATAAGACTTGGAGGCAACTTCCATTAAAGTCTATGGGCACAAGTCAGATAGAAGTCGCTTTGAAATAGTACAGGAACTTTTTCTAAAGTCGGAGCGACTTCAGTAGTGCTAATTAACCACTTCATCCCCGGAAGATTTGGCTGCTCAATGACCAGGCCATTTTTTGCGATACGGCACTGCGTCACTTTAACTGACAATTGAGCGGTCGTGTGACGCTGTACCCAAACAAAATTGACGTCCTTTTTTTCCCACAAATAGTTTGATGGCACAGTGGCTACATTTGATGGCACAGTGGTGGCAATTGATGGGCACAGTGGCTGCGTTTGATGGCACAGTGGCTGCGTTTGATAGGCACAGTGGCTGCATTTGATGGCACAGTGGCGGCAATTGATGGGCACATTGGCTGCGTTTGATGGGCACAGTGGCTGCATTTTATGGGGCACAGTGGCTGCATTTGATGGCACAGTGGCTGCGTTTGATGGCACAGTGGCTGTGTTTGATGGGCACAATGGTGGCAATTTGATGGGCAGTTGATGGGCATAGTGGGAGCAATGGATGGGCACAGTGGTGGCAATTGATGGGCACAGTGGCTGCGATTGATGGCACAGTGGCGCCAATTGATGGGCACAATGGCTGCATTTAATGGGGCACAGTGGCTGCATTTGATGGCACAGTGGCGGCAATTGATGGGCACAGTGGCCGCGTTTGATGGCAGTGGCTGTGTTTGATGGGCACAGTGGCTGAGTTTAATGGCACAGTGACAGCAATTGATGGGCACAGTGGCTGCGTTTGGCACAGTGGCGGCAATTGATGGGCACAGTGGCTGCGTTTAATGGCACAGTGGCTGCGTTTGATGGTCACAGTGGCTGCGTTTGATGGCACAGTGGCGGCAATTGATGGGCACATTGGCTGCTTTTGAGGGGCACAGTGGTGGGACAATTGATGGGCACAGTGGCTGCATTTTATGGGGCACAGTGGCTGCATTTTATGGGGCACAGTGGCTGCGTTTGATGGGCACAGTGGCTGCGTTTGATGGGCACAGTGGCTGCATTTGATGGGCACAGTGGCTGCGTTTGATGGCACAGTGGCGGCAATTGATGGGCACAGTGGCTACACTTTATGGGGCACAATGGCTTCATTTGATGGCACAGTGGCTGCAATTGATGGGCACAGTGGCTGCGTTTGATGGCACAGTGGCATCAATTGATGGGCACAGTGGCCGCATTTTATGGGGCACAGTGGCTGCGTTTGATGGCACAGTGGCGGCAATTGATGGGCACAGTGGCTGCGTTTGATGGCACAGTGGCGGCAATTGATGGGCACAGTGGCTGCGATTGATGGCACAATGGCTGCGATTGATGGTACAGTGAGGCTGCAATTGATGGGGTTTTTTTTCAGAATTTTTCAGTTTGTTTGCGCCCCCCAAAAATTTTGAGCACCAGCCGCCACTGTACAGCGTTCAGTGCTATAAAAATGCACTGATTACTGTGTAAATGTCACTGGCAGGGAAGTTGTTAAACACTAGGGGGCGATCAAGGGGTTAACTGTGTTCCCTAGTGTGTGTTCTAACTGTAGGGATGGGACTGACTAGAGGAGATGACAGATTGTTGTTCCTAGCTAGTAGGAACACACAATCTGTCTCTCCTCTCCTCACAGAACAGGGATTTGTGTGTTTACACACACACGTACCTGTTCTGGCTCTTGTGCCCGCAATCGTGCGTGGCCGGCAGTCATCGCGACCGCCGGCCACACGCAACAGTACCCCCGCAGTGCAGGGGGCCGAGGTACAGCTACGACGGTTCACGGGAACGCACCGACCTGCCACAGTATAATGACGGCTGGTCGGCAAGCGGTTAAGACAGCTCTCATTGACTAAAATGGGGTTTCACATGTTATGCGACTTGCGGTCTCACAAGTCGTATCCCAAGTCGTGGCAGTGTGAACCGAGCCTTACTATAATAAAAGTCAGCAGCTACAGAAACGGTATCTGCTGACTTTTAATAAACACACTCACCTGTCCCAACGATGTGCTAACCCAAGCCGCCCCTTCTCACAGGCTTCTCTCCCTGGCACCGTCATTTCAACTGTGGGCACCCGGCTCTGACACCTTGCGGCTTTGCAGCCAGGTGCCCACTGAGCATGCACAGGTCATGCTATGCATTGTGGATGGTGGGGACCTGTGACTGCAGTGAGGTAGAGGGAGAGGAGAACTTGGGAGCGGATACCTATCAAAACCAGGTACTGGCTCCTCGCAAAAAAAAGTGCCATTTGTTGAAAAGGATGGAAGGGGAGGCCTTAAAGCAGGACTTCCCCTTTTGGGTGGAGCCCCGCTTTATGTAGCAGGTTATAAAGTGGACAGAACTGGGGCACCTTCAGCAATGTCCCAGGTCAGGCAAGCCTTAGTTCAGTGCAGTAGGGGTTAACGACAGCATCAGTCACTGAGAATCCTCTCTCTTTGGTCTGTACTTACACTGTCCACAAGGCTTAGATGTCTCCCCCCCAGGCTCAGGCAGGCAGACTCCTCTGTAAAGGGCTCAGATCAGATCCTCAATGGCACCCCTCTATAGCTCCAGAAGGACTTGTAGCAGGAGAGGTCCCCCAGCTAAGGCAGCTAGGACCTCGATGGACCCTCCACAGGACAGTCAGGAAGGACTGGCAGCTCTTTGGTCTGGGAACCTCTCCTCCTGGGAAAAGAACCATTCCCCCTGGGGTTCCAAAATATTTATGCACTCCCCAACCACCATCTGGGCACACCACCCCAGGGATTGGCTGGATCTGTATAAATATTCAGGCTGCCTGTTTGACTCTCCCATCCATATTCTGGAAATCTCCAGAAAACAGGGGGAAGCAATCAAACCAGGGAAGTCAGGGAAGGCAGGTGTGCCTCACCTGCCATGAACATTAAAAAAAAAAAAAAAAATCGAACTTTGAGGGTTGTAGCTCGGCGACCTGGGGCCATAAAAATTTGGGGCTCCTATGACCTATGATTCCAGAGATATGGGGCTCCTCGCGCAGCCTGTCAGAAACAAAATACAGAGCGGCCACTTTAAATACAAGCTGACACACTCTGTTTGCAGCAGACTGAGAGGTTGAGCTCCCAGTGCCTCTCACTTCTGGTGAGAGGCACTGAGCTCAATAAACAGCTTGGAGTCTTGGACCAATGGTAAAGTACCATTAGTTCCAGCTGTCCAATAAAAATGCTGCAGTGGAGGTACGCCTCTCACTGCAGTGTCATTGAAGGGGATGTGTCTAAAAGACAAATGCTTCCTTCCAGCCCAGCCCTCTTAATTACAAGGAAAAAACATGTGTTTATGTGTATAAGATTTACCCACAATCCCATGTTTTTCTCACACAGTTAAAGCGGTTGTATACCTTTATTTGTAACTTTTACCTACAGGTAAGCCTATAATAAGGCTTACCTGTAGGTAAAAAAAAAATGTAACCTGTAAGGTTTAGGAGATATTCCCCTCGCAATGAGCCGCTGACTGCAGCGGCGCATGCGCACAGGGGACTCTCGGCTGACAGCCCGGCAAACTCCGGAGCTTGCCGGGCAGAAGTCTCCCGCGCGCATGCGCGGGAGTGACGACATCGCGGCTCCGGCCACTCACAGCGCCGGAGCCGCAATACCTGGAAGACACGCCGAGGGGAGATGTCAGCTCCCTCGGCGTGGACCAGGTGAGATGCCGGCGCCTCGTTCTAAGGTAAGTATCTCATAATGAGCTAGTATGCGGTGCATACTAGCTCATTATGCCTTTTCCCTTGCAGGTGTAAAAAAAAAAAGACAGCGGGTATACAACCGCTTTAAGAGGGAGAATGAGAATCTGCTGCCTGCTGAAAAGGTACTGTACAAGCTAAATCATATATTTATATGCTATATGTTAGAACATAATAGTTTATTATTTATCTATTTACTGTGAAATTACTGGTTGGAAGTTATAACTTCAAACTTCAGCAATTTGTCCGTTAAGCCACCTGCTTGAGTACAAATTTTGAAAATATACTAAATTACCTTAAAAATAATATATAATAATTATTTGTATATTACTTACCGTATTTATCGGCATATAACACGCACTTTTTTCCCCTTAAAATCAGGGGAAAATCACGGGTGCGTGTTATACGCCGATCCCCTGCGATCCTGAGCCGAAATACACAGAGCCGGTCCTCGGCTCTTCTCGGCCACTGTCGGCTTCACTCGAGCGCCGCCCGAACCTAGCCGAGTGTACTCGGCTAGGTTCGGATAGCTCCGCTCACAGTCATGCCCATCCCGGGCGGGACTACGAGTGGAGTCGAAAGGGAACGAGAGCCACCGAGAAGAGCCGAGGACCGGCTCTGTGTATTTCTGCGCCGGCGGCGCCATTTTCAAATCGCGATCGGCGATTTTGAAGCTCAGGATCGCAGGGGGTCGCAGGGGAGCGGCGCCATTTTCAAACTGCGAGCTGCAAGGCTGCACTGGGGCAAGGCTGCACTGGGATAAGGCTGCAATGGACACTGGGGAAGGCTGCACTGACAAGGCTGCACTGACATGGCTGCACTGGGGCAAGGCTGCACTGAGAAGGCTGCAATGATGGGCATTTAAATGTAAGTTTTTTTCCCTTAAACTTAAACTTCCCTCCTAAAAGTTTTTTTTCCTTAAAATTCCCTCCTAAACTTGGGGGGCGTGTTATACGCCGGTGCGTGTTATACGCCAATAAATACGGTACTTATGGTAATTAACCCCTTGCCACCCAGGCCAATTCTGACACTTCTCTCCTACATGTAAAAATCATCATTTTTTTGCTAGAAAATTACTCAGAACCCTACACATTATATATATTGATTTAGCAGACACCCTAGGGAATAAAATGTTGGTCGTTGCAACTTTTATGTCACACGGTATTTGCGCAGCAATTTTTTTAAACAAGTTTTTTTGGGGAAAAAAACTGAATAAAAAAAAAAACAACACTAACGTTAGCCCAATTGGTTTGTATAATGTGAAAGAAGATGTTATGCCGAGTAAATAGATACCTAACATGTCACACTTTAACCACTTACGGACTACCTGCTGTCATACGGCAGCTCTTTGAAGTGGAATATCGTTGTTATGGCAGCAGCTAGCTGCCATACCCCGGTATCCACTTCTTCAGCGGGCGGTCCGCTTTCAGATAAAGCTGGTCTCAGTGGCGGATTCACCGCGAGATCACTTTTATCGGTGGCGGGAGAGGGGCCCCCACCCCCTTCCGCCGCGCTCCGGTGCCCTCCGCCGCTTACCGAAGCCGCTAGCAGGGGCGGAGGGTGGTCGGGTCCTTTGCCCTGCTTGGCATGGCGCTGAGTGAAGGGAAGATGGTCCCCACCTGGCTCCATTGAGCTAACTTTACTGTTGTCTTATTTTTTAATTCAAAAAAGTGTATTTTTTTCCAAAAAAAGTAAGCTTGTAAGACCGCTGCGTAAATACGGTGACAGAAAGTATTGCAAGGACCGCCATTTTTTTCTCTAGGGTGTTAGAAAAAAATATACAGAATATTTTGGGGTTTTAAGTAATTTTCTAGCAAAAAAAATTATTTTAACTGGTAAACAACAAGTTTGAAAAATAGGCCCGTCCTTAAGTGGTTAAAATTGCGCACACTTGTGGAATGGCGCCAAACTTCAGTACTTATAAATCTCCATAGGAGATGCTTTACATTTTTTTACAGGTTACATGTTTAGAGTTACAGAAGAGGTCTAGTGCTAGAATTATTGTTCTTGCTCTAATGATCGCGATGTATGTAACCTGTGTGTATCTGGCTCTGATACTAGCCAGTGCCTCACCAGCCACTGACCTCACCGCACATCCTTGAATCAAACCTGCAGCCTGCAGAGCCCAGAGCAGCCTAATGCCTCGTACACACAAGCGGATATTCCGTCGGAAAAACAAGACTACGACGAGCGGAGAAAATTAAGTTCAATGCTTCCGAGTATGCGTCAAATTGTTTCCGAGCGAGGAATTTTGTGCGTTGGAATTGGTACAGACGATCGGAATTTCCGATCGAAACTTTTTCTGACCGAAAAATTGAGAACCTGCTCTCAATCTTTTGCTGGCGGGAATTCAGCCAGCAAAAGTCCGATGGAGCATACACATGGTCGCATTTTCAGACCAAAAGCTCTCATCGATCTTTTGCTGGCCGAATTTCTGATCGTGTGTACGTGGCATAAAGCAATCATACACTACTCTGCTGATTATAAGAGAGCCAAAGGATTACATTTGCCTACCCAAACCTAGCAGCCTAACTAGGAGGGTGTTACATGTACACTATATTGTCAAAAGTATTGTGACGCCTGTCTTAGTCTGTAGGGTTCAATATTGAGTTGGCCCACCCTTTCCAGCTTTAACAGCTTCAGCTCTTCTGGGAAGGCTGTCCGCAAGGTTTAGGAGTGTGTCCATGAAAATGTTTGATCATTCTTCCAGAAGGGCATTTGTGAGGTCAGGCACTGATGTTGGACAAGAAGGCCTGGCTCACAGTCTCCGCTCTAATTCATCCCAAAGGTGTTCTGTCAGGTTGAGGTCAGGACATTGCTTTGTGCACTGGTGCGCAGTTATGTGGGAACAGGAATGGGCCATCCACAATCTGTTCCCACCATGTTGAGAGCATGAAATTTTCCAAAATGTCTTGGCATGCTGATGCCAAGAAGAGTTCCGTTCACTGGAGCTAAGGGGTCAAGCCCAATCCCTGAAAGACAACCCCACACCAAAATCCCTCTTCACCAAATGATTTGGACCAGTGCACAAATGAAGGTCCATAAAGACATGAATGAGCAAGTTTGGGGTGGAGGAACTTGACTGGCTTGCACAGAGTCCTGATCTAAACCCGATAGAATACCTTTGGGATGAATTAGAGCGGAGACTGCGAGCCAGGCCTTCTCGTCCACATCAGTGCCTGACCTAACAAATGCGCTTCTGGGGGAATGGTTTTGGAAATTTTGGAACATAAAAAGGACCTTCTGAAAACAGTTGTCACAAGGTTTGATGCATGCACTTTTAAAATGTGTGGAAGATATGCAAATGCACCTGTAGATCCTCACACAAAAATTAGGGTTGCACCCATACCGGTATCAGTGCCGATACTAATCATCTGCATGAGTACAAATGCGCTTCTGGAAGAATAGTCAAACATTCCAGACACACTCCTAAACCTTGTGGACAGTCTTCCCAGAAGAGTTGAAGCTGTTTTAGCTGCAAAGGGTGGCCCAACACAATATTGAACCCTACAGACTAAGACTGAGATGCCATTAAAGTTCATGTGCGTGTAAAGGCAGGTGCCCCCAATACTTTTGACAATATAGTGTACATGGGGGGGTAGGAGCAGTGCTAGGGAATTGACTCTTCATTAAGTAGTCACATTGTTTAGCCAGTTCAAAGGCACATTCCAAGTACAGTGCCTTGAAAAAGTATTCATACACCTTGAAATTTGCACGTTTTACAAATGTATTTTATTGGGATTTTATAGGATAGACCAACACAAAATGGCACATAATTGTGAAGTGGAGGGAAAATGATAAATGTTTTTCATTTTTTTTTCAAATAAATACATGAAAAGTGTGGCATGCATTGTATTCATTGTCCTTCTGGAAGGCGAACCTCCACCCCAGCCTCAAGTCTTTTGCAGACTCTAACTGGTTTCCTTACAGGATTGTCTTGTATTTGGGTCCATCCATCTTCCCATCAACTCAGACCAGCTTCCCTGTCCCTGCTGAAGAAAAGCATCCCCACAACAACATGATGCTGCCACCACCATGTTTCACAGTGGGGATGGTGAGTTCAGGATGATGTGCAGTGTTAGTTTTCTGACACACATAGCGTTTTGCTTTTAGGCCAAAAAGTTAAATTTTGGTCTCATCTGACCAGAGCACCTTCTTCCACATGTTTGCTGTGTCCCCCACATGGCTTCTCACAAACTGCAAACGAGACTTACGGATTTCTTTCAACAATGACTTTCTTCTTGCCACTCTTCCATAAAGTAATAGTTGTCCTGTGGACAGATTCTCCCACCTGAGCTGTGGATCTCTGCAGACCCTCCAGAGTTACCATGAGCTTCTTGGCTGCTTCTCTGATTAATGCTCTCCTTGCCCGGCCTATCAGTTTAGGTGGACGGCCATGTCTTGATAGGTTTGCAGTTGTACCATACTTTTTCCATTTTCAGATGATGGTTTGAACAGTGCTCCGTGAGATGTTCAAAGCTTGGGATATTTTTTTATAACCTAACCCTGCTGTAAACTTCTCCACCACTTTATACCTGACCTGTCTGGTGTGTTCCCTGGCCTTCATGATGCAGTTTGTTCACTAAGGTTCCCTAATGCCGTGTACACACGACTGGACTTTCGACAGACTGAATCACGTCGGACTTTTCGACTGACTTTTGGATGGACTTCCGTTAAATCAGACTTGTGTACACACAATCACACCAAAGTCCGACGGATTTTACCATGATGACGTACGACTGGACTAGAATAAGGAAGTTCATAGCCAGTAGCCAATAGCTGCCCTAGCGTCGGTTTTCCTCCATCGGACTAGCCTACAGACGAACGGATTTTTCGACCAGACTCGAGCCCGTCGGAAAGATTGAAACATGTTCTAAATCTAAAGTCTGTCACATTTTAAACAGAAAAGGTCCGCTGCAGGTCTGATGAAGCCCACACACGGTTCCGTCAGACAAGTCTGGTCGAAAAGTCCGCCCGTGTGTACACGGCATAACAAATCTCTGAGGCCTTAACAGAACAGCTGTATTTATACTGCGATTAAATTACACACAGGTGGACTCTTAGACACAGGTGGACTATTTACTAATTAGGTGACTTCTGAAGGCAATTGGTTCCATTAGATTTTAGCTAGGGTTATCAGATTAAAGGGGGCTGAATACAAATGAAAGGCCACACTTTTCACATATTTGTTTGTAAAAAATGTTTAAAACCATTTATCATTTTCCTTCCACTTCACAATTATGTGTCACTTTGTGTTGGTCTATCACAAAAAATCCCAATAAAATACTTTTAAATTTTTGGTTGTAACATGACAAAATGTGGAACATTTCAAAGGGTATGAATACTTTTTCAAGGTACTGTATACTTTTAATAAAACAGTTAATTAAAAGTGGACCCTCACCCTCTTCTTCACTAATTTTCCATAATTTTAATACTTTCCTCCTCCTTTCCCTCAACAACAAAAAAAAAAAAGAATACTTTTTGATGTAGGGACCCCACACTTACAGATTTCTCATCTAGGTGAGAACAAAGTATCCCCGCAGCCATTCACATCCTTCTGGGATACTCCCATACCGCATCCCAGGAGGTGTTGGGGCATCGGCATAGGGCAACGCGTTTCTGTGAATGTTGCGAAAGCGTGTGATTTTGAAGGGCGTTCCCAAAACACACAATGTATGAGCCTAGTCTAAAGTATAACTAAATTGGAGAGGGGTTTGAACCCCTGCCAGGTTGTTTATTACTGTCTGTGTCCCTGTTAGGGAGATTCACCCTCTCTATTTGTCCTGGTGACCATTACCACTGAGAGCGAAGATAAAAGAAAATCACAAATTTTGGCTTGTCATCGGAACAGGAACAGAGGGAGGACACTAGTTCTGGTGACAACCAGAGATTCCCTCACTTTGGATGGATTTCCGCTCACTACCTGTTGTTTTCTACGGAACAGGAACTGAGGGGGAAATCCCCCCCCCCAGAAATACACGGCAGGGCTTATAACCCTCCTTTATTCTATCCAAAATAAAAAATATGTTTTGCCTTTAATTCTCATTTAAAGTGATTGTAAACCCTCACCTTGTAAAACACCCCATTCGGTTTGAAATAGAAATGAAAGGTAAAACATGTGTGTATGGATATTAAAAAAAATGTTTCCCTTTTTTATAAGTGATCACATCCCCTCTGTTTTTAAGAGCTGGGGGAGGAGAAACAGCAGCACACTGATTTTCCCAGTGAATGTCTGTGCAGGGGGCACAAGTCTAATTACTGGAGGAGAGCAGGCTGAGTTCCCAGCACAGCTAGAGAACTGACCAGGCTGTGCTCCCCTGCTTAGTGTGGTCATTTTGTAATAGGAAAGCAGAGGGACTGGCAGGAACACCAGAGATTTCACACAAAGATAGCAATAGAAAGAGAATAGGATCATTTTTTCATACAAGTACAGGTTACAGCAGGCACATATCAGGAATATGAAATGTTGGGTTAACATATTTTATAATGCTAATTTATGAAACTCACCCAGAGTTGATCACTTTATATAAAAGCAGATGTACAGTAGTCTAGGGTGCAATACAGGGTAGAAAACCGCTGCAACTAATAGTGCACATTGACTGTGCCGTGCGATCCTTCACATTAACCAGGGTTCTCTATCACTTTGTCAGTCTCCGCACTGAGCTGCAATTGTTTTACATAAAGAAAGTGCAAGTAATCACTGCACAGATAAAAAAAACTGCACATCCAACCAGCCCCTCAATGTGCCAAAGACCAGGGGGTTCTGTATGCCACATAAAGGAAGATATGAACTGTCGTTCCCTTTGACGGGAAAAAAAGAATGTCACTTATTGCACTTGTCACATATGCATGTGGAGTTGGGTAGGGTCTGATATGCCATGTCAGTAAATGGCAGGACGGGGCATAGCTTAGAGGGTACAGGGCTTTACTATGTCTCAGTGTTGTTACAAGTATAGAAATGGACCCGATTCTTCAACTGTGCTGAAAAGTGCAGCTCCTCTACAACTTTCCTTTAACCATTTCGTTGCCAGATCTGTTTTTGCAAAAAAAATAATTAATTTAGGCCCGAAGATGACTTAAAATCCTCCAGAACATAATATATATATAGTTTGAAGGCAGAGACCCTGGACAATAAAATTGGTAGTTCTAATTTTTTATGTCACACTAAATCAGCACAGCGATTTCTCAGTTGCAAAATTTTAGTTATGGAAAACACTAAAGTTGGAGGTATCCTGATCTTCTATGTGTTCCGCATCATAGCTTCATCAGGAAGACATACCGCATTTTTCGCTCCATAAGACCCCCCCCCCCACAAAAAATATGAAGAAATGCCTGTGCATCTTATGGAGCGAATACTGACCAGCGGCCGAATGGAGTACAGCCGCTCATGCTGCTCTGTCTTCTGAGTGGCAGGCGGACAGGTAAATGTAATGACGTCCTCACCAGTCCCCAGGCACAGGTCTGCTGCATTTAATGGACACGGGTCAGGCTGTATTTAATGGACACGGGTCAGGCTGCATTTAATGGACACGGGTCAGGCTGTATTTAATGGACACGGGTCAGGCTGCATTTAATGGACACGGGTCAGGCTGCACTGAATAGACACAGGTCAGGCTGCATTTAATGGACACGGGTCAGGCTGCATTTAATGGACACGGGTCAGGCTGCATTTAATGGACACGGGTCAGGCTGCATTTAATGGACACGGGTCAGGCTGCATTTAATGGACACGGGTCAGGCTGCATTTAATGGACACGGGTCAGGCTGCATTTAATGGACACAGGTCAGGCTGCATTTAATGGACATAGGTCAGGCTGCATTTAATGGGCACAGGTCAGGCTGCATTTTATGGGACTTGTAAGGCTGCATTTAATTGGCACTGATCAGGCTGCATTTCATAGGACAGGTCAGACTGCATTTCACGGGACAGGTCAGACTGCATTTCATGGGACAGGTCAGACTGCATTTCACGGGACAGGTCAGACTGCATTTAATGGGCACAGGTCAGGCTGCATTTTATGGGACTTGTAAGGCTGCATTTAATTGGCACTGATCAGGCTGCATTTCATAGGACAGGTCAGACTGCATTTCACGGGACAGGTCAGACTGCATTTCATGGGACAGGTCAGACTGCATTTCACGGGACAGGTCAGACTGCATTTCACGGGACAGGTCAGACTGCATTTCACAGGACAGGTCAGACTGCATTTCATGGGACAGGTCAGACTGCATTTCATAGGACAGGTCAGACTGCATTTCATAGGACAGGTCAGACTGCATTTCATGGGACAGATCAGACTGCATTTCATAGGACAGGTAAGACCGCATTTCATGGGACAGGTCAGACTGCATTTCATTGGCACTGGTAAATATTTTAGTACACCATTTGGTTCAGAATATTTTTTTTCTTGTTTTCCTCCTCTAAAACCTAGGTGCGTCTTATGAAGCGAAAAATACAGTAAGGAAATATGTTGCAGATATCTGGAATACTAAATAAATACAATGTCCATTGCATATTTATACAGTTATATATATATATATGATTACCATGATACACATACTATGCTGCAACCCTAAAACCAAACTAAGAGGGTGCCAAAGATTTCAGCAACAGGGTGAATCTGGCACCCTGGATAATGCATTTCCCTATTACATCTTCCTGATGATGCTATGATGCAAAACAATCAGGACACCTCCTTTACCCCATGTATACTATCTCAATTTTTTTTTATTTTGAAATGCAGTAATACCTCGGATTGCTAGTAACGGGCGTTTCTCAATACAAGCTATTATTTTTTTTAAAACCTGACTCGGTTTGCAAGCGTTGTCTCGCAAAATGAACAGGATTCAAGCCTCTGGGGTGTGCAGTACCGCATTTGACCAGAGGTGCGGGGGCGCCAGTGGCACTCGGAGCCACTTGGAAACACTCCGTTCCTGAGTGTTTCCGAGCCTCTCCGAGTGCATACGAGTGGCTCCGAGCGTCTCCGAGTGTCTCCGGCACCCCCGCACCTCTGGTCACATGCGGTACTGCATACAATAGAAGTCACTGTGGAACTAATTATCTGAGTTTCCACTGACTCCTATGGGGAAACTCGCTTTGATATACGAGTGCTTTGGATTACAAGCATTCTTCTGGAACGAACTATGCTCATAATCCAAGGTACCACTGTACTTTAAATTATCGTTTTATGTATGACTTAATATGTATAAGGGTCTCTTTTGGTAGTTGTCCAATCAGAGAATACCTGTAAGGTTCATGTATGCATGTATACTACTGAAGGTTATTGGTTTAACCAATTTTAATTTGTAAATAAAAATTTAATTTATATCTATTTTTGTTTTTATCTTTGCAATGGTGGCACCAAAAAATCTACCAAAAATCATCTATTCACACCATTGGAGATGTGGTGCCAACTGTATACCTCTCACCCCTATTTTAGTATATATTTTATTCCTTTCAAGTAAACCTTTTACAAACCCGGGCAATTCATGTGGCTCATGATAACCAAAATGCAGCTTTTTTCCAAGGTGGAGGGAGAAGCTCCTGCAGACCAGACCCCCTCTCCCTGTTTCCCATGTCTCCCTCTTCCATGTCCATAGCCTGGCCACAGATTCACTTTAGAGCAGGACTAAACCCTCCTATGATTTTTAGCCAAGGAAGCTGCCATCTTGGCCTTTATTTGATCTGTGACTGCCATGGTGCTGCACATGTGATCAGTTATGAAACCAGACATTTGTTGATTTGACAATTTGGTTGAGAGTGCAACCGATATGACTGTTAACATTCCCAGCATGCTGGTAATGAAACCTTTTTTTGGACCATTAAATCCATGGTTTTAGTTAGCTTTAAGCAGAGTTGGCACAGACATCAAACTATTCTAGGTGCCTGGTTTAAAAAAGAACTCCAGGTTTTTTTTAACACTATATGCCTCCCCACATCCCCCAAAACACACCCTGGTATCCTTTATTTAAAAAAAAAATTCAATACATACCATTTTTTACCTGGTCTTCTTGCTACTCTGATGATGTCACAAGCACTTCCTGTTCCTTCTTCAGTGGTAGGGTGGGCATAATTAAAACAGCACATCCAATGACAAGTGAGCGCCGCTCAGTCCTGGAGTATTGTGAGCCCAGGCTGTGCTATGGCACACCCTCTAATTGGCATGCTTATAGGAAATGGCTAGAATGAAGAGTGTCCTTCTGCCCTGAAGAGGACTACCGGAACCGAGGAGGAAAGTGGCTAGCACTGGAAAGAGGATATGTAGGATATTGGTGGGGAAACATTCAGGTTATGTTTCTGTGATTTACTCTATACTAGTGTCGAAACCTATTAATCTGAAGTATATTGGGAATGTGATTTAAATATAAACGTGGAACTCAATGATTGGAGACTGTCAGGATGAGGTCCGCAGCAGAGGCTCACGAAAACCTGGTCTTCCTGTCAGTACCTTACATGGCCACAGGAATGCACGCTGGCACACTGGCCTATGACCATACACGCTCTCACCCCAGATTGGTGCCAAACAGCCTTTATAAGGGAGCTAGCTGCCTTATGTGATTGCTGGTTGATCTTCGGCTCTTCAGTGTGTTTGTTCCTGTGCTACCTTGCTTCTGTGTTTCCGAATACTGACTCGGCTTGCTCCTGGACCAGTCTTCTGCCTGCCTCCTGGTTTAACCCAGGCTTGTTTAATGGACTTGCTATTTTTGCTATCCTGTGTATGGCTCTGGCTATTTTCCTGACTAAAATTACCTTATCCACATCCGGTACCTGACCTTGGCTTTGAACAGACTACTCTTCTGACTACTGCTCCATTTGATACCTGCTACTTACCTTGGACTAGAGGTCGACCGATATGGGTTTTTCTCTGGCCGATGCCGATATTTAGAAATCGTGGTGGCCGATTCCGATATGTGATGCCGATTTTTTTTGGGCCGATATATTTGGCTGATTTTTTTTTTTTTCCCTTCATCTCATAAAATCTAACAGTTAGACCCCTTTCACACTGGGGCGTTTTTCAGGCGCTTTTGGGCTAAAAATAGCACCTGTAAAGTGCCTGTAAAACAGCTCCCCTGCAGTCTCAGTGTGATATCCTGAGTGCTTTCACACTGAGGCGATGCGCTGGCAGGATGTTAAAAAAAAGTCCTGCAAACGGCATCTTTGGAGCGGTGTATACCACCACTCCTGCCCATTGAAATGAATGCGCACCGCTGCCGAAGCGCCTGCAAAGCGTTTTGGCAGCGGCGCTTCAGGGGCGCATTTAACCCCTTCCTCGGCCGCTACCTGGGTTATAAGCGCCCCGCTAGCAGCCGAATAGTGCCTCTAAAATGACAGTAAAGCGCCACTAAAACTAGCAGCGTTTTACCATCAACGCATGCCCGCTCCAGTGTGAAAGCAACCTTAAGTGATAAGTGATACAGAAAATTTTTTACATTTAAACATTAAACAAAACAAACCTCCAATCAGTTCACTTGTATGTATAATTTAGAAAAAAAAAAAAAAAAAACTATCTTAAATATTAAATACACAAAAGCAGGTAATCAAAACTTTTGGACGAAAAAAAAATGGGCTAACTTTACTGCTTAGTTTTTTTTTTTAATTCATTACTGTATTTTTTTTTTTAAAAATTGCGTTTGAAAGACAGCTGCGCAAATACTGCGTGACATAAAATATTGCAACAACCGCTATTTTATTCCCTAGGGTCTCTGCTAAAAAAAATATATATATAATGTTTGGGGGTTCTAAGTGATTTTCTAGCAGAAAATACAGGATTTTTACCTGTAAGCAACAAGTGTCAGAAAAGATTTAGTCTTTAAATGGTTAAACTGAGAATTCCTACACGGAGTTCAGTCTATTGATAAAAGAACCTGAAAGAGATACAAATGTATCTTCTTATCAGACTTGGCAGGCTGCCCAGAGGAGGAGAGAAGAAAACTTCAGGCAACTTGCATTGACTCTATTACAGAAGTCATTTGCAAGTCACGGCTGAAGTTACAATCGGCCTTTTTTATCAGCACAATCGGCCGATGCCGATTAAGTAAAAAACGCCAAATATCGGCCGATATATCGGTCGACCTCTACCTTGGACACCACCTGTCTGCAGTCACTAACTCAGTGCCTCAGCTGAATACCTGGATGTCTGACCTGACAGCATTCCAGTCGGAACATCCCTGCAATCAGCCCCAGCTGGCGACCTGTGCTTCTTTTAGCCTGGCACCTCCTGTTATCACATTTAGGGGTGCCTGGAGCTTAGCCACAAGGGAAGCCCTCTCACCATTGGCCTCCAACACCAGGTACGGGATGCAGGCTATGCTTCCAGGTTGCATACCAATATCTCTATAATCGTGGTTAACTACAAGGTAGTACTTAGACGGTATATGGTCCCATCAAGATTGGCCTCTTTTGTTCCTGGAGCCTCACCGCTATGCTTCAGGTTGTGGTCAGGAGGGTAGATTAAACTAAAGTTGGTGGACCAAAAGTGAGAAGAGTATAGCTACTGTACGTGTATATAACGTCATATACTCCCAGACCATGACAAACCTAAAAAAGTCTCAGCACCATGCCCTATTGGGCCAACCTGTACAGGAGGCTCCAAGGCATGTGAGAAGGAATGGTGCCTCTGCGGACACAAAGCCTCTATTAAAATTGAACTGTATGGAAAGGTACCCCTCAGCCAAAGCCATCCCTAACCTGAAAAGTGTGGGTGACAGGAGCTGTGTGGAGACTTGCATGTTCTGTCAATACCACGGGCAGCACAGTGGTGTAGTGGATAGCACTCTCGCCTAGCAGTAAAAAGGGTCGCTGGTTTGAATCCCAACCACGACACTACCTGCCTGGAGTTTGCATGTTCTCCCTGTGCCTGCGTGGGTTTCCTCCGGGTACTCCGGTTTCCTCCCACACTCCAAAGACATGCTGGTAGGTTAATTGGCTTCTGTTCAAAATTGGCCCTAGTATTTGAATGTGAGTTGGGGACCTTGGATTGTGGGCTCCTTGAGGGTAGGGACCGATGTGGGTGTACTAAGTATGTGTGGAGTGCTGCATGAATTGGCCGCGCTATATGGGTACCTTAAATAAATATGGATGATTGTAGAAACGCACCCACACTCACTCAGGTTGAACTGGATGGACTGGTGTCTTTATTCAACCTTACTAACTATGTAACTATGTAACCATCTGACAGTGAGGTCTTTGTATAGGCAAAAGAAGCGACAGGCATTTTGTAATCCTTTATGCCTTTGTGGACATGGTACGCATTTTGTAAGAGTTTATTCTCCCTTTGTACACTTTGTACTTAACAATAAAAATTATTCAAAGTGAAATGATTGAAAGAAAAAAAAAAAATTCCTCTGGAGTGCCCATTTAAGAGTCTTAGTTTGTATATAAGTACAAGCTTCTAAAACAGAGACAGAAATCGTTGCCAGGCTCCGTTGAGAGATGCGCTTATCTCTACCACTACAAACTGTAGAAGAGTCTCAGCATTAGCAAAGGCAAAATGTGTTCTCAGTGAGCAGTATGTGCTTTCTATCCGGCCCAGGATAAATGGGTCTCCATCTGCCAAGCCAGGTGGAGGAGCCCAGTATGGAAGAGCCATCAGCCAGAGAACTGCATGAGTCAACATGGCCAGAGGAAATAAGAATCCACGAGTAATATGATCTGCATGAACAATGAACTCAGCGGAAAATGAGGAAGAGCATGTTCCATTCTGTACTGGACACATCCTTCGAGATCTACACTCTGCTCCATGGTGGAGACTGATGGATGAGACCAGATTTGGCTAATGAGACAGACCAGTCATTAAATGTACTAGGAATACACTTGTAGCTAATACATAAGAAAAAAATACACTGAGTGCCATCTGCACATACTGATTTTTGACTTGTAAAGCTGATTTCCAGGAATTTGACAAAATCTAGGGCCCACCCGCCCAATTAGACAAAATCTACCCTTGCAGTGGGACCACCCACCCACTCAATTAGACAAAATCTATCCTACAACCACTTTAACCCTTGCAGTGCAGGGTGGGTGGGCCCACTGCAAGGGTTAATGGTTGTAAACTGTTACATATATTATTTGATTGACTGGCCTCAGGTGATACACAGGGATGCCCCCCCCCCCTTTCTGCCCCCTCTTTCAATCATAGAAGCTGTACTATAGCTTCCATCAATGAAAAGTGCTCTACGAATGGAGGAGGGGGACCTTTCAATGATCCGCCCGTCCTCCATTCATAGATTGTGGAAGCTATAGTATGACAAAATTTGTAAAAAATAAATGGACTATACTGGCACAATGACTCTTATACCAAATAGGTTTAAAACATTTTTACATCTTTTATTTATTGCATACAAAAACATTTCCTTTTTAAAAACAGGATCCATACAATAAAGTGTACAATGTCTTGCTGGCCTCCACTATCAACCCCTAGCAAGTAATTCTATAATGGTTCTTCCATGTTTGAAACTTCTATGTCCATGTAGTACATATACACATCCATATATCACCATATACTGTACAAGTACCACAATTCTAAGGTGCAGGTAAGTGACCACTATAGGGGTGATCATGGAGTCTAGCCAAAATAAGTGCTTGCTCGACATGTTTTGTGACGGTTGCGTTTCTTCGGGAGCTTAACAGTTAAAACACATTGTAAACACTGCGTAATTCAACATTCATACATAATAGATGAAGTGAGGAGGTTATGCAGGTGACCTTCCCAGATCCCAAAGAGGGCAAATATGTGGGCACACATAGGTCATACACAGTGTCTAATGGCAAGTGGGGCTACACAGCTATAAGCCAGCCTGTATTAGGAGGATTGCCCTTAGTTCGACAGTTATAACAGAGGGCCTATGTAAAAGGACATCCCAGTTGAGGGTAGTCAAATGTATATGGAATTTAGTTGATCCTGTAGACACAGATGTTTAGGAGGAGGCCACTACAAGGTCAGTCTTATAGTGGCCATTCAAAACCTTCTGCCAAGTGTTGTTCAGATAGCAGGGACCAGTCTCGGATGTGAAGCCTCTCCGGGAGTCCACCTGGGTGACCATCCGGCTCACCTTTCAATAATCCGCCCGTCCTCCATTCATAGATTGTGGAAGCTATAGTATGGCTTCAATGAATGGAGGAAGGGGGCGGAAAGGGCAGGGATAGTCATCACTCTTGACGAGTACCTATGACAGGTCTAGCAGTTATATAAACCCCTGCAGCACCAGAAGAGAACTGCTGCGGGGGTATTGGGGAACAGAGGACGGAAGATTTCAACTAAGGCTAGTCATAAATTATGCGATTTTCTTTCCTGCAACCCACTCGATTCCCCCATCAACACAGTCCGTGTTGATGGGCGAATAATTCCGCAGTGCTATCGTGTTCTGTCGGCAGGGAGCCTTTCCTGCCGACAGAACACAATTATTACTGCTGGTGGCTATAGCCGCTGGCACTGATCTCATTTTAAAAAATCTGACAGGCTGATTGTACTGAAGTCGATTGATGGATCGACTTCAGTACAACCAGCCTCTGCCCATAGATGGGTCGAATCTTGGCCAGTCCCTGCTGAACCGGCCGAGATTCAATTCATCTATGGCTGACTTAACACAGCAGTCACCAGCACAGGGGACAATTTTCAATGAATGTAAGTAGCGTCTATAAGGCTTTAAACACATAGTGTAAACCTATAGCCATAGGCATGCGCAGGGGGTGTGCCAGATGTGCCCAGGCACACCCTAAGCACTCTGTGCAGTGCCAATTTCCCCTACTGCACAACTCTCCCCCCCCACCGCAGTGCTGCTGGCTTCCCTTTTTTCCTCTCCTCTCCCCCCGGCTGCTGCAGGGGGATGTTTCAGGATGGAGATTGGGAGAAGGGGTTAATCAATATGTCATTTACTGGCCCCTTTCTTTTATAAATGAACGCAGTGAACACACTCAGTCACTGTGTTCAATCATAACTGAAGCATAGTAAACTGTGTTTTCTATGCTTCGGTTTGTGAATGAACAGGAAGCCGCTCAGCACAAAGCACTTCCCATTCATTCACTGTCCTGTGCAGCTGAGGCTGCAGAGAAAGGCATGCGTGTTTGAGCTTTGGGGTGCACACCCTAAAGCAATAGGCTACGCCCACCTATGCCTATAGCCATAAGATCTAATAATATATTATAAAATACTACTATATATAGCTGTGTTGCCCATAGCATACTGTCCAACTGTCAGATTTATAGAGCTAAAGACAAAAGGAAGGATCTCATTGGCTGCTGTGGACAGCACACACAGTTCTTCCTTTAGAAATAACAATAATCATGGATAAGTGAGCAGCGGCAATGATATGAATATGTATATTACAAGGGAAACTTGGCCAAGTATGACAAGGATTGTGCGGGGGGTTTGCTGCTCGACTAATTGCCTTTTCTCCTGCAAGAAATGCTGCTAATGTGCAAAACCGGATTTGATTAACTGTGAATGTAACACTCTGACAAATAATCAATGTACATATCATTGTGCTCTTGCAGTGGTTTATTTGTTTGATCTGCTCCCGTATTATTTCACATCTTGTATTTATGAACTTTCATTAATTAATGTTTGGGACTATTGCCAAGTGTTGTGCTATTTGTCATTATAATAAATTAAAGACTGGATACAATTAGAGCTGCCCCTACATAAATCCAGCTCCTACTCTGCTGCGTCTGTTTAATGGGTGATTAAAAAAAAATATTCCTTGAAAATTTAAAGGTACATACCCATGAAAATTGGAATATTAATTGATGAAATGCATATAGAGAGCGCATTTTACTTGTCCACCCCACTACCTTTTTGATGGCAAACAGATGATCTCGGAGCCTATTTTTAATCATTGTTTGCCATGCTGGGGAGGTATCATTGCAACACACCCACTGTTGTCTCTGTGGTGTCTCTCACATACTAAAATCGCGATGTACCTGTCAGCGTTGGGCTCAGCCCTTCCCTCTCTGAGCTGGCCGGCTAATTGCCAGCTCCTATCTCTCCACAGTTACTCAGCTGTTGATGATATCTTGCTCGTCAGCCCTGCCTACTTAACCACTTCCGGACCGCCGCACGACGATGTACGTCCAAACTTTGAAGGGGGAAACCGTTGTTATGGCAGCAGCTAGCTGCCATAACCCCGGTATCCCCGTTTTCGTGCGGCGGCTGGCTTTTTGATAAAAAATCACTATTATCGGTGGCGGAAGAGGGGCCCCCTCCCTCCCGCCGCGATCCGGTGCCCTCCGCCGCTTACCGGAGCCATCGGTAGCGACGGAGGCGATCGTGTCCGTCTCCGTCCTGTGCCTGGAGACGAGTGAGGCTAAGATGGCGCCCACTCGTGTCCATGACACTGCTGGGCGGAAGCGAAGTCAAAACGTCACTTTCGCCCACGCCTCTTAAAGGCATATTTTTTTCAATGTCGTTTTTTTAAATTACTTTTTTTTTCTTTTTTTTTAATTGCATTTTAGTGTAAATATGAGATCTGAGGTCTTTTTGACCCCAGATCTCATATATAAGAGGTCTTGTCATGCTTTTTTCTATTACAAGGGATGTTTACATTCCTTGTAATAGGAATAAAAGCGACACAATTTTTTTTTTTTAAAAAGTGTAAAAAAAAAAATAAAATAATGTAAAATAAATAATAAAAAAAAAAATGTTTTAAAAAACCCCCGTCTCAACGAGCTCACGCGCAGAAGCGAACGCATAAGCGAGTAGCGCCCGCATATGAAAACGGTGGTCAAACCAAACATATGAAGTATCGCCGCGACCGGTAGAGCGAGAGCAATAATTCTAGCCTTAGACCTCCTCTGAGGGTAAAAGTTTGACGCCATTCCACGAGCGGGTGCAATTTTGAAGCGTGACATGTTGGGTATCAATTTACTTGGCGTAACATTATATTTCACAATATAAAAAAAATTGGGCTAACTTTACTGTTGTCTCATTTTTTATTCAAAAAAAGTGAATTTTTTCCAAAAAAAAAGTGCGCTTATAAGACCGCTGCGCAAATACGGTGCAAAAAAAAGTACGACCGACATTTTATTCTCTAGGGTGTTAGAAAAAAAAAACATATATAATGTTTGGGAGTTCTAAGTAATTTTCTAGCAAAAAAACCTGTTTTAAACATGTAAACACCTAAAATCCAAAACGAGGCTGGTCCTTAAGTGGTTAAGCCATCCAATCCAGAGGAGCTCTGCCTTCGCCTTGGTCAACATCACAGAAACTATCTCCTGCGATCCTGTTCAAGACTTGCTTTGCTGACATCCCTTCTGGCTCCAGATCCTGCTTGCTGTTCCACTACATTGATCCCTGACTTCTGGTTTGGCTGACTATCCGTTCCGGTTACTGAACTTTGGCTATGTTTTGGCTACGTTTGTTCTTTTTACTTTTATTATTAAACAAGTGTGATTTAACTGTACTTCTGTCTTGGCCTGATTTCATAGTTTCTGACAGTACCAAAATCTCAGTATTAAAAAAGTTACCCCCCCCCCCCCATATCCAGTTTGCTTGATTTTGATAGGTGCAACATACCACTGATTCAGTAATAAAATTCATTCCCCCCACAGGTGAAAAATCTAACTACACATACATAATTGCACTGAAAATGGTACGCCGATTATCTTCCTGATCACTACGATGGTCAATGCGCCTGCTTATTCTGCTGGGTTGGCCCTTGCCCAACATTATTACCTGAAGTGTCACTAACTCCTGGCCCCTATCCCAGGCCGGGTTAGAGTAGCTGCAGTGTTTGCTGGCTAGCATCACTCCTTCTTTGATTTTTTTTTTAATCGGATAGGTTTTTATAAACGTTTTGTCATTTTTGACTTATCACACACTCAAACACTCTTACAATTAGTAGTATATCAAAGGTACAGCATCTATGGGAGACTTAGGCAATCCATACAGGTTTTTTTTTTCTTTCCACCAGCGGGTTGAAAAAAAAAAAAGAGCCAATTACCCCATCCACACACTCAATGTGGATAGGGCAATCCTTCCCATTGAGTTAACAAATTCTGACAGCAGAGAGACTTCCCTGCCGTCAAAATACACTGATCAGTGTGGCTGGCTGTAGCCGGCGGCTCTGATCAATCAGGAAAAAGTCAGCAGGGTGGTTGTACAGAAGTCGACCGGTAAATTGACTTCTGTAAAACCAGCCTGAACACACATGGGTTGAAATTAAGCCGGTATCTGCCGCTCGGTGACCCAGAAGCAAGTGGAGATCAGCAGTGTTTTTCAGTGTCAGGACATGACTCACCTGCTGGTGACACTGTGCCAGAAGGTTGTAGTTCCAGTGTCCACCACCAGGTGTCTCCGAGCAGATCCCAGTAATCAGGTTCCACCTGATGCTGGCTGCTGGGAGGGTATTTAGGTCCTCCCCCACTAGTGCCTCTCGCTCCAGCGTTTTGCTCTGTTGCCAGAGACTGCAGGCCATTTATTCTGATTCTGACCCTCATCTTGTTCCTGCCCTAAATCCTTTGCCCTACTATCTTCTATCTCCTCCACGTGTTCCCAGTCCTGGTTTCCCCCTTCCTATCAGTTCCCTTCATTTCAGTTCCCTTCATTATCTTCCTGATCACTACGATGGTCAATGCGCCTGCCAATCCTGCTGGGTTGACCCTTGACCAACATTATTACCTGAAGTGTCACTAACTCCTGGCCCCTATCCCAGGCCGGGTTAGGGGTTACTTTGGAGTTTATATTATTAGTTTATACCTTTTTTTATATGTCATTTATTTTATTTTTTCTGTTGCTCTATACTTATCTTATACACCATCAAGGTGATTTGTAATGTATGTTTTAATTATATGCTTGGACTCATACGAGTGGTAGATGATCATGATCACCTTGACTTTGTTTTTGTATGCTATGGACATGTTTAAAAATAAAGATTATAAAAAAAAAATCTAATAGAAAACTACTGAAGAGACTAGGTTTATGGGCCAGAAATTTAGCAATTTCAGAAGGAGATCAGCAATTACTCCCCACTACATATCTTTTAAGGAAGGCATTCTATATAGGAAAGAATCAATACAGGTCTTGTACAGGGGCTTTGCGAATTTGCTTTTGCTCTCTCCTTCACATTAAGTTAAACTTCAGCAAGGCATCTGCCTGGGACTAGTGCTATGAATAATAAATTGCACACACAGAAGTGAACTGTGCAATCATTGCAAGACTCCAGGATTTGGCTGCCAAATGCAAAAATGTCTATATTTCCCAACCCTCAGCAACAGATAAAAATCCGTTAGGTGCAGAAATGCTATCTATCTACATATATTTAAACGTAAGCCACTTTGTACCGGTTACCTTTCTTCTTTATTTGCATTCTTGTTATTATTTGCAAAGTTCTCAATAAATATAAAATGTATACCAAAAAATTTATCAAGATGGGAAATTAAATGCATACAGGAAAACGAAGAGTAAGGAAAGAGAAAGGTAAAATAAGGAAAAAGATAAAAGTGCAAGGAAAGGGGTGGAAAAGAAAAGAAAATATACATGAGAAAGGAGAGTAAAGGTTAGGAAAAGATACACGAGTAAAGAAAGGGAGAGAAAGGGCAAGGCAAGGAAAGGCAAAGCATGGCAAGGTGAGGAAAGGAAAGGAAAGGCGAGCCAAGGCAAGAAAAGGCAAGGAAAGGCAAAGCATGAAAAATAATACATGACTACGGAAAGTGAGAGGAAATGAAAGGAAAACATACATGAGTAAGTAAAGGATACATAATTAAAGTGGTTGTTAACCCACTTCTACTAAATTGTCTTATCCCCTCTGTACCATAATAACATGTGTCCCTGTGCCTGTGTAATGTAAAATATCCACCGATCTGTACCGATATAAGCTCCGCTCCGGGCGCTCAGCTGATTCCTCTCCAATCTATTCTCTCCGGCTCACAGCAGCAGTGGGCAGGGCCAAGCCCTCCCGCTGAAGTCAGCTGGGGAGAAGGGGGAGAAAGGGGAGAGAGAGAGACGAAAATCAGCTGAATACCTGGAGCGGAGCTTATACAGGTACAGATTGGCTGATTTTTTACATTACACAGGCACAGGGACACTTGTCATTATGGTACACAGGGGATAAGACAATTTAATAGCAGATATGAGAGCAGCAGGAGCAGAGGGAGGGGGGGAGCAGGCGCTGGTACGAGCAGGGAGGGGAGGGGGGAGGTGGACAGAGGAGACACAGACACAGGAGAGCTGCAGAGAGCAGGCTGCGGATGACGGAATCACGCAAACTGACCACAGTGTCAGGGCTCAGCAGCCATGATTATCGTGGTCAGTTCGCATAGGGGATGGTATAGCCAGACAGGTTTAGCCAGGTTTTTTTAGGGTATATAGGGTGCCAAATGACATAGCACAAGTACTGTGCTGTAACATGCTTTAAGGATCAGTTTTTCTTTTTTTATTTTTTTTTTTCGGGGTTAACAAACGCTTTAAGAAACGAGAGAGGAGAAAATAGAAAACATAAACGAGCAAGGAAAGGAATCGAAAAAGAAAGTCAAAGATACAGGAGCAAGGAAAGGGAATGGAAAAGATACACGACTAAGGAAAGGGAGAAAAAAATACATTACTAAAGAAAGAGAGGAAAGGCAAGGTGAGATGAGGACAAAAAAAAAAAAGAAAGAAAAACACACATGGGGGCGCCTCTAAGTGCAATATTTATAAGAACTTTAATGGAGCAGCCAAATAAACACTCACATGTGTTCCATAAGAATGTGCATACATAGTAGTATCAACAGAGGGGTCACTTAAGGTCCTGAGGGTGCGAGCCGGGTCACTGCTCATCGTATGTAGAGGAGGACTTCTGTAACCACTGTGGACGTCACGCCTGGAGGACGGTCCTGTTGCCCTGGTGACATGTGTGGGAGAGCCAATCAGCTCCTTTATTAAACCATAATAGGGCATAGGAAGGTACAGGATACTTAGATTAGGAGTAGGCGGGAGAGCCAGTGTGAAGCCAATCAAGAAGCAAGCCAACACTAGGGGGAAAGGGGAAGACTACACACCTCTCTACATCCCAATCCAAAACATATATAAACATCATTGATCATAAAATATCAATCGGCAAGGAAAGGCAAGGTGAGATAAGGCGAGGCAAGGCAAGAAAAGAATACATGACTACCGTATACACTCGAGTATAAGCCGACCCAAATATAAGTCGAGGCACCTAATTTTACCACAAAAAACTGGGAAAACTTATTGACTCGAATATAAGCCTAGAGTGAGAAATGCACAGTTACTGTAAGTGGAAAAGAGCGTCAACAATGCCCATTTGCAGCCTCACTGTTCCCATTTGCAGCCATAGGTCCCCCCAACTTCAAACTCGGTAGTTAAGGGTTCCTAGATGCCCCCTAGCTGCAGCCAAAATTTGGGGTCTCTGGACCCAAAGGGTCCCGAAACGACAATGCTGCAGATGGACACAGTTGACTGACTTTGGAGCCCCGTATCTCGGGGCCACTTGGTGCTAGGAACCCCAAATTTGGTGTGCAAACCCAGTGGACATAGCACTACAACATATCCAGGGGTTTCTAGCACCAAGTGGCCCCGAGATACGGGGCCTCAAAGTCGGTTCGGAAAATGTCAAGCACTTTTCTGCAGCAGAGAATGACATTTTCCGAACCGACTTTGGGGCCCCATATCTCGGGATCACTTGGTACCCCATGGGGTCACTAGGTACCCTTGTAGTGCTAGGTCCACTGGGTTTGCACACCAAATTTGGGGTTCCTAGCACCAAGTGGCCCCGAGATACGGGGCCCCAAAGTCGGGTCAGAAAATGTAATTCCCTACTGCAAAAAAGTGCTTGACTCAAGTATAAGCCGAGGGGGGCATTTTCAGCACAAAAAAAATGTGCTGAAAAACTCGGCTTATACTTGAGTATATAAGGTAAGTAAGGTGAGAGGAAATTAAAGCAAAACATACAAGAGTAAGTAACGTAAGGGATACATAATTAAGAAACAGGAGAGGAAGAAATAGAAGACATAAATGATTAAGGAAAAGGAGTGAAAAAGAAAGACAAAGGGATTTATTTACAAAAGGCAAATCCACTTTGCACTGAAAGTGCACTTGGAAGTGCAGTCGCTCTAAATCTAAGGGGTAGATCTGAAATGAGGGGAAGCTCTGCTGATTTTATCATCCAATCATGTGCAAGCTAAAATGATGTTTTTTATTTTCCTTGCATGTCCCCCTCGGATCTACAGCGACTTTACTTCCAAGTACACTTTCAGTATAAAGTGCAGTTCCCTTTAGTAAATAACCCGCAAAGATACATGAGTAAGTAAAGTAAAGAAAAAGATACGTAATTAAGGAAAGGGCGAGAAAAAGAAAGAAAAAGATACATGAGTAATGAAAGGGCGAGAAAAAGAAAGAAAAAGATACATGAGTAATGAAAGGGCGAGAAAAAGAAAGAAAAAGATACATGAGTAATGAAAGAGCGAGGAGAAGACATTAAAAGATACGTGAATAAGAAAAGGGGAAAGAAAGGAAAAGATACACAAATAAGGAAAGGGAGAGAAAAACAATGGAAAACACACTGTACATGAGTAATTAAAGGGAGCAAAAAAACCCACAAGGACACGTGAGTAAGGAAAGTACAGTAATGCCGCGTACTGATGTTGGCTCAAATTTGTCTTGCATACACACTGTCGCACAAATGTTGTCGGAAATTCCGAACGTCAAGAACGCGATACTGACTAACCTTGATATCTCAACTATTGGAGATAATTCTCAACATTGTCTTTCTGTACTACAGTCTCATGCACTGTGATATTTCTATGATACTTTAATATAATGGTATGCTATTACTTCTCTTTTATTATTTGATTATGTTTAAAAAAAAACAACAATAAAAATGTTAGAAAAAAACAAACAAAACAAAAACCAAAGAAAAAGTAACTATAAAACAAAGAGAGAAGAATTTCTAAAAATACAGTTTGCTCGATCTCTAGATGCATGTGAAGGTTGTTGTGTTATATGAACCTGATCAGCATTTCTATTATAGAACTCCAGCAAAGAACAGGCAGTTCTGCAGGAAACACATTTGTTTTCTCTTCCACGGAAAAGCGTTTCTTACTATGCAGCAGAGCTGATACACATCATTTGGCGTGCTCGCCGTACCATTACTTTCCAGTAGACACAATCCAGTGATCTCCTTCTAATTGTTATAATTGTGTGGCTTTTATTTTCTGAATTGCAGCCATTCAACCACAAGATTTGCTGTGCGTAACCGAGTTCCCTGCTTCAATTCCCACTACGTCATTACAACTAAATTCTCATAATATTACATTTTATGTATGAGTCAGGCACTCGCCCTCTGACTTCCATTGTTTTTCTGCTTATATTTTAAATGAATAAAGTAAATCTAAACAGAAAAGTGTCCATTGCCATAATCCATTCACATAAATCATATACTGTATATCATGCTTTTGTATTTTATTTTATTTTTTTTTTCAAATCGTCGAAGGACCTTTTTCCCGAAGCGCTGTTGTGCTGTCACATTATCTTTCCCTCTTCTTTAACATGTGCAGGGAAAGATCCTTGGGAGGGGCATATACCTCCATTACTCTGCTGATGTATGCTCTATACGGTATGAGTCAGTGGGGTTGATTTACTAAAGGCAAATAGACTGTGCACTTTGCGGTTACTCCAGAGCTTAGTAAATGAGGTAAAGCTTCACTTTGCAAAGAATACCCAATCACGTGCAAGGAAAATTGAAAAAAACTGCATTTTTGCTCCCACATGATTGGATGATGGAAGTTAGCAGAGCTTCTGCTCATTTTCTAAGCTCTGGAGCGACTGCTCTTACAGTGTGCAACTATACTTTGCAAACTGCACCGTCTATTTGCCTTTAGTAAATCAACCCCTGTGTCTGGCCAGCCCTGATTGGTGCTGTACCAGTCACATGACTTATGCCCTGTAAACACGGTCGGATTTTCCGATGGAAAAAGTGCGATCGGATTGTGTTGTCGGAAATTCTGATCGTGTGTGGACTCCATCGGACTTTTTCCGTCGGAATTTCCGACACACAAAGTTTGAGAGCAGGCAATAAAATTTTCCGACAACAAAATCCGATCGGTTAAATTCCGTACACATGCTCAGAATAAATTAGGAGACAAAAGCTATTGGCTACTGCCCCGTTTATAGTCCCAATGTACGTGTTTTACGTCACCGCATTCAGAACGATCGGATTTTCCGACAACTTTGTGCAACCGTGTGTATGCAAGACAAGTTTGAGCCAACATCTGTTGGAAAAAAATGATGGATTTTGTTGTCGGAATGTCCGATCAATGGCCTATCTTGTGTGTACAGGGCATTACAGTCTAAGAAGAGCAATTCAAATTGGTTTATAAATATCAATAAACTGTTTTGCAGCTCCCTATTAGGCCTCTTTCACACGGACTGTCCGTTCAGGTCCGCCTGTCAGTTTTTTAGGCGGACCTGAACGGACACTCCATGGAGGTCTATGGAGCGTCGGATGTCAGCAGTGACATCCGACCCGCTCCGATCCGAAAAAGTGTAACGGAGGAAAAACCTACTTTTCCATCCGTTTTCGGATCGGATCGGGTGACGACGGATTCTACGGTCCATCATCATCCGATCCCCCATAGGGGAGAGCGGCGCTTTGACAGGTCCGTCGCTGCACAGTGTGACGGACCTGTCATCTTCCTGCTCAGTGGGGATTGGCGGAGCGATCCCCGCTGAGCAAGCGGATGTTCACGGGGCGGATCATCACTGATCCGCCCCATGTGCAACAGCCCTAAATCTTTATTGAACATCAAATGTGTATTTTTTGTGCATTAACCACTTCAGCCCCGGAAGATTTTACCCCCTTCCTGATCAGAGCACTTTTTGCGATTCAGCACTGCGTTGCTTTAACTGACAATTGCGCGGTCCTGTGACGTTACACCCAAACAAAATTGACGTCCTTTTATCCCACAAATAAAGCTTTCTTTTGGTGGTATTTGATCACCTTTGCGGTTTTTATTTTTTGCGCTGTAAACAAAAAAAGAGCGACAATTTTGAAAAAAAAAAAAAAAAAAAGCAATATTTTTAACTTTTTGCTATAATAAATATGCCCAAAAAAAAAAAACGTCGGAAAAAAACGATGGGTTTTGTTGTCGGAATGTCCGATCAATGTCCGACCGTGTGTATAGGGCATACCAGTCTCAGAAGAGCAATTCAAATTTGTTTATAAATATCAATAAACTGTTTTGCAGCTGCCTATAAATCTTTACTGAACATCAAATGTGTATTTTTTGTGCATTAACCACTTCAGCCCGAAAGGATTTACCCCCTTCCTGACCAGAGCACTTTTTGCGATTCGGCACTGCGTCACTTTAACTGACAATTGCGCGGTCGTGCGATGTGCCACCCAAACAAAATTGACGTCCTTTTTTTCCACAAATAGAGCTTTCTTTTGGTGGTATTTGATCACCTCTGCGGTTTTTATTTTTTGCGCTATAAACAAAAAAAGAGCGACAATTTTGAAAAAAAAAAGCAATATTTTTTACTTTTTGCTATAATAAATATCTCAAAAAATATATAAAAAAACAATTTTTTTGCTCAGTTTAGGCCGATATGTATTCTTCTACATATTTTTGGTAAAAAAAAAAGGAATAAGCGCACATTGATTGGTTTGCGCAAAAGTTATAGTGTCTACAAAATAGGGGATAGTTTTATGGCATTTTTATTATAATTTTTTTATTTTATTAGTAATGGCAGCAATCTGCGATTTTTATCATGACTGCGACATTATGGCAGACACATCGGACACTTTTGACACTATTTTGGGACCATTGTCATTTATACAATGATCAGTGCTATAAAAATGCATTGATTACTGACTGTGTAAATGACACTGGCAGGGAAGGGGTTAAACACTAGGGGGCGATGAAGGGGTTAAGTGTGTCCTAGGGTGTGATTCTAACTGTAGGGGGGAGGGGCTACTACTCACATGACAGCGATCACTGCTCCCGATGACAGGGAGCAGTAGATCTCTGTCATGTCACTAGGCAGAACGGCAAAATACTTTACAGGTGTTAGCAATTACATTAGATATATTTAATACTGATTTATATTAAAACTAAGATTCTCCGTGAGTCTCTTAGTGAATGTAATCAGTCAGCATACTATATACCACCCCCCGTAGTGTTTAGCAATAGGAGGACATGGAGGAGGAGGGAGGGAGGGGAGTGTAATTTACCACTGTGTACAGTATATGCTCACATGTGTGACTCTATAGTCATGTGTGTTGCACAGATTGGAAAAAGGAGGATATGGAGGAAATGAAGGGCTTAGATGGGAACTGAAATTGAGCCTGCTCAGTAGAGGACACCAGCTGGTCTACACAATCTCAGGCTGCAGTGGGGACACAGAACTTTTGGGAGGGACAGCTGAAGGCAGGATCAACCAGGTATATTTCACTATAAACAAAACAAATGCTTTAGTGGCTTTGTGAGTATGGGCACTCTGTTATATAGCCTGTAATGAGAGTTTTTCATAGTCTGGGTTTAATAATAATAATCCAGCCAAACTAATTTCATACTGTCTTTTTTATTTCCTGGTTCGGTTCCCTCATCCACAAAGTCTCACTCTTCCTCCTGCATTCCACATATGATTAATTCAAGAATTTATTCAGTAGACTGGGAAGAATTCCCACCCCAGGTCAATAATTAGATTTAAGGAATTTCAGGAATTTTTAGGTTTCCCTCACATGGGTAACCATTGTTAGAGGGGAGTGATTATTTGATGTCATCTCAAGATACCATGGGAGGATGTTTCTATTATTTTTGTATGTGTTGGCTATGATACTACTGTTTCAATATTTGGGCTTTTACTTTTGTTGATGAACAAATTATAAGAAACATAGAAGAGTGACAACAGAAAAAAGACCAAGTGGTGCATCGAGTCTGCCCCATTTTTTTTCTGTATGTTTTAGTTTTTTAACCTTTTATATCAGAGTATAAATCGATGAATCCACTTAATGTTGAGTAATGCTACGTACACACGAGCGGACTTTTCGACCGGACTGGTCCGATGGTCTATCCAACGGACTTTGGGCAGACTTCCGACGGACTTTCCGAACAAACGGACTTGCCTACACACGATCACACCAAAGTCTGACGGATTCGTATGTGATGACGTATGACCGGACTAAAATAAGGAAGTTGATAGCCAGTAGCCAATAGCTGCCATAGCGTTGGTTTTCGTCCGTCAGACTAGCATACAGACGAGCGGACTTTTCGATAGGAACTGGGTCCGGCGGAGTTCCGATGTAAAGATTTGAAACATGTTCCAAATCTAAAGTCCATCAGATTTTCGACCGAAAAAATCTGCTGCAGGTCCGATGAAGCCCACACATGATCGGATTGTCCGCCGGACTCAGTCCGTCGGACCATTCCGGTCGAAAAGTCCGCGGCATAAGTCTATTCCAAGCATCAACTACATGCTAAGATTCATTTTGAACTTTCCTCCTGCAAATTTTAGGCCATGTCCCCATGTTCTTGATCTTGGCTTCATAATAAAAATACTGCCCTCTTGAACCTTATGATGGTCTCCTTGCCCCCTTTGCTTTTGAGAACTGTTTTAGTACTTTCTGCCTATACTTATATTTGTGACCGCACCAAGGTACGAGGAGCAGTACAGTAGAAATTTTCATTTTCCAGGAAATTTTGGCAAAATTTCGCCATTTTCTTCAAATGCATTATAGTAAAGGGTAAAGTGAAAATTAAATTGTTCATATAGCCCAAACCTTTCTTTTTTAGTTTTAGATACAGTATAGACTACAATCTCAGAGATTTCCTGGAGACACAAAGGGAAAGTGAGGGGAATTCTCCTCTGTGATAGAGTTGTCACCACAACGGGGGAGATAGAGAAAGCAATAAAAACCTGACAGGGGTTCAACCCTTCTACGCCCTAACCAAATTGGAAAAAAAATCTTCTTCTTTAAATAAGCTTGTACAGGGGCCGGAGGGTCTAGAGATGCAGAACTGTGCTCCTCTCCCCCGTGCTTACGCATAACTTAGAGGGATGTACCATCCTGCGCGCTCTGGCAGGCCCATTCTGTGACCCCCCATGCTCCAGCTACCTATAGTTGGCATGGAGGGTGCATCATTCTGTCTTTTGCTACTCAGATGCGGGTGACGGTTGCCACCATCCCCAAAATGTTAGATCGAAAATTGTGCCTGGGATGGCTGCCCCTCCAGATACCCCCTCCCTTTCCCACAGTGAGTAAGGGCTGTCAACCTAGGACAGGAAGTGTGCTACTGGAGGGATCACCAAAGGATGATAGAAGAAAAAAAAATAAGAAAAAGAAAACAAATGCAGCCATCAAATCTAAGGATTTGGTAAGCTGCGATATATTACATTTTTATTTTTGGTTTTAGATACGCTGTTAGAAATGCTGTAGCAATCTTATCTACTACTCTGCACTGCCGCTTTGTCACCACAGTTCCATATATCAAAGCAATAATGACATCAGCATTGAACAAAGTCAATTGATCAATCAATTAAAAAAACACCATTGTTTTCCTCTGAACACTCCACAGCCTTTCACAATAACCCTGTCGGCTGATACATTATCATCAGTCTGAATTACTGAGTCATCACAGACAGATGAATTACCGTATATACTTGAGTATAAGCCGACCCAAATATAAGCAAGGCACCTAATTTTACCACAAAAAAACTGGGAAAACTTATCGACTCGAGTATAAGCCTAGGGTGAGAAATTCGCAGCTACTGTAAGTGGAAAAGAGGGTCAACAATGCCCATTTGCAGCCTCACTGTGCCCATTTGCAGCCACAGGTCCCCCGAACTTCAAACTCGGTAGTTAAGGGTTCCTAGATGCCCCCTAGTTGCAGCCAAAATTTGGGGTCTCTGGACCCAAAGGGTCCCGAAATTACATTGCTGCAGATGGACACAGATGACGGACTTTGGGGCCCCGTATATCAAGGCCACTTGGTGCTAGGAACCTCAAATTTGGTGTGCAAACCCAGTAGAACTAGCACCACAATATATCCAGCTGGGGTTCCTAGCACCAAGTAGCCCTGAGATACAGGGCCCCAAAACTGGTTCAGAAAATGTCAAGCACTTTTCTGCAGCAGAGAATGACATTTTCCAAACCAACTTTGGGGCCCTGTATGTCGGGGCCACTTGGTGCTAGGAACCCCAGCTGGATATGTTGTAGTGCTAGTTCCACTGGGTTTGCACACCAAATTTGGGGTTCCTAGCACCAAGTTTCCCCTAGATATGGAGCCCCAAAGTCGGTTCGGAAAATTACATTTTTTGCTGCAGAAAAGTGCTTGACTCAAGTATAAGCCGAGGGGGGCACTTTCAGCACAAAAAAATGTGCTGAAAAATTTGGCTTATACTCGAGTATATACGGTATATCTGGATTAGAATCAGGTCTTTCAGAAAGTCATGGTGAATACCTGGGTGCACATTCAGCTTCCGTTATTGCTGTTTGTTTCCCAGCGTCAAGCAGGCAGCTCAAGAAAAACTCATTTTCAAAAGTGACCATTAAAGCGTGAGGTAATGACAATGTAACGAGACCTCAGCGGATGGAAAGAAAACGTTGAAACTAGATTAGTGGGAAAGGTTAGCTTGCCTATCAGAACCCAAGTCTATGGTGAACACTGGAGTGTAGGTGACTGGCAGGCAAGGAAGCCAAAATCCCAAAATGTTTAAACTAGCGATGAGCACAGTTATTTTGATGAAATTTACTTTTTCTTTTTGTCATGAAATGACTGAATTCAACATAATTTTGCCAATAACTCCAAATTTTGCTTAAGTGAAGTCTCCTTTAAAGAAAAAGCTTTATGAATCCCCAAGCCATCCCTAGTAGCCTTAGGGAAAATTGAGCGATAATAGCAGTGCCCATATCATGCTGCGGCAACTTAATGTGTTTAATAGAAGCACATTGTGTACACGGAGGCAAAACATGGGGATAATAGCGGTATGGTTTTACAGAACCAGGCTGGCAAGTTATAATAATTTTGTTCTCTAAACAAATGGCAATAACATGACAATATGTAGTTAAAAACTTGTTAATCCTGACATAAAACAGTCAACAAAAGGGCAACTGTTACTCTATGCAGCCTAAAAATGGTCAATCATGACAATTCGTGGGCACCTATTGGTCAACTGTTACAATGCATGGGCAACAGACAGACATACAGCATACAGATAACAAGTATGCAGCTGTTACAATATATGGGTAATAAATGGGCAATTACAACAGTATGAGACAAACAAGTGGCTAATCTTGACAATACGTGGTCAACAAATGGGCAATCATGACCGTATGTGGCCAACGAATGGGCAATCATGACAATAAGTGGCCAACAAATGAGCAATTTTGACAATATATGGCCAAAAAATGGGCAATCATGAAAATATATGGACAACAAATGGGCATACATGACATTACATGGCAAACAAGTGGCTAATCTTAACAATACATGGCCAATAAACGGGCACTCATAACCGTATACGGCCAACAAATAGACAATAGGTGGCCAACAAATGAGCAATCATGACAATACATGGCCAGCAAATGGGCGATTATGAAAATACATGGCCAACAAATGTGCAATCATGAAAATACATGGCCACAAATGGGCATTCGTGACAATATGTCGGTAATAAATGAGCAATCATGAAAAAACATGGCCGACAAATGGGAAATTATGAAAATACATGGCCAACAAATGGGCAATCATGACAATATGTGGGCAACAACAGGTAACAGTTACAATATCTGAGCAACAAGCAGACATTCTTAAAAATATAAAGGCAGGAAACGGGAAATCATTACAATGAATGGCCAACAAACAGACAATCATTAGAATATGCAGGCAACAAACAGGCAATCTTTACAACAGGAGGGCAACAAATAAGCAAATATTGTAACATGTCATGTATTAGGGCATATTATAAGCCAAAATTTCAGCAAAAGTTAATTCCTAGTTTACGCCTTTTTTTAATTCTAACATTTTTTTTACAATGAATAGATAACAGCATATAAAGTTTTAATGAAAGAAAAGATATTTGTCAGGCCTAACTCACACAAGCAACAAGTGCAGTGTACAAAAAAGAGTGTATATTGAAAAAAATGGTGCAATTAATAACTTCATTCTTCTATGCGCAAGACAGTGTTGTGCAGTATATTTAGAAAGCACATATATTTTGGGTCACACTGGTTTGTGAAAATGCATATTTACACTAAATGCTGATCTGCAGAAAAACAGCTCAATAAACATTTAACAATATAAATATTAAAATTGTGTTACCTACTAAAAGATTGTTTAATTCTGCTCAACCAGTCTAGTGTTTTTATGTACCCTTACCAGACAGCATAGCCTGGCCTGTGACCTCCTTGTAAATTACACTTAATCTCTACAGCGGTGTACATAACATTCCCAGCTTATTACTGCCAAGGAAAGAGAAGCAGCTCACTGATACACTCATCACTGTGCTCTCTCCACCACTCAGCAGTCTCCCAGAATTAAACTGACTGTGAACCTGGTTGGTTCATAGTGCTGTTTCCCCATCTTTCCTTGTCTGAAATTCAAGTGCCTATAAGAGTTACAAGTCATTTTTTAATAAATAGATAGCAAGGGTATATGCAGTTGTTATACCTGTTTAAATGAAACTTTGCATGGAGTTGTCCAAAAAGCAATAAGTCACTGTGATAAGTCATTAAAAAAAAATAAAAAAGGGGCAGACTCAATGGACCACTTGGTCTATTTCTGCCATCATTCTTTGTTTCTGGGAAAAAATAGATGAGAGCTCGACCTACTGGCTAAAATATTTATTATGATTATTATGTACGGTATTCCTAGATCATCCCAGCAGGTGGCGATATAGGTTGTTTTTCATATTTTCCCATTTTTCCTTAACACTTGTTAGAAAAACAATCATGTTGTTTTGGCCTGATGCGCACAAACGTTTGTAAGCATAAAATATGCCTAGCATAAAATTCTTGGCATTTTCCTTTGCCAGCCAGCCAGCCATCAAAGAAGTAAAGGACTGTATGCCTCTGCACTCAACATCTACCCACGGCATGCATGTATGAGGTATTTCCTGAATACGGAAGTTTTAAACTAGAAAATACGTCATATGTATGAGCAGGGGTAATCACAAATGCACAGAAGCATATGCATTTAGCAGGGGCATACAGCCATTCACTTCCATGACCAGCTATACACCTCACTTGCAGCACCTCTAGCACAAAAAAAAAAATCAGGGAAATTTACGTTAGTCATATTTTATGTTTGCAAATATCTGTGCATGTAAGGCCTAAACAGCATGATCTTTTTTACAGCAAGTGTCAGGATCTAGGAATACAAATAAGTCATGTAATATTTCAATCAAACAAACAAAAAAATAAATAAAAATATGTAAAAAGCCCTTTAAAAAACAAAAAACAAACTACTGTAATGGCCCGTACACACGATCCGAATATCGCACGAAAACTGTTGTCCGAGGAAGAATCGTACGATTTTCGGATCGTGTGTGCACTACTTTCGAGAGCCGATCACAACAGTTCTTCCGATATTATTCGATCGTACGATTTTCGTTTAGTCAGTATATTTGTCATCCAAAAATACAATACAAATAAACTACAACACATGACATCACTTCCATTTTTTTTTTTTCTGTTGTACGAGAATTTTCGTGACTTTAGTTACCTATTCAATTTCTACTTGCGACTATTAAGCGAAAAAAAGTTGTACGATATTCGGATCGTGTGTACAGGCCATAAGGGTTTGTTTACACTTGCTTCAAAATGTGGCATTGGACGTGCTTTTTTAAGCACTTTGAATGCCAGTCAAAGCCCCTGTCACTAAATAAAATGGTAAGCTTACAGTCCTGTTCATGGATTGCGTATGCTTTGCTTTTGGGAGTGTCTGGTGCAGACATCACATCTGCTGTGCAGCGTGAAGCAGCAAGAAGGTGAGCAGGGTCTGGACTGGAGCGGAGAAAATAGCAGATGGCACAAGTGATGTCCAACATGGGAACACTATAGTGGAAGGTGAACCGGACTGGAGAGTGAGGACTGAGCGATGGAGGATCAGCAGAGCTGGGGTGATCGGATAAGGAGAATTTAGCAGATGTTACATGTGGTGCATAGCATGGGAGGAATATAGCAAGAGGTGAGTGGGGACCAGAGAGGAGGATCAGAAAACCAGAGGATCGGCAGAGCTGGGGGTTACTACTGAGTGGGGGATCAGCAGAGCTGGGGGTTACTACTGAGTAAAGGAACAGCAGAGCTGGTAGTTGCTAGTTAGTGGGGGATCAGCAGAACGGGGGGTTACTACTAAGTGGGGCTCAGCAGAGCTGGGGGTTACTACTGAGTGGGGGATTAGCAGAGCTGGGGGTTACTACTGAGTGGGGGATCAGCAGAGTTGGGGATTATTACTAAGTGGGGCTCAGCAGAGCTGGGGGTTACTACTAAGAGAGAGATCAGCAGAGCTGGGGGTTATTACTAAGTGGGGGCTCAGCAGAGCTTGGGGTTACTACTGAGTGGGGGATTAGCAGAGCTGGGGGTTACTACTGAGTGGGGGATCAGCAGAGCTGGGGGTTATTACTAAGTGGGGAATCAGCAGAGCTGATGGTTACTACTGAGTGGGGGGTCAGTAGAGCTGGGGATTATTATTAAGTGGGGCTCAGCAGAGCTGGGGGTTACTACTAAGAGAGAGATCAGCAGAGCTGGGGGTTATTACTAAGTGGGGGATCAGCAGAGCTGGGGGTTACTACTGAGTGGGGGATCAGCAGAGCTGGGGGTTATTACTAAGTGGGGGATCAGCAGAGCTGGGGGTTACTACTGAGTGGGGGGTCAGCAGAGCTGCGGGTTACTACTGAGTGGGGGGTCAGCAGAGCTGGGGGTTACTACTGAGCTGGAGGTACTACTTAAAAAAAGCATCACCGAAGCATCACTGAAGTATAATTGAAACATCACCGAAGCATCAAAAACACATAAAAATTCATGTTGAAGCATTAGACGCTTTAATGTGTGTTAAAGTCTAAACAAGTGTAAATATGTCCTAATGGTTACTTAGAAGCTGTAAAATAACGTGCTATTTGGAGGTAGTTGGCAGGGTAGCACCATAGAGTTCCTCTGACCTCCAACTCCTCAGAAAATCAGAGGGACTATTTAAAGCAGATAGTAGATACTGCTACTGAATTATAAAAAATACATTGTTAATATTCTTGTTATCAGCCCAGTCTTGACTGTAACTATATTAAAGTCACATCAATTATTACTTTCAGGTAAACTGCAGAAATAATGACACTGTGTACTGACAGAAAATACAGTCTTCCCTTCAGAATACTAATGATTTCTCGCAAGCTCTTGATATGCTGCTTTGTAACTGTTCCACATCATTAGTCATCAAATTTTTGGTGGACCTTTACTCTGAAATTTATGTTCTTCCAATTCGGATGCATTTCATGACAATAAATAACAAAAAAAAATCGAACTAAAGAAAAATTACACGTCAGAGGGGTCAAACATGGATGTTTGCAAAGAGTCAGCAAAAAACTTGCAGTTGCCATGGTGACTGAACCTCGGAGATTTATAAAACAATAATGCCAGGACTTCTTTATTTCAAATGGTGCAGAGTATACAGGGACCACCTTGCTATCATTATTACAGTTATGGTCATGGTGGCCTACTGGGATGAATTACTCAGTTTAATGAGTTGTTCACAAGCGCAGAAGTTACTGCTATGTATTTGTATTTATCTGTGTCTTGTTAGCTAGCAGACGGTTCTGCTGACCCCTCAACTTCACTGAGAGGATGAAATCCCAGGCCTGGAGCCCCGGTCACATCAAGTTAACTTATATAGATTATAAAGACCTGCTCTCGTGGGTCTATGCATCACATGCCCCGGTCAGAATACGATGCATGCATGAGATGACTCCTCTGTTTTTGAAGGCCTGGGATGCATCCCCCTGTGTCTGGTCCTGGGCATAATAGAGTAAATTATATATAACCAGCACACTATGGATCGTTAAAATTGGCATCCAAATGTTTATTTGAGAAGATGACAGTGGTAAGGTGCAACGTTTTAGGGCCACACAGGACCTCTTCATGGTCTGCACGATATCCAAAACGTTACATCCTACTGGTGTGATATGATCTTCTCAAATAAACGTTTGAATGTTAATCTTGACGATCCACAGTGTGCTGGTGCTATATATTTTGACCACGTTGGCAAGCACACCATGAATCGTCAAAATTGACATCCAAATGTTTATTTGAGAAGATCACATCACAGCGGTAAGGTGCAACATTTCGGGACTATGCAGGACCTTTTCATGGGTTGTGTGGTCCTGAAGTGGTACATCTTACCGTTGTGATCTTCTCAAGTTAACGTTTTGAGATTCATTTTGATGATCCACAGTATGCTGGTGCTATATACTTCGACCGCATTGGCCAGCACACCATGAATCATCAAAATTGGCATCCAAATGTTTATTTGAGAAGATCACATCACAGCGAGCGGTAAGCTGCAACATTTTGGCACCAGGCAGGACCTCTTCATGGGCTGCATGGCCCTGAAGCGTTACATCTTACCGTTGTCATCTTCTCAAATGAATGTTTTGACATTCATTTTGACGATCCACAGTATGCTGGTGCTATATACTTTGACCACATTGGCCAGCACACCATGGATCATCAAAATTTGTGTCCAAATGTTTATTTGAGAAGATCATATTACAGCAGGAAAGCGCAAGGTTTTGGGGCCACGCAGTACCTCTTCATGGCTTGCGTGGCCCTGAAGCGGTACATCTTACCGCTGTAATGTGATCTTCTCGAATATATATTTGGATGTTAATTTTGACAATCAGTGGTATGCTGGAGATATATACTTTGATCTATAGTGTCACCAGTCCCCAGCTGGTATCTGCTACAGCACCTGCTTACTATATGGCTACCACTGAGAGCCCACAAAGCGCAAGAGAATGGACCCACAGAGATAGAATTTGCATCATCACGATGACACATCTCTAACTCCAGGATCAATGTCTGAACACATTAGCATAAGATATAGAAAGCAAATGGTGGAGGTGTTGCAAGGTAAGCTATGTAAGGAGGTGTTGGGGCTCCTCCTTGTGCTCTGTATGGTGACAAGGGCCAACACTCTGCAGCACTAAACAATCACTACACTTTGATCAGGCAAAAATCACCTGGTGGGTGTGATGGTTGAGTCATTTTTAGAATAAAGGCTTATTGGTTTTGCAAAGATTACACAAAGTTATAGGAATGCATTCCATCTGCCATGGCTCCTTTATTAACAGCACATATAGAACAAACACATTGCAAGGAATGGGTCATTGAGAATTTATATCTGTAATCTGGATTTGCAAAACACCACATTTAAAGGTCGCAGGGTACCACTCACACATTATTAATGACCACACATTAGAACATAGTGCTCATGGTTTGATGACGTTGACCTTCAGCCACTCAAGATTAAAATAAAGGTGCATGTCTGTGTATACCTCTATTCCGAAACACTGAAACCAAGGCACAGCATGGAATGAGGAAAAGAGGGAAACAAAAAAGCAGGAAAGTAAGAGATAAGTGACAAAGAAAGAGAAAGGATGGAGGGTATGTTGGAGTCATTAAGAGGACACTGGGATGGTGGACAGACACATGCGGGCTGGGGGATCAAAAACCCCAACAGCTGGACAACAGTGTGTTTGGAGGATCTTCCAGTAAGAAGGACTATAAAAGCAGGCATCCTGTTATCTCACCCTGTAGTGTACCAGAATAATCAAACTTAGAACACCCACTTTCCTCTTGATGGTACAAAAAACAGACCTGTGTCTTTTTTCAACCTTATAAACTATGTGACTGCATCAAGCCCACTGAGGGGAGACATTTGGCACTCATACCACCACCTACTGGAGCTCTCCATGGTTCTGCTCTTCCCATCACCAACCACCCTAACAGGTCCACCCCACTTTATATACCCTCAAGGAGAAAGGAGGACCAGCCCTGACTGGCTGGAGATAGGATAGAGACCACCCTAAAGCCGCGTACACACACGAGCGGAATGTCCGACAAAAAAAGTCAGACGGAAGCTTTTCATCGTCTATTCCGATCGTGTGTAGGCCTCATTGGACTTTTTTTTTTGAAAATTCTGACAGACCTAGAAATAGAACATGTTCTAAATATTTCCGACGGACCCAATTCCTATTGGGAAAACCGATCGTCTGTATGCTGTTCCGACGGACCAAAAACGACGCATGCTCTGAAGCAAGTACGAGACAGAAGCTATTGGCTACTGGCTATTGAACTTCCTTTTTCTAGTCCCGTCGTAAGTGTTGTACGTCACCACGTTCTGGACGGTCGGACTTTGGTATGATTTTGGGTTGACCGTGTGTAGGCAAGACCACTTGAATGGAATTCCGTCTGAGTTCCGTAGGAGAAACCTTCAGAGTTTATTCCGACGGCAAAACCGGTCGTGTGTACAGGGCATAAGGCTTGGTTCACACTGCTGCTACCTCAAAGTCACGCAACTTACTTGCAACTTCCTTGCTACTTTCTTGCAATTTTTGTTATTTGACATTGCAGTCTATGGCACTCAAGTCACCTCAAAGTCGCATAAAAGTAGTGCCGTAACCTTTTTATTTTGTTACTGTGACTTGAATCGCATTGATTAAGACAGCAGCCATTGGAATGAATGTGTTTTAACTTGTTATGCTACTTTTGTGTCGCAAGTCACACGATAAATCGCAGCAGTGTGAACTAGGGGACACTAACCTCCTGCCATGCGCTGCCATTCTGCCAGTGCTGGGACAAGGTAATTAGCACCCGGGGTGAAGATGCCAAATAGCGCCCCCCAAAATGTATGAGCATTATGTGTCTGCAATAGTCCTTTCCCTCCCCCCAATACATTAGAGCACTAGCCTTCACAGTAACCCCTAAAAATAAATTCCCAAAATTCTCCCCGAAAATAATTCCACCGCTTCCAGTACATACCCCCCCCTCCCAGCTCAAACCCTCTCCTTCCCCCAACTCCCCCCAAAATCCCCTCTCCTAGAACTTATCCTCCCCGCCCTAGCACAAATCCTCCCAAATCCTCTTCCTAACAGATCCACTCCTTCTTAAATTTCCTTTCTGAGCCTAAATCCTCCTCCCCTCCAAATCCCCCACCCCAACACAAATCCATACCCTCTTCTAGCACTAATCAAGCCCCCCCCCCCCCCCAATTTTCCACTGCTAGCACAAATCAGTTCAAACATCCCAATTAGCACAAATCCTCTCCTCCCAAATCCCCCCTCCTAACAGAAATCCACTCTCCTATTACAAATATCCCCCCCCCCCATTCTAGTACAACCCCTCAAAATCTCAATCATGCCCTGGGCAGTCGTACCTTCTGCCCACCCCTTGTATGCATATATACAGCGTAAAGAAATGCATCTGCTCTTCAGTGCATCACAACACACAGACATGAATACACTGTGCTGCGCTGACACTAGGCTTGCTAAAAACTCATTTAAAGGGAATAGGACTCGCGTCAATGCAGGGAAAAAATGTGTGTGAATGGAGCCTTATGCTGCGTACACGTGAGCGGACTTTTTGACCGGACTATCCGATGGACTTTCGACGGACTTCCAACGGACTTTCCGAATGAATGGACTTGCCTACACACGATCACACCAAAGTCCGACAGATTTGTACGTGATGACGTACACCGGACTAAAATAAGGAAGTTGATAGCCAGTAGCCAATAGCTGCCCTAGCGTCGGTTTTAGTCCATTGGACTAGCATACAGACGAGCGGATTTTTCGACCGGACTCGAGTCCATCGGAAAGATTTGAAACATGTTTTATTTCTAGGTCCGTCTGACTTTTGGGGAAAAAAAGTCAGCTGGAGCCCACACACGATCGAATTGTCTGACTGAGTCCGGTCCGCCAGACCAAGTCTGCCGGAAAGTCCGCTCGTGTGTACGCGGCATAAGGATAAATTTTCAGGGTAAGGTCTTATGTGAGTGTTAGGTTAAGTTTTAAGTATTAGGCCTCATGCACACTGGACGTTAAAAATAACGTTATAAAAACGCCAGTAGCTTTGCAATGAGTTTTTCATCATTTTTGCAATAGCGTTTATTAGCGGTTTTTAGCGGTTTTCCACGTTAGCATTTTTTTAAATGTCTAAAAAGCCCCCCCCCCCTTTAAGACATACTTCATTTTTTTAAAGCGAACCTACCTTCACTCTAGCACTACAGTATCCCGCAGTGTCTGCTTCTGGCATCTTCTTCTTGGTACAGATCTCTAGTTGTTTTGATTGGCTGGGCCAAGATAATGTCACACTGTACATGCATGGGAGTTCATTCATATCGGGAACGGCTGAAATTGCAAAATTTTATGCAGAAGAGACATAGGAGTCTATGTATAAAATGTTTGTCATGCGGATGTGATAAACATCTGCAACATCTGATCAGAACGGAAATTGCCTAAATTCCACTACTTGGTGTGGTTCCTATATCGCCAGCACCATCTAGTGTCCCCAGTATGTTTTTGTTCCTAATTGAGGTATTTCTGCAAAAAAATGCATTAGGGCCACTAGAGGGCAGCGACTATATAGGAACTACACACATTAGAGAAAATACAGTAATTTTCACCCTAACTAAGAGGATAGTTGTTGTTTCTGTAAAGCAAACACTTTATACATAGACCCCATAGTATGTCATATGTCTCTTCTGCATTAAGAAAACCTGCCTGTTTAATGTTTTAATAATTAAAGTTCCATTTTAAGGTAAGGGGACGGGGAATATAGGTGTAACTTTATTTTAATCTATTTTATCTTGTTTTCAGTGCTAAAACAAGTTCCAGATTGTCAGTGCAGACATTCAAATCTTCATAAATAAATCCATTAGCTTTGAAATACACTATATTACCCAAAGTATTGGGACGCCTGCCTTTACAAGCTTAAGTTTAGTCTTAGTCCGTAGGGTTCAATATTGAGTTGGCCCACCCTTTGCAGCTATAACAGCCTCAACTCTGCTGGAAAGGTTGTCCACAAGGTTTAGGAGTGTGTATATGGGAATGTTTGACCATTCTTCCAGAAGTGCATTTGTGAGGTCAGGCACTGATGTTGGACAAGAAGGCCTGGCTCGCAGTCTCCGCTCTAATTCATTCCAAAGGTTTTCTATCAGGTTGAGATCAGGACTCTGTGCAGACCAGTCAAGTTCCTCCACCCCAAACTCGCTCATCCATGTCTTTATGGACCTTGCTTTGTGCACTGGTGTGCAGTCATGTTGGAACAGGAAGGGGCCATCCCCAAACTGTTCCCACAAAGTTGGGAACATGAAATTGTCCAAAATGTCTTGGTATGCTGACGCCTTAAATGTTCCCTTCACTGGAACTAAGGGGCCAAACCCAACCCCTGAAAAACAACCCCACACCATAATCCCCCCTCCACCAAATGATTTGGACCAGTGCACAAAGCAAGAATTCTCACATCTCCTCCCTACATTAAGAATAAAATCCATGTGCAATATCAGAATAATGAAAGGTTTGTTAATCTATCTGAAATTCTAATCACAGCTTTCATATAATTATAAGGATGGATGGAAAATGTTTACACTTGTTTGACAAAATGACAGTCATGTAATCTGACTGATCACAATAAAGTATTATGAATTGCAGTGCATGTTTTCTATCCCCAGCCATATTTCTCTGGAATTGTACATCGTTCATTGAACTTACTAGTGACTGCGGCTTTGTTTTTCATAGAAGAGGTGTGGCTATGGATTGCGCAAGCCTTCCTGGTTTTATACTGTGACCATTACTGGCTTCCAAAGAAAATTTGCACAATGCAGCTATTGTCAGGGTTGGAATCTGATACTAGAACACATTTCTCCTTTCTCCTTCAGGTCTTGGCAATCTGTAATTATTGACCTTACGGGGCAGCTAAAATAAACTGTGTATATTTAAACAAGCATTCTTCTTGGATGAATTCACCCCTAGCTCTCAAAACTCATTTTAATAAGGATTTAGAGAAGCATCAATAAATAAACATACAAATAGCCTGGAATAAAAGGTGGATTTTTTATTTAATCCAATGCCTCTTTGCAAAGTAAGGTTGTGTTTATTCATCTTCATTGAAATATTAAGGTACGTTTTCAAAAGCGTGCCTTTTTTTTTTTTTTTTCAAGAGAGATTGCCATAAAATTGTATTGGGAAAAAGTTATTCTTTATTTTTTATATTATTGTGTTATTTTTTTTTTATATTACATTTACATTTTATACATTTACTAATTTATATATATATATATATATATATATATATATATATATATATATATATATATATATATATATATATATATATATATATTTTATATTCATAGCAAATGCCTTTAATGACAGACATCTCATGACACCAGTGATTGAGATACAAAAACAGATACAAAACAGATACAAAAACAGGTGGTAGATCACCTGTCCTGAATGGTCCAATGTCTAACAGATTGCCCCCTGGTAACTTGGCTGTGGTCTGTATGGGTCCACAACCGTGATGTTGCCTTTGGAGTTGCAGCAATTGATAATTTCCAATGTATTTATACAGTTGATGGATATTAATATTCCCTGAGGAAGCAGATCAACTCTGCGAAACGCGTTGGTATCAATATCCAGAAGTCTTAACTCTACGTAGACTATCAACTGTGTTTTGGCTTATACACATATTGTGATATTTTTTAACTTTTGTGGCCATTTGGCCTGACATCGGTATTTTACTAATTTCGAATAAAGCTTTACTTGATTTTATTATATGAACTTTATCTTGTGGCCTCTCTGACACTTTACATCTTAAAAAGTCCTATACAAGTCTATGGGAGGCTTTATGTCTCCTAAATATGCAAAAGACAAAAAGCCAGGGAGACAAGGACATTGCTTTTGCATTCTGTTTTTATTTTGGAAGAGACTAGATGTGGCATGGGGGAGTTTTATTGACGCAGGAGAGTGTTAAAGAGCGGCAAAGAGGAATGGCCAACTTAAGTGATTGAACACCATTTCAGCATCAAGATTAACCACTTCAAGACTAAGCCTATTTCTTTGTTGTTTACAAGTTAAAATCTGTATTTTTTTTGCTAGAAAATTACTTAGAAAACCCAAACATTTTCTATATATATAGAAAATGTTGTTGGTCCCCAGGGGTTCTGCAGCAAATCAACATTGTGGCGGATGTATACCGTCCAATGTTACTTCCAGTGTTGTTCTCAATGAGTGCTGGCAGTCAATACTGTCAGTGTGCATTGATACTCTATGCCTTCTCTCTAGTTCCAGCTCCTGTGAACTCAGAGGAAGGCGCCGGGAGTAGTGCAAAGAGTGGGAGGTGAAGAAGGAGGGGACTTCCAATGGGAAGAGAGCTCTAGGGCTCTAGCCATGGAGCTCAAGAACATGGCTCAATAAAGAGGTGGGATCTAATGATGAGTCTGTGTTAGATTGTAAAGTCTCATTTAAAAAACAAAACAAAAGAAACAAACATGTTATACTTACGTCCTCTGTGCAGTTGGTTTTGCACAGAGCATTCCTGATCCTCCTCTTCTCGGGTCCCTCTTCGCTGTTCCTGGCCCCTCCGTTCTGTCAAGTGCCCCCACAGCAAGCAACTTGCTATGGGGGCACCAAAGCCAAGTCACAGCTCCCTGTGTCCATTCAGACACGGAGCCCCGACCCGGCCCCACCCCCTCTCTCCCCAGATTGGCTAACTAACTTTGATTGGCAGCCGCGGTAGCCAATGGCGCCACCGCTGTGTCTCAGCCAATCAAGAGGAGAGTCCCGGACGGCTAAGACACTCGTGGACATCGCTGGAGAGAGATGGGGCTCAGGTAAGTAATTAGGGAGTGCTGGGTAGGCTGCCACACACAGAAGTTTTTATATCTTAATGTATAGAATGAATAGATAGAAAAAACTTCTGCCTTTACAACTCCTTTAAGGCATCGGTATGATACAGATTGCAGGGGGGGCAGAGAGTTGGAGCATTATGTGTATAAAGCAGCAGTGTGACTCAGGGGGAGGGGGGCAGAGAGCCGGAGCATCATGTGTATAAGGCATGTAAAATACATGTTAGTGTTCCGTGGGATTCAAAATTGTGAATTTAGTGGTTTGTTAGGTCCAAAAAGTTGGCGATCGCTGATCTAAGGTTCCTATCTCACATACTGTATCTATACTAGGGACAATTTAGACAGGAGCCAGTTAATCTACCAGCATGCCTTGGGAGTGTTGGAAGAAACCAGAATATCCAGAGAAAACCCACAAAAGCACAGGGAGAACATGCAAACTCCTTGCAGACATTGACCTGGTTGAGATCTGAATATCCAGACCTAATGCTGCAATCAGGACTGCTAACCACTAGGCCACTGTGCATTGATAATGAAGCAGATTTTGATTGTCCAGGAATGTAACTGACCTGTTATATAACATATTCTCATTAATCTTACCCATCATCCTTTCAGAGTACAAAATAGCTGCCCCTTCAGCGTCGGGCAGAGTTCCACTTTAATAATAAGTACTCTTCTCTTCTGTGAAAAGTGTCCTAATAACAAAAGTTGCGGAGCACATACTTTACTGAAATAACTCCAGCACAAGCTGTTATTGCAAACCAATCCTTTTACTGGTGTAAGGCAAGTGGCTCTATCCGTTTCATCTGCATTCATTTTATGTCTGCTTCACATTCTGTGGTCTGATAACTATTGAGTGCATAGGAACAATGCTGGCTGGGCGAAAGTTATCATTCTGCAGTGTTGCCTTCTGCAAGCATTGGCCATTACAGGGTGATGGAGGGAGGTAAGAGCCAGCAGATCTGCCAGCATATTGGTCGAGTAAAATATAGGTGTTCTTTATGCTTGGTAGCATTTTCTGATAGCAATATACAGGCAGTGCAGTGTGTCCCCCCCTCCTCCCCCCCAAAAAATAAAACGCTATATACGTACATTAGCAAGCATATGGAGTGGTACTAATATATAAGAAGCCTGCATGGTCCACTGATTATCCATGGTCCACTGACCATCCAGCTTTAGGTATTCCTGCTTTGCTATCTGTTCTTGGGGGTCAGAGAACACCTTCAGGGCAGCACAGTGGCTAAGTGGTTAGCACTTCTGCCTGGCAGCACTAGGAGCATCAGTTTAAATCCCAACCATAGCACCTGCATGGAGTTTCCATGTTCGCATATTCTCCTCTGTGAGTTTCCTCCCACACTCCAAAGACATGCGAGTAGGTTGTGCTGCTCCTATCTGAATTGGCCCTAGTATGAGGGGGGGGATAGGAACCTTAGACTGTAAGCTGCTTGAGGGCAGGGACTGATGTGAATGTACAACATATACATAAAATGCTACATAAACTGTTGGTGCTAAGTACCTGTAATAAATACTGATGGTGTAATAATACAGGATCAGCACTGGACAGCTCATCAAAATATAATTACTCATTGTTCATTTAAAGAGGACCTGAACTAGAAGTTGTGCTCCTAAAAGGCAAGATGGGTGCAAATGACTAGTCAGCAGTACTGCCTGTGATCTCTATGCAGCTGATTATTTACCTATTACTGACTTACCATGACTGGTCTGCGCAGTCTTTGTGTAAAAATGGCCATCTAGGCACAGTAGAAGTAGGGCTTTGCTTTCTCATGTCAGAGTTGCCTTCCCAGGCGATTGGTGGGGTAATAGCCGAGAAGTAGCAGTGGAGGTAGCACAAGTCCACCAAGTGAAATATAAGCAGGGAGATCCTTGCATTGCAGATACTCAGGGAAAATGAGGAACAGGTGCAGCGCTCACAGCAGGGGAACCACTATGTAAATCTGAGATGGAATCCAAGAACGGCTGCTTTGGCTCAGATGTCCTCCAACCATCAGTAGTATTTGAACTGAGTGATAGAGCCGGAAAATCCGAAATCCATATAAATTTCTTTATTGTAGATCATCAGGTACAGTTTTCTCTCCAGCAAGGAGAACAACGAACAACAGCTCAGTAGAGATATCACCAAATCTCACGCCACTCTGGTGAGACCAGCAATCAGATGCACAGTTGTGGTTAGGTGATTCCACACTGCAGATATAGAGTATCTCACAAAAGTGAGTACACCCCTCACATTTTTGTAAATATTTTATTCTATCTTTTCATGTGACAACACTGAAGAAATGACACTTTGCTACAATGTAAAGTAGTGAGTGTACATCTTGTATAACAGTGTAAATTTGCTGTCCCCTCAAAATAACTCAACACACAGCCATTAATGTCTAAACTGCTGGCAACAAAAGTGAGTACACCCTTAAAGTGGATGTAAACCCACTCTCATCCTTTCTAAACTACTGCCATAGTGGTTATCTATAAGGATATACATGCCTCCTGCATGTATCCTTACCTGTCAAATGTCTCCCCTCTGTCTATTTTGAGACCTGAAAAAGTGCAGATTCTGTGAGTGGGTCTGTTGTCTGGAGCTCGGTGGGTGGAGTCCTGATGTCAGTAGACTCCCCGCCCACCTCTACACTCCCCTTGTCAACATGCATTTTCTCCTGTGTATTTCTTATGCCCTGTGGAATTCCCTTCCACAGGCGGTGGTCTCAGCGGGGAGCATTGATAGCTTCAAGAAACTATTAGATAATCACCTGAATGACCGCAATATACAGGGATATGTAATGTAATACTGACACATAATCACACACATAGGTTGGACTTGATGGACTTGTGTCTTTTTTCAACCTCACCTACTATGTAACTATATGTAACTATGTAACTATACACACGGTCGGATTTTCCGACGGAAAATGTTCGATGGGAGCTTGCTGTCGGAAATTCCGACCGTGTGTAGGCTCCACTGGACATTTTCCATCAGAATTTCCGTCACACAAAATTTGAGATCTGGATCTCAAATTTCCCGAAAACAAAAACCATTGACGTAAATTCTGATTGTGTGTACACAATTCCGACGCACAAAGTTCCACGCATGCTCGGAATCAAGCAGAAGAGCCGCACTGGCTATTGAACTTCATTTTTCTCGGCTCGTCGTAGGTGTTGTACATCACCGCGTTCTTGACGTTGGGAATTTTCGACAAGATTTGTGTGACCATGTGTATGCAAGACAAGTTTGAGCCAACATCCGTCGCAAAAAATCCATGGATTTTGTTGTCGGAATGTCTGATCGCATGTACGGGGCATTACACTGAACTTTTGCTATGATCACCAACATCCAGTCAAAACTGGAGGAGGGGATCTGAAGTACACAGAATGTCTTTCTCTGGCTCCTGCATGAGATATGTAGATCACCTGTCACTCACAGCAAGGGGGAGAAACTGACTTTTTCTCTGTCTGTTTTTATCTCACTGAAAAAAGATCCTATACTGTACAAGGTGCAAGCCTTAATTAAAAAAAAGTTTTTTCTGGGTTTACATTCACTTTAAGTCAAACTGTCCAAGTTGGGCCCAACGTGTCAATATTTTGTGTGGGTGCCATTATTTTCCAGCACTGCCTTAACCCTATTGGACATGGAGTTCACCAGAGCTTCACAGGTTGCCACTGGAGTCCTTTTCCACTCCTCCATGACGACATCAGAGAGCTGATGGATGTTAGAGACCTTGAGCGCCTCCGCCTTCCATTTGAGGATGCCCCACAGATGCTCAATAGGGTTTAGGTCTGGAGACATGCTTGGCCAGTCCATCACCTTTACCCTCAGCTTCTTTAGCAAGGCAGTGGTCATCTTGGAGGTGTGTTTGGGGTCATTATAATGTTGGAATACTGTCAGGGCTGGGCTCAGCCCTTCCTTCTCTAAACTGGCCGCTCAGCTGTCGACTAATTGCCAGCTCCTATCTCTTCACAGTGACTCACCTGTTGATGATATCCTGCTCGTCAGTCCTGCTTACTTGAGCCGTCCAACCCAGATGATCTCTGCCTTCACCTTGGTCACATCTCTAGAGATGCTCTCCTGTGTTCCTGTTGAAGACTTGCTTGGCTTACGTTCCTTCTGGCTCCAGATCCTGCTTGTTGTTCTACTACGCTGATCTCTGGCTCCCTGCGTTTTGGCTTGTCTGACTATCCGTTCCGGTTCCTGAAACTCTGGCTATGTTTTGACTACGTTTACACTGTTTACCTTTTTTTATTATTATTAAACAAGTGTGATTTAACTGTACTTCTGTCTCAGTCTGATTCAATGTTTCTGACAAATACGAAGGGAGGGGATCATGCTCTTCAATATGTTACAGTACATGTTGGCATTCATGGTTCCCTCAATGAACTGTAGCTCCCCAGTGCCGGCAGCACTCATGCAGCCCCAGACCATGACACTCCCACCACCATGCTTGACTGTAGACAAGACACACTTGTCTTTGTACTCCTCACCTGGTTGCTGCCATACACACTTGACACCATCTGAACTGAATACGTTTATCTTGGTCTCCTCAGACCACAGGACATTGTTCCAGTAATCCATGTCCTTAGTCTGCTTGACTTCAAATTGTTTTCGGGCTCTCTTGTGCATCAGCTTTAGAAGAGGCTTCATTCTGGGACAACAGCCATGCAGACCAATTTGATGCAGCGTGTGGCGTATGGTCTGAGCACTGACAGGCTGATCCCCCACCCCTTCAACCTCTGCAGCAATGCTGGCAGCACTCATACGTCTATTTCCCAAAGACAACCTCTGGATATGATGCTGAGCACGTGCACTCAACTTCTTTGGTCGACCATGGCGAGGCCTTCTCTGAGTGGAACCTGTCCTGTTAAACCGCTGTATGGTCTTGGACACCGTGCTGCAGCTCAGTTTCAGGGTCTTGGCAATCTTCTTATAGCCCAGGCCATCTTTATGTAGAGCAACTATTCTTTTTTTCAGATCCTCAGAGAGTTCTTTGCCATGAGGTGTCATGTTGAACTTCCAGTGACCCGTATGAGAGAGTGAGAGAGAGAATTATCCAGAATGTCTTGGTATGTTGATGCCTTATAAGTTCCCTTCGCTTGGAACTAAGGGGCCAAGCCCAACCCCTGGAAAAATAGACCTCACACCATAACCCCCCCTCCACCAAATGATTTGGACCAGTGCATAAAGCAAGGTCCACAAAGACATGGATGAGCGAGTTTGGGGTGGAGAAGCTTGACTGGCCTGCACAGAACTAGAGCGGAGACTGCGAGCCAGGCCTTCTCATCCACATCAGTGCCTGAACTCACAAATGCTCTTCTGGAAGAATGGTCAAACATTCACATAGACACACTCCTAAACCTTGTGGACAGCCTTCCCAGAAGAGTTGAAGCTGTTATAGCTGCAAAGGGTGGGCCAACTCAGTATTGAACCATACGGACTAAAATTGGGATGCCATTAAAGTTCATGTGCGTGTAAAGGCAGGTGTCCCAATACATTTGGCAATATAGTGTATATCTTCTTTTCTTGATTCCCCCTATCTAACATGGGTCTCTGGAGAATGATTTATATGATGGTCTATCATTAAGGCATGGTGCCATAATAGGGAAATAAGATAAAAACGACAGTGTTAAGCTAAAAGGCCTCTATAACTAGTATGCAGCTTGTGAGTCCGAATGTCTGCTTCAATCAAAGGCTTCTTGGGCAGGTATTTAGTCTCCTGACATATTCACTTTAGGCTCCACTTAATCAAAAATGTGTTTACTTTTCTCAAGGACCATGATCCCCCAGAAACGGGCTCCATAAATATGTGACCATACCTTATTGCAAACCTAAAAAAAGAAAAAAGTCATCCTGCATTTGCGTACTTGGAATGGCTGATTATTACCATGTGGGCTGGAAGTGCCCGGTCTCATTAAATATAAATGGAGTTTTCATTTAACGCTCATTAGTCACAGTGTTTTTCCAAATGAACTTTGTGAAGATTGTTTCACCAATCCGTATCATATAAACTCCCCGCGGGCCCCCGCAGTCTGCGCTCGTTTTATGTATGCTGCGGGCGCCACGATTGGTGGAGTCAGATTTATATACTCTCCGCCTGTCAATGAGCTTTCAGTTACTTTCTATTTTTATGTGGGTCTTCTGGTTCACATGTTTAATTCTGCCGATCGGTTTCCCTTCATTTTTAGATGTTAATTTTTCTTTTTTCGTTGTGTCACCGCGGCTACGGAACTGTGCATGCTCAAGGAAAAGAATCACTGATTCGAAAATAATGATATTCATATATTCTACATTCTGTTTATCCATTACTGTTATGTATTTATAGAGCTCGGTTGGATCTTGGTAGCTTGTGAGTGGAGAAGGTCCATTGCCTTAAAGGAAAACTCTGCTTACATTAAAAAAAAAACGGATTTACTGCTACACAAACCATTTTGTAATTTAAACAGAACCCGGGGGAAAACGCGGGAACAAGCACCTTGGGGTCCCTGCGAACATGTTATTTTGTGCGCTATGGGCAAAGTACATGTTTGGGTTATTAAATTTCACCTTTCCAGTTTAGAAATGCAGAAAAATTATAATTTTTTTCAAAATGTCAAAAATGTTCAAGCCCAACCAAACTTTCAGTTTATATTAGCAACATACATTCCAGGTGCATCAAATCAAAAGGTGTTCAATGTCTTAGGGGTGTATATATATATATATATATATATATATATATATATATATATATATATATATATATATATATATATATATATAAATTAGATTAGGCAATTACATGAGCAGGGGAATTCTGGGAAGACGTGGTTACATACCAAAGTACTACTACAGGGCTACAAGTAACAAACAATTAAAGCTCAGCTGCAGGAATACCAAACCTCTGCAAAGTGCAGAGAGACCACTGTTTCCAATGAGAGAGCAAATGTCCTTCTTTTCAGCATGCTGAGAAGGGCAGAAGCCTCTTACACATGATCGGATTGTTGGCCAACAAAACCTCTGACTTTTATCCGAAGGGCGTTGGCCCAAACTTGTCTTGCATACAATTGTCGGCCAACAAATACGAACGTAGTGACGTACTACGTTGTTTTTCAGCTCTTTAGCGCCACACTTTGGGCTCCTTCTGCTAATTTCGTGTTAGTAAAAGTTTGGTGAGTGTTGATTCGCGCTTTTCTTTTCGCGCTTTTCATTTCGTTTCTGAACGGCCATTTGTCAACCAGCCATGTTGCGGAATCGGAGGAGATAACGTGTTATTTATTATTGGCCTTGGAGAAATTGCTTTGACATTAATTTTTTGGTTGAATAATGATTTGATTTGGTATATTTTCTATATTTTTGGATGCATAGAATGCACTTTTTGGTTAAGTTCTATTGGCAGATAGCATGTATAATTTTATTTGTTTTCTTTTTTTAATGCACAATAAAAAAATTGTGGAGCATAAGGCTGTCAGTTTTTTAGGCGGACCTGAACGGATGCTCCATGCAGGTCTATGGAGCAACGGATGTCAGCGGTGACCATGTCCGCTGACATCTGATCTGATCCGCTAAAATCAGACGTATGGCGATACGTTCGCATCCGTCCTGGCGGATCGGATGAGATCTGATGAAAACGGACATGCTGTCCGTTTTCGTCCGATCTCTCCATAGGAATCAGCGGCGCTCTGACAGGCCCCTCCCCGCTCAGTGAGCAGAGAGGGACCTGTCATCCACCAGCTCAGCGGAGATCAACGGAGAGATCTCCTGCTGAGCTGGCGGCCTCCGCGGAGCAGATCCGCCCCGTGTGAATGAGGTCTAATACTTGGTTATGTGTTTTACTTCAAATGACATTTTGGGAGTAGGCAGTTACATTTAAAAAAATACAATGTAAAATTGACAAGGGACACCAACATTGTTATATCTTTGATCTTAAAAACTACAGGATAATGGTGTTGTGGTAACTTGCTAAAAAAAAAAAAAAAAAAAAAAAGCATAATAATATTATTCTTGATATCACTAGAAAAAAAAAGCCTTTGAAAATTAGTTTGCAATAACTCCATCAGTATCACCAGCAAAGCAGCTTCATTATTATCCCATTAAAGAAGAAGAGAATGTGTGCTACATTTCGAGATTTCATAATTTTTGCGTCACAAATGTTTTTTTTTTCTTTTTTTTTTTTTTTTTCCAGCCACTTCAGTTAACTTAATACGGAGACAGCTTTCAGTTTGGTACTCATGTGTGTCTCTTACCTAGTCACATCATTGTGGCCTTTCAAACTTTCCTTCCTTTGCTTTATACATTCCATATTTAAATAATTACAATAATACAAATGTGTAGCATATAAAACACCCAATTTGTGCATCGAGGCCGACCGGCCACATAGTCTCTTATTATTATCATGCGTGTTAGTACATTATTACTGTTCTGTCTGGTACACCATTCCCCCCCCCCCCCGCCCCCCAGTCACCCCCCCCCCTATCGGGCCCACATAATTCCAAGGCACACCCTATATTTGGCTACTGTTCTTTTTCGTTGTTCTCTTTTGGTTTCGAAACTCCAAGCCATGCCCAGCACGACACCTCTATCTGGGTGGAAAGAGGATTGCTCTCGGCACTAAAATAGCACTGGTAAAGAGCACGGCATTGCTTGGACCCACAGGTTCCATAGTTTCACAAATATATTGTAATTGCCTGATCTGGTATAGAATGTCCTTTCGCTCCATACTGTAGCGTTAATGGTTTCAATCCAAGCTTCAGGGGTTGGGGGTGTTCTTGATTGCCAGGATTGTGCTATTAGTTTTCTGGCTTGGAACAAGCATCTTGCTATCGCTAAATCTGTATTCCTACCCCTCGGCCCGTTATTCACATAGCCCAACACACAGGTCTTGGGATCAAGTTCTAAGTTAACTCTGAAGGTGGTGTTTATTTTCTTTAGAATCCCAGGCCAGTATCTAACTAATTTTGGGCACCTCCAGACCATATGGATTAGATCGCCTGTTCCCCTGCATCTAGGGCACTCATCATTGACTCTATGACCAAACATGAACAACTTTTTTGGTGTATGATACGACCTATGCAGCAACATCAGGTGGGAGGCTTTTTGTGAGGGAGAGACCGACACCTCCGATCCAAATTCAAGAATCCTTCTCCATTGTTCGTCCGTTATCTCCCCCACATCGGCCTCCCACCTGTCCCTTCCCCCTATTGGACCTGCCTGCGTATTTATTCTCTTTGTAAGCTGGGTATATATCGTTGAAATCAAACCCTTGGTAGTCTCTGACTTAACTATTGTTTGCAATAACGGGATCCTACACCATACTAGGGGTTGTCTATTGAACTGCTTGCTCAATGCGTGCCTAATCTGTAGATAGCTATAGAATACTTGGTTTGGTAATCCATACTCATGTCTCAATTCCTCGAAAGATTTCAGAGTGTCCCCCTCATATAATTGAATCAGTCGGTTTATCCCACACCTTTCCCACATCTTGTTCTTATCGACGGTTAGTAATTCATGCAGTTGCTTATTGTTCCACATTGGCGAGAGTTCTGAAATCCCTTTGTACCCCATTATTCTCTTGGTTGCCTGCCAGACCCTGGTAATCATTTTAAATGTCGGAATCTCCCCTTGCAGTGAATCTGCCTCCAGTGCTCCCACTAGTGAGCTATGTGGGTTCCCCTGTAGAATAATTTTGACATTGTTACTTCCACCTCCCTCGGTGTCGCATCCCCCTAGTTGTTGTAGCTGGGCTGCCAAGAAATAGATAAACGGTTGGGGAACCCCCAGACCCCCCTCCGTGGCAGGGCGCTGCAGTTTTTGTAGGCCAATCCTGGCCTGACCTTTCTTCCATATTAACTCCCTGAAGAGGGATTGAATTTTTTGAAACCACTTCTCCCCAATCCAAACTGGGGAGTTGTGGAGTAAATATAACAACTGCGGCATCCATACCATTTTTGTCAAGTTAACTCTACCCGCCACAGACAGAGGGAGTCTGCTCCAGGTATCACATTTTCTCTTAAATTTTGATAAGAGGGGGACCAAGTTGTCTTCAATAAATGCGCTGGGGTCCTTGGACAGGACAACACCAAGATACTTCATCTTCCCCGTAACCTTCAATTGGGGCAAGCACGTCGAAGTAGGATTGGCCAATAAGTCAACCGGCAGGAGCGATGATTTCTCCCAATTAATGACTAGTCCGGAGAACTTTCCGAAGTCCTCCACTAGGTGCATCGCTTTCTCCAATGAGACAGTCGTGTCCCCCAGGAAAAATAGGACGTCGTCCGCGAAAAGCGCTATTCTCTCTTCCCCCCCTTTTCGCTGAAATCCCTGTATTTCGGGCGATGATCTCACTGCTTCCGCCAATGGCTCCATGGCCAGGACGAACAGTAAAGGAGATAGGGGGCACCCCTGCCTTGTCCCTCTTTCGAGGGGAAAATTTTCCGAGTATTCGCCGTTTATCTTGAGCCTTGCCCTTGGGTGGTTATATAGGGTTTTTAACCAGCTGATAAATACGGGGCCGAATCCAAACCTCTCTAGCACCCTCCATAGATATTCCCACTCCAGGCTATCAAAAGCCTTGGCAGTATCCAGAGACAATATAGCTCTGGATCCTACATTTTCTGTTGGTACCTGGAGATTCAAATAGGCCCTTCTGATATTTGTGCTAGTGGACCGGCCGGGGATAAATCCCGATTGGTCCAGGTGCACAAGTTTTGTAATACATTTATTTAATCTGGATGCCAACACCCTTGCAATGATCTTAACATCTGTGCATAACAGTGATATCGGTCTGTACGAGGAGACTTCCAATTGGTCTTTGCCCTCCTTTGGTATAACTACTATGTCAGCCTCCAACATTGATGAGGGCAACCTTCCATCCTTGACCGTTTGCTCCAACACTTTTAGAAGCTCCGAAAGCAGGACCTCCCCATATTTCCTGTAGATCTCCAGTGGCAGTCCATCCGGGCCCGGAGATTTCTGGCCTGACAACTCCGATACTGCCTTTTGCAGCTCCTCCAAAGTCAGAGGGGACTCCAACTCGTCTCTATCCCTCTTCGAGAGTGCGGGCAGGTTCACCCTTTCCAAGAACCCATCCATCTCACTCTGATTCAAACCCCGACGTGACCTATACAGGTCTCTATAGAATGTAGAGTAGGCCTCTAAGACCTCGACGGGATCGGATGTAATCTTTCCAGCCGGTGTCTTGATTGAGGAGATGGCCGGTGAAGATAGGTTGGACTTAATTAAAAGGGCAAGCGTCCGACCTACTTTCTCCCCTTCGCCAAAGTAATTTTGTTTCTGAAAAAGTCTCTTGTTCTCTACTCTTCTGTTAATTACTTCTTTATACTCTTGTTGTTTACTAAGCCAAATCTCCTGTTTTTCCGGGGTTGGGTCTAGCACATATTGTGCTTCTGATTCCATGGCTTCCCTCCTAGCCCTCACCTCCCATTCCCTTGATGTTTTCTTTGCTATAACCACCTGCTGATGTAGTAGTCCCCTAAGGTATGCTTTTAGGGTGTCCCACACTACCCCTACTGATGCTGTACCTGAATTAAATGTTATAAACTCTTTTAGTTTGAAGGCTATTTCTGCTGGGCTACGTATCAGGTCCAACCATAGTGGGTTTAATGTCCAACTTTTTTTGGCTAGATCTAGTGTTTAAGTTTAGGGTCAAGGTCAGGGGTGAGTGGTCTGATATTCCCCTTGGTCCATACTCTATGTTTCCTGTTATTCGCAAAGCTTCACTATTACCCACTGCCATATCTATACGCGAGAGAGTAGAGTATGACCCTGAGTAACAAGAATACTGCCGAGTGTTTGGATTATAAGATCTCCACAGGTCACACCATCCAATCTCTTCGAGGAGTCGGCCTAGGCGCCCCTCTGGAATCCTTTCTGCCCGTGGGGCGGGCGGGAACCGATCCATTTTGTTGTCCAGAACTGCGTTAAAGTCCCCTACCACTATTATAGGAGTATCCACCCTACTATCTACAAACTCCAACAGGTCCAAGATAATCTCTGTTCTAAACGGAGGAGGGATATAGATATTTGCTATCACCAGAGGTTTATTTTCCACAACGCAGCTCAAGAAGATATAACGTCCCAAAGTGTCTATCTTGGCTCCCCTACAGGAAAATGAAATACCTCTCTTCACCAGTATACTCACCCCTCTTGAATAAGAGGTATGGACTGAGTGGTACTGTTCTTGAAATTTATTACTCTGAATTTGTAATTTAGTTTCATTGGTAAGGTGAGTTTCCTGCAAGCAAGCCAATTCAACACCATAAGCTTCCATCACCGAGAACACCGCTGCCTTTTTGGCAGGGTCACCCATACCCCTGATGTTCCACGAGCCTATTTTTAGAGTTTTAGAAGGCATCTAAAAAAATTAGGAAAAGATAATAAATAAAAAAAAACAACAACAAGAAAGAAAAAGAAAAAAGGAAAAGGCAATTCACTCGTGTATTTGTGTCTACAAATCTTAACGTCATCTCTGTGATTGTGACAGACGGGAAAGTGAAAAGGGGGAGGGGTCCCCGCGTCCAGGGATCGCTCCACCCCCGCCCCTTGTATTGTTTAACTGCAAAAATAAACGCCATGTGCAAATGTACTTTATTTTTATAAGCCCCCTCCTCCTAAGTGCGTCACAAATGTTAATTCTCCATTACGAACGCTAGTTTACAAGACCGACCGCTTCTGGCTCATCCTTGCTTCCGAGCATGCATGTTTGTACTTTGGACTTTTGTCCGACGGACTTGTGTACACACGCTCGGAAAATCCTAAAACAGACATTTGTCCGCGGAAAATTTTAAAACCTGCCATCCAACATTTGTCCGCGGAAAATCCGACAACAATTGTCCGATGGAGCGTACACGCGGTCGGATTTTCCGCCAACTGCCTGTCATCACACAATTCCCGTTGGAAAGTCTGATCGGGTGTACGAGGCTTATGGCTTTTCCACAGAGGTTCCACCTTGCAACTTACAGGCCTTATAGATCAGAGAGGCCTGAAGCAAAAAAAAAAAAACAAAACAAAAAAATATAAGTGAAGGGCTACATGACAAGGGGGACAGTGGAAACAGGGTAGGATAGCAGGAGATCGGATATTACAGTACTTACCAGGATTGGTCAGTTTGTATAGAGTAGGAGGGCTGCGGGGGTATACAGGGTGGAATCTCTAGAGATGGCAAGCAGTCAAAACCAACGGACGTGAAGAAATTTCCCACCCAGCTGCCCTGCATTGGATCTCTTTTAATGTTGGTCATAATGTCTTGGCAGTTGTAGTCTTCGAAGGCATTCAGATTTTCAGTAATAGTTCATTGTAGGAACCCATCTAAGGTATGGAATCGTCAATGGTATCTCAGTTAATGGTGGGTTAACTGTGGTAAATAGGAAGTATCTGCAAAAAGGTGGGTTGTTTTTAGTAGATACAAACCGGATGTTGGTTGATTGTGCCTCCTAAGACTGGCAACCTTTATGTTATAGTTATTTGATTATGATCATTATTTTTGGTTATTGTTAATAAATGGCCACTGCAGCCAAATGTTCTCCATATTGGTGTCATTCTCATTATTTAGTTATAAAGGAGTAATTTGATGGGTAAATAGTGTTACCTTTGTTAAAAAGCTGTGAACATCTCTGGTACCTTAGTCATGTCACTAACACCTTGGTGCCAGATACCACAACATACCTTCAGAGGTCTAGTTGGGTCCATACCTTGATGGGTCAGGGCTGTTTTGGTGGTAAAAAGGGGGACATACTCAATTAGGTGGGTGGTCATAAGGGTATGGCTGGTCGGTGTGTAGCACTACCCCCGTAGGAACTGCTGGTTAAGACGAACCTTCACAAGGCTTTCCCACATTAGGCTCCGGCTGTTTTAACCACTTACGGACCGCCGCACGCCAGTATACGTCCTAACTTTGACGGGGGATATCGTTGTTATGGCAGCAGCTAGCTGCCATAACCCTGGTATCCTCGTGGTTGGCATGCGGTCTGGTTTCTGATAAGAGTGGTCTCTGCGGCGGATTCGCTGCAAGAACACTTTTATCGGTGTCCTCCGACACTTACCGGATCCGTCGGCAGCGGCGAAAGCAATCGGATCTTCACCCTGGCTGGGCATGGAGACGAGTGAGGGTAAGATGGCCCCCACCCATCTCCATAACAATGCAGGGTGGAAGCGACGTCAAAACGTCACTTTCACCCACAGCTCTTAAAGGGCCTTTTTTTTTTTTTAATGACATTTTTTTTTTTATTGCATTTAAGGGTAAATATGAGATCTGAGGTCTTTTTGACCCCAGATCTCATATTTAAGAGGTCCTGTCATGAATGCTTTTTTTCTATTACAAGGGATGTTTACATTCCTTGTAATAGGAATAAAAAGCACACAATTTTTTTCTTTAAAAAAAAAGTGTAAAAATAAAAAAATAAAAGTTAAAATAAATAAGAAAAAAAAAAAAAATTTTTTTAAATGAGCCCCATCCTGCCGAGCTCACGTGCAGAAGCGAACGCATATGTGAGTAGCGTCCGCATATGAAAACGGTGTTCAAACCACACATGTGAGGTATCGCCGTGATCGGTAGAGCGAGAGCAATAATTCTAGCCCTAGACCTCCTCTGTAATTTAAAACATGCAACCTGTAGAATTTTTTAAACGTCGCCTATGGAGATTTAAGGGTAAGAAGGGTAAAACTTTGTCGCCATTCCACGAGCGGGCGCAATTTTGAAGCGTGACATGTTGGGTATCAATTTACTCGGCGTAACATTATCTTTCACAATAAAAAAAAAAATTGGGCTAACTTTACTGTTGTCTTATTCTTTAATTCAAAAAAGTGTATTTTTTCCAAAAAAAAGTGCGCTTGTAAGACCGCTGCGCAAATACGGTGTGACAGAAAGTATTGCAACGACCGCCATTTTATTCTCTAGGGTGTTAGGAAAAAAGTATAATGTTTGGGGGTTCTAAGTAATTTTCTAGCAAAAAAAAAAACAGTTTTTAACTTGTAAACAACAAATCTCAAAAAGAGGCTTGGTCCTTAAGTGGTTAAAGGTACCATGCCACCAATGCTTTATTGAACCTCCCCCCAGTGTCTTTTATTTATATCCATCAAAATAATGAATCAGAGTATGATAGACAGGATGGGACGAGGGTGCATGAATCCACATCGTTCCACTATAAACGGGAAGTATAAACATGCAAACTGCCTATTTAAATGCCATGTAATCAATCATAAAAGCTAGGGTTGTCCCGATACCACTTTTTTAGGACCGAGTACAAGTACCGATACTTTTTTTCAAGTACTCGCCGATACCGATTACCGATACTTTTTTTTAATGTCACGTGACAGTGTTTTTTTTTTTTTTTTTTTTTTTTTTAGGGGGGGGGGGGGGGGGGGGAGGGAACGGTGCCTGTGTGTGTGTGTTTTTTTTTTTTATTTTTTTTTTTTTCATTTACATTTATTACAATTTTTTTTTATTCTTTATTGCACTAGGTGTGTGTGTTTTTTTTTTAATTAGCCCTGTTGGGGGGCTTTGGTGAGATATCAGGGGTCTTAACAGACCTCTGATATCTCCCCCTTGAGACAGAGAAAGAGACCGAGGATAGAGATTCCCCAATCTCTATCTCTGCAGCCTCAGCTGCACTGAGAATGAATGGAGAGAAGACAGCAGCTCCTCTCCATTCATAAACTGACACATCGTAATCACAGGAGATTACAATGTTTCAGTTATGTGAATGGACAGAGTCAGCTGACTCTATCCATACACACACAGCGGAGAGAGACAGCAGAACGCCGGAACGGAGGGGGACAGCGGAGGGGGACAGAGCAAAGAAAGAGGACAGCGGAGGGGGACAATACAGAGGAGGAGGACATTGGAGCGGAGGGGGACAATACAGCGGAGGGGGACATTGGAACAGAGGGGGACAATGCAGCGGAGCAGGACAGCGGAGGGGGACATTGGAACGGAGGGGGACAATGCAGCGGAGCAGGACAGCGGAGGGGGACATTGGAACGGAGGGGGACAATGCAGCGGAGCAGGACAGCGGAGGGGGACTAAGGGGGATGCAGTGACAGTCAGCGGTGATGGCGTGTGGGGGAATTACAAGCACCGATCACCGCTGTGTCACTAAAGCAGCTGAAAGCCGCGGGGGGAGAAGCTTGTAACTCCCCCACGCGCTGATCACAGCTGACAGTCTAGGTATCGGGGGAAGCATCGGGAGCATTTGCCCGAGTACAAGTACTTGGGCAAATGCTTGGTATCGGTGCCGATACCGATACTAGTATCGGTATCGGGACAACCCTAATAAAAGCATTTTGTTTATTAAGCAAAATAAATGGTAAAAGTATGGATGAAAGAGCCAAGGGTTTGGAAAACATGATAAAAAGCCAGTCTGTGTCACAATTCCGGTCTGGTGTTCAGCAGCGCTCTTTCAGCGCCATGCAAAATAAACAGGAACATGAAAAAAAAGGCCTACTGTAGAAGAGTGATTATTATAATCATTTGTTTAATAGTGCCAAATGATTGTGAAAGACAATAAATCATTTTGTTTAGATCCATGTAGTGAATGATTAACTCGCGGCGGCTCACAGATAAAATTAGTAATTAGGCGACTGCTCATATCACAGCGAGAAGTGGAGAGGAGAAAAGCGTCATGGTGTTCTCAGCGAGGTCTATGCAAACATGTGCGCAGGAAGTCAGCAGTGTTGGAGCCAACACAGAATTATGTCATGTGCAGCTGGGCTGAATCTAGGGCTAGGCAAGCTGGTCGTCTGCCTACGGAGCGGCTGAAGTGATCGATTGCAACCGGGAGGTGTTGGTGCATTCACAATGCGAAAGATAGATAGATAGATAGATAGATAGATAGATAGATAGATAGATAGATAGATAGATAGATAGATAGATAGATAGATAGATAAAACCCTTGTACCCAAACACAAAATGGACATGGAGGTGTCAGTACATACCTTTGTTTCCCCCCTGGAGCTCCTTGGAAGTACCCAGACTCTTCAACGGCAAGAAGAATGCAGAGGAAGGGGAGATATGTCAGCTACTGTATTCCTCTTGCTGTTGCTTGTCTCGAGAAAGTGTTCACAACCAGGGTGGATTTGATTTAAATCACTAGTAAGAAGGCTTGATCTAAATCATAATTTTTAAAGAGCAACTGTCATCTCTGTCCCACAGCGGTTCCTCCTCTGACCCGCTCTTGACTCACCGACAGTCCCATTCCCTTTAATGGCTGGTGATGCGGCAGTGACACAACAAGGCGAGGGACGTGGCGGTAGCAGGTGAGTGGATGCCCACTAATGCCGCGTACACACGAGCGCAATGTCCGACAGAAAAAGTCTGGCAGAAGCTTTTCATCGTCTATTCCGATCGTGTGTAGGCCTGATCGGACTTTTTTTTTCGAAAATTCTGACGGACCTAGAAAAGGAACATGTTCTAAATATTTCCGACGGAACCAATTCCTATCGGGAAAACCGATTGTCTGTATGCCGTCTGTATGCTGTTCCGATGGACCAAAAAAGACGCATGCTATGAAGCAAGTACGAGATGGAAGCTATTGGCTTCTGGTTATTGAATTTACGTTTTCTAGTCCCGTCGTACGTGTTGTACGTCACCGTGTTCTGGACGGTCGGACTTTGGTCGGACTTTGGTTTGACCTTGTGTAGGCAAGACCACTTGAATGGAATTCCATCGGAGAAACCTTCAGAGTTTATTCCGACGACAAAACCGGTTGTGTGTACAGGGCATGACAGGCGCTGCCATGATGGATCTGATGTGACAGGTGCTCTTTAAATGTAAGGACTCATTCTGGTTGGTAGTTAGAATCTTTAATATTTTCAAACAAAATGAAGGTTTCCTATTTAGATTAATAAGCTGTCAGGTTAGTGAAACAGCGATATCAGAACCGATTCAATCATACAGTTTGTAGTGTACATAGATTTGCAAAACAATGGAATAAAGGAATATTCCTGAACTTTGTTTTATCTGATGGTTGCTGTGAAATTGTGTGAATGCATCAATGCAGTGCATGTCATCTTCTCGGTTGAGAAATGGTTAAAAACCACCGCAAAGCGCCTCTGCAGAGGCGCTTTGCCGGCGGTAAAGCCGCGCTGTCCCATTGATTTCAATGGGCAGGAACAGTATACACTCCGCTCTTTCACCGCTCCGAAGATGCTGCTAGCAGGACTTTTTTTCCTGTCCTGCTAGCGCGCCGCTCCAGTGTGAAAGCCGTTCAAAGGGGATGTACAGGTACGCCCATTTGCGCAGCTGTGCCACTGTACCGACGTACATCGTCGTGCGCTGGTCGGCAAGCAGTTAAGGCCTCAAGAAATGAGATAGGTCGTCAGTACATCAGGACTGATCAATTTTCAATATACTGTATATAACATAGTTTGTAGAGACTAACTTTCACAAAAAACAATTAATATATACTTATCAGGATTTTTTTTATTTATTTTTTTTTTACCAAAGACAGAATACATTTTGGCCTAAATTTATTAAATTATTTTTATTTGTATTATTATTATTATACAGGATTTGCGCAGTGCTTTACAATGTTAGGGCAAACAGTACGCTCACAAAACAATTCAATACAGGAGGAATAAGAGGGCCCTGCTCATTAAGAGCTTACAATCTAAAAAGAAATGTGATTTTATTGAATCAGTTTTATAAAAGAAAGTAAAAACTATTGTTTTTTTTTTTCCAACATTTTTCGTCTTTTTTTTGTTTATGTAGCAAAAAATAAAAAAAACAAGTGGTGATTAAATACAACCAAAAGAAAGCTCTGTTTGTGTAAAAATCCCTGACACCGGTTTGCTGGTTTTCCATCCTTGGACCACTTTTGGAAGGTCCTGTCTACTGCAGACCTGGAACATCCCACTGGAGCTGCAGTGTTGAAGATGCTCCGACCCAAGTCATCAACCCATTACAATAATTTGACCCTTTGTCCAAGTCGCTGAAGTGCTTACGCTTGCCGATTTTTTTCTGCTTTTAACACATCAACTTCAGAGACAACATGTTCACTTGCTGCCTAATATGTAGATCTTATGAGATTATTATTATATATATATATATATATATATATATAATATATTTATCTATATCTATATATAGATATAGATCTATATATCTTTATCTATATATAGATATATAGATCTATATCTATATATAGATATAGATATATATTTCTATAGATATATAGATATATATATTTATCTATAGATATATATATATATAAACTACAATTTAAAAATGTAATCCTTCAAAAAAGTCCCAACAGGTTAACAAGCCTTGGGAAGAAGAACGTCTGTATCAGCAGCCGAGGAGGTGTAATAACCGACTCGCTCCAGATGCCTTGTCTTTCCTGCAAGCTGTTTTGCTTCTTGGCACTGTGAATATGGTTTAAATTACTACTTTGTATAGACAAAGCTGTACTCTTCATTGACCATGATATGTTTACTTACTGCCAAAACTGTGGGTACAGCACGATCCCTGAGCCCAATGATTTCATAGAATTGTCTTAACTTGATGCTCTGCATCCCACATTGGCACAAGACTCCTTCCCATGATACCAAAATGATTATAAGGCATAAAACGTTAGGCCCGGCCTCTTTGCCTGCCATCTGTTAAAGTTGCAACTCAACAATTCCCGACTTAGCAATCTTAGAACAAAAGAACTCGAATGAATGTTTCCTAAAAAAAAGTTTAATTAGAGGTCTGTATAGCCCAAGAAATGGGTTGTATTGAGTGTAATGTCATTATCTCCTAAGATTGTAAGCACCATCTAGTGGCCATAATGCAGTATTTCTCCTGATTGAAGTATTTAAAGAAAATGCTAAATTATGGCCACTAGATGGTGCTTACAATCATAGGAGATCAAATACGGATATATTACACAAAATACGGCAAGTTTCGTTGTGGCTGTGTGGATGTTTGTCACATTCGTACAGCAAGTAAAGTTTTTATACATAGACCCTTGGAGGGGGGGATTTACTAAAACCAGAGCACACAGAATCTGGTGCAGTTGTGCATGGTAACCAATCAGCTTCTAACTTCAACTTATTCAATCAGGATTTGAATATAAGAACATAGTATAAGTATTCCATGTTAAATATGTCACTGCTACCACTGCTGTTCCCATCAAAATCGTACAAATCCCCCTTAAAAGGACAAATTCACATAAAAAAATGCCCCCAGCCCCCTCAATACCCACATCTGTGTAACCCCCACCCCCTTTGACTGCCTTGGCCCCCATGCTATCTGCAGCCTGGTCCATAAATACTTGTGTCAGGCTGCCTTGTGTGCCCATATACTGGAATTGGATGCTGCACCTCCAGTACAGGTAGGTCCCATTCATGTCTATGAGATGTTACTGTGCAGGCGCGGGCAGCCCAAAACGTTTTTACTAGGTGAACAACAGACAACCAGACAACACGGGAGGATTTTAGAGGAGGTGGTGATGTATCTGAGACCTTTGGTCTCCCCATTTACTATAATGGGCTGCTGATCGTGCATTGTAAGTGAAGGCAGTGGAGTGCCTGTGGCCTTCAGTTTCCTCACTTTCAATAATGGACCACAGGTCCTGCATTGTAAGTGATGGTGCCGGAGTGTCCGCAACCTTCAGTCTTCTCACTTACAATAATGGGCCGCATGTCCTGCATTGTAAGTGATGGCAGTGTTGTGCCTGCGGCCTTCTGTCTCCTCATTTTCAATAATGGACCACTGGTCCTGTAATGTAAGTGATGGCGGCGGAGTGCCGGTGACCTTTGGGCCCCTCACTTACTATAACTGGCTGTTGGGCCTGCATTGTACATGATGACAGCAGAGTGCCTGCCACCTTCAGTCTCCTCACTTAAAATAATGGACTGCTACTCCTGCATTGTAAGTGATGGCAGCAGAGTGCCTGTGACCTTCGCTCTTCTCATTTACTACAATGGGCTGCCAGTCCTGCATTGTAAGTGATGGTGGCAGAGTGCCCACAACCTTCGGTCTCCTCACTTACAATACTGGGGCTGCTGGTCCTGCTTTTTAAGTGACTGCGACGGAGTGCCCGCAACCTTTGGTCTTCTCACTTTCAATAATGGACCACTGGTCCTGTATTGTAAGTGATGGCTCCGCAGTGCAACCTTCGGTCTCCTCACTTATAATAATGGGCCGCAGGTCCTGCATTGTAGGGGAAGGCAGCAGAGTGCCTGCGACCTTCACTCTCCTCATTTACTACAATGGGCTGGAGCTCAGAATAACGTAAGCACAGTTGTGTTTTCTCTTTCCTCTAGATACAAGAAGCATTTAAACCTTGCAGTGTGGGGGGAGCCCCATCACTAGGGTCATTAATATTATTAATATTTCTTTTTTCACGGCAATTAACTTTAACCACTTAAGAACCGAGCCTCTTTCTGAGATTTGTTGTTTACAAGTTAAAAACAGGTTTTTTTTGCTAGAAAATTACTTAGAACCCCCCAAACATTATACATTTTTTTTCTAACACCCTAGAGAATAAAATGGCGGTCATTGCAATACTTTCTGTCACATCGTATTTGCGCAGCGGTCTTACAAGCGCTTTTTTTTTTTGGAAAAAATACATTTTTTGAATTCAAAAATAAGACAACAGTTAAGTTAGCCCAAATTTTTTTTATATTGTGAAAGATAATGTTACGCCGAGTAAATTGATACCCAACATGTCACGCTTCAAAATTGCGCCTGCTCGTGGAATGGCGACAAACTTTTACCCTTAAAAATCTCCATAGGCGAAGTTAAAAAAATTCTACAGGTTGCATGTTTTGAATTAAAGAGGAGGTCTAGGGCTAGAATTATTGCTCTCGCTCTACCCATCGTGGCCATACCTCACATGTGTGGTTTGAACACCGTTTTCATATGCGGGCACTACTCACCTATGCGTTCGCTTCTGCACGCAAGCTCGGCGGGACGGGGCGCGTTTAAATTTTTTTTTTTTCTTATTTATTTTACCTTTTATTTTTTATTTTTACACTGTTCTTTGGAAAAAAAAAAATTCTGTCACTTTTATTCCTATTACAAGGAACATCTCTTGTAATAGAAAAAAAGCATGACAGGACCTCTTAAATATGAGATCTGGGGTCAAAAAGACCTCAGATCTTATATTTACACTAAAATGCAATTTAAAAAAAAAAAAAATGGCCCTTTAAGAGCGGAAGTGACATTTTGACGTTGCTTCCGCGCTGCAATGGTGTGTTGACGGGTGGGGGCCATCTTCCCCTCACTCGTCTCCATGCCAAGAAAGGAGCAACATACGACCGGGGGGGGGGCATCTCCTGCCTCCGATAAAAGTGATCTTGCGGCAAATCTGCCGCAGAGATCACTTTTATCTGAAAGCGGACCGCCGGCCGTAGAAGAGAATACTGGGGTTATAGCAGCTAGCTGCTGCCATAAAAACGACATTCCTCTTCAAAGTTAGGACGTATATCGGCACGCGGCGGTCTGTAAGTAGTTAAAGCGACCATTATCTAAATCCTTCCATCATGTCTATTTTCCCTTGAATCTTGGTGTGCTTTGTATTCCTTCTAGATCTCTGCAGGAACTTCCTGTAATAAAGACCGGTCACTGCTATTTTCTCCTCCTATGTAGAGTGACTGGTCTTGTCTCCGCCCCCTCCTGTAGTATTCTGCAGTCAGCCTGTAGTGAGTGGGTGGAGCTACTGGATCCTTCCCACAGCTCTGCACAGTGCTCTAATTTACAATGCAATATCTGGGTTTGCAAAAACATTTGGTACACTCAAAGTGGATTTATATTCTTTGAGGTTATTGAAATAAATAGGTTGCTGTACATGTGCATGAACTTAGCCTAAATAAGGGCAGGTACCTTGTTTTTTGTGCATAGGCAGATTACCCCTGAATGATGCTACAACTAGGATCTTCACACCCTTTTTAAAAAAATTTACAGGTTCTTTAACATAAAAACAGCTCATCCATAACAACTAATACGGCGGGTAGGTGCAGAAAGCCATCTCCCAATGAAGCAGAAACATGGCTGAGCGGACGTCATCGTGGACAATCGGCCCCCTGAAGTCAGAAGTGTATTTAGCATAATTGCTTTGGAAACTTTTGCAAATCTTTGATAATGCATTTCCACGTTTGCTCCGCTGAGCAATAAACCCCCATCTCCTTCGCAGCGAAAAATCAGACTGCCGCGTGAAAATCCTGACAGTGCCCGCTGCCAAAAAGGAGCGCCGCGACCCAATCGACATTCAACAGGCGAAACCCGGAAATTCACATTTTCCATTTGCAACCAAATTAATTTCAGTTTTAATAAACAGCCCATTCACTTCCCAACAATCCAGCATGTAATTACCGCTTCCCTCTAATTCTGTTTGGGCGCACGCTATTCACTGTCTGAACGCATTGCGAAAACAAAGCAGTCGTTATGGAAACTAGCCCAACATTCGGAATTCTAATATTCTAAAACAGGGCTGATGGGAAAATAGCGCCTTAAATTTTTTTTTTTTTTCTAACTTCTGCAAAACACACATGTAGAAAACGAAGCTGTTGGCATAAAAGTAGCGCCTGGAACACGGGGCTTATTTAATAAAGCAGTTTAACCCTTTTACCGCCAGGTCTGTACGTCGTATCGACCTGACAGCAGGTAGTGTATTAAGTGGGGTACACACTATAAGAAAATTGGGCGAACATTCGTCCAATTTTTCTCGATGTATAACAGCAAATCGGAACCGATGAATGAAAATTTGTGCAAAAATTCTCACGACAAAGGCTTTTTTGGTTATTTATTATTTCTGATCATGCGCAGTCTTTCTTTTCTGATTTTTCTTGTCCGAAAATCATACGAAAACGATACACATTAACCACTTGCCAAACACCCACCGTCATTATACTGCGGCAGGTTGGCTCTATTACGCGAATCGCCGTACATCGGTTCGTGTAATAGATACAGTGGGCACGTGCGGTGCCGGTGTCAAAATGTCTGCCGGCCACCCGTGATCGCTCCACAGAGAGCCAGAACAGGGATCTGTCAATGTAAACAAACAGATCCCAGTTCTGACAGTGGAGTAGAGAGAGATCTCTTTTCCTAGTGATTAGGAACAACGATCTCTCTCCTCCTCCTCTAGGAAGTCCCATCCCCCCACAGTTAGAAACACCTCCCGGGGAACACATTTAACCCCTTGATAACCCCTTCCCTGCCAGTGTAATTTATACAGTAATCAAAGCATTTTTATAGCACTGATCGCTGTATAAATATCACTGGTCCCAAAAAATTGTCAAAAGTGTCCGATCTGTCCACTTCAATGTCGCAGTCCCGCTAAAAATCGCTGATCACCACCATTATTAGTAAAAAAAAATAAAAATGTCATAAATCTATCCCCTATTTTGTAGACAATCAATATACTCTTATTGCGGTTTTCTTTCCCAAAAATATGTAGAAGAATACATATCGGCCTAAAATGAGGAAGAAATTTGTTTTTTTTATCTTTTTGGGGGATATTTATTATAGCAAAAAGTAAAATATATTGTTTTTTTTTTTTCAGAATCGTCACTCTTTTTTTGTTTATAGCGCAAGAAATAAAAAAATGCAGAGGTGATCAAATACCACCAAAAGAAAGCTCTATTTGTGGGACAACAGGACATCAGTTTTGTTCGGGTACAACGTCGCACGACCGCGTAATTGTCAGTTAAAGCGACGCAGTGCCGTGTCGCAAAAAATGGCCTGGTCATTAGGGGTAAATCCTTCTGGTCGTTAAGTGGCTGAACGAAAATCATTAGTTCTGTACCAGTACAAGAAAAATTTTGGAGTTTGTCCCTTCGGGAATTTTCGTACGCAATTCAGAATCGGCGGTCGAAAGTTCACGCTATACGAAGTATAGTACACACTATACGAAAATTCTTTAGACGAAAATGTTCGCCTGATTTTCTTATAGTGTGTACGAGCCTTTACACACAATTTCTGGCTGTCAGATGGAAACAATCTGGGGCCTGGTCACTTCCAAACCCCCCATCAGGTAACGGACACCTCCGCCCCCGCCATGTATCCCGGGCTTTACTTGTATATCTGCATATCCAGGACCGGCATGTTGGGTGCCGCCAGGTAGGAGGGAAGGAGCTGTGCGGACATGCGTCCGCTCTCTTCCCTTTCTTCCTGCTGACCCAGTAACGAAATGTATGACATCACTCCCAGATCCCCCTTTAACTTTCCTCGCCCAGTATGGCCAGGGAAGAATCGAATGCAATGTGATGTGCACTGCATTAAACGTCCCGCCCGACGTATGGCATAATGATGCTGGTGGGAAAATTTACTGAAATTTTGCATTTCCTTGCACTAATATCAGGCAACATAAAAAATTGGAACTACCCGGCTACATACCGCATCCTCCATGAGTCAATCCCCCTCTCTGAAGTCACCCATCTATACATGCGCAGATGGTCACAATTGTTCAATAGACCTATAACTCCCCAGATGTGGAATAAGATCTGGTCATTCACTTTTAAGTCCTCTAAATGTGTAGTACAAAGAGAAACTTCTATCAAAATCCTTATGCTTTGGTACAAGAGCCCTGAGGTCATTCACAAATAAGACCCATCAAGTTCTGCAATGTGTTGGCCATGGAGGCTTGATACAGACACGCTGTTTCATATTTTTTGGCTCTGTCCTTTGATAAAACCCTTCTGGCACGAGGTGATGCTACTACTTCAGGAACTGGTAAACACGACCCTCCCGCTTGACCCAATAGGTTACCTTTTGGGTCTACCCCTTACTGGTATTACTAAACAAGCCAAACTATTGACCTCCTACATATTGTTAGCTGCCAAGAGAGTTGTTCCCTTGTGTTGGCTGTTCAATAGTCCTCCCCCGTGGTCCAGATTCCTCCAACCCATAGCTGACATTAGAAGAATGGAATATCTCACAGCCACGGTGCATGACATCATCCCACAATTTAACAAAATATGGGAACCATGGGATCAATCAGAGTACAGGGCTCCCCTTCCAGTCTCTACATCTGAAGTCAAGGGGTTCCTAACACTGACATGTTCACTGTGTAGATGATTTATATGTATGACCTCTACAATACGGCAAGATTTTTATTCATATACGAAATATATTTTCATGTTTAACTTACAGTCTTCCTTTTTGTATTGCTACCTTGGACCTCTTGTTTTTCTTTTTGTTTTGTAAAAAAAATTCAAATAAAAATACAATTATATAAAAAAAAAATTAAAAAATTGGAACTACCAACATTTTATTCTCTAGGGTACAGGTGTCAAACACAAGGCCGCGGGCCGAATCCGGCCCTCCAGGCCATTTCATGTGGCCCTCGCACCTCTCCTGCAGCTGCAAGAGAGCTCCAGCCCCCCTCTGTTCCTCCTCCAGACCCATACATTCTGCTTTTAAGCAATGCATCCAGCTTCTTCCCAGCAGCATAAGGAAGGAGGGTGCACTGTGATGTTAGGGAGAGTAGGGGACTCAACTTCTGATGGTGGGGTGGCTCTTGACATCTAATGTAAGGGGAGGGGATGCGCTGGACATCTAATCTTACAGATACAACCGGCCCTTTTGAGGACAATCCTATTGCTGATGTGGCTCACGATGAAATTGAGTTTGACCCCCCTGCTCTAGGGTGTCTACTTTCAGAAAATATATAATGTTTTGGAGGTTTTAAGCAATCTTCAGGGCTAAAATGATTTTTTAAATGTGTGCAAAAAAAAAAAAATCACAAAATGGGCTCTGGCAGCAAAAAGATCAAAAGAACAAAGATGGGTGCCAGCTATGTGTACAGTCACTCATAGCATCTAAATTTCCTGCGGGCAGGTCCAGAAAAGACAAATTCTTGTTATGGTTTGATGAAGTTTGTACTTATTGTTTGCTATACAAGCTAAGCCTGTAAGCTGCTATGAGTCACGCTAAGTATAACAAAACATTTGAAGTTCTAATCCAGCCATAAGATTTAATTTAATTAATTTCATTTAAAGTGGTTGTAAACTCTCCAACTCAACTTCATCACATTGCAATCCCCATTGATAAACCTATTGATTGCTGCGTTTAAAAGTCTCCTTACTTGTTTTATCTTCTTGCAATCCGTCCCGTAATGTTTGATGATGTCACCGGCGCATGCGCTCCCCGTTCTTTGATTCACGGCGTGCTCTGTGTGCCATTCGTCTCCCCAGTGACAGCACGCCGTGTCCGCGATTTCTAGTGTATGCCGCCCAGCTATGAAGACTCATGAGACTGGTCATTCATTCACAGCTTCCAGGTTCTCCCCTTGTGACTGGGAGTAAACCAGGGCACCATAGAGACTCCAATAGCGGCAATCATCTGCAGCTTGCGCCACGACATACAGCCGCAAAACAAAGTAAATATAGCACATGGAAAATTTAAATATTCAATGACATGTATTAGGAACGAATCAATTTAGTTAATTTTTTTTTTTTACACACACGATCACGCATGCGCGAGATTACAGTGAGGAAACATGGAAGGAGGGAAATAATGTCAAAAGCAGAGTCAGAAAACAGTACTCAAGATAGCGCCACCTTATTTTGGAAGACACATTTTTCAGAAGTAGACATGTACAATTCGTTTAGTTCCCAATTAGTTTTTTAACGAATTTTGACAAATTCATTTACGAATTTCCTAATTTTTCAATTTCGGAAATTCCGAATTTCGAATTTCCGAATTTTTAAATTTCCGAATTTTCAAATTTCCGAATTTCGGAAATTCGAAAATTTGAAAATTCGGAAATTTGAAAGTCCGAATATTCGGATTTCCGAATTTTCTGAATTTTCTAATTTCCGAAAAAAGCAAAAAAATGAATGAAACGAAAACGAACACATTTTTTGTCAGTGCACATGTCTATTTAAAAGCTTCTAAATAGTAAGTAAGAAGTGATTATGCATACAGTATACTGTGTAATGATTGTAAACAAGTTTTTAAAACTAACTAGATGAAAAGCGCGATAGGGAATGCAGAGTTTACTTCCTCTTTAAAGATTTGAATAATTGAATTGAAGGATCTGTAATTCTGTTCAGCTGGTCTTGTCTACACAGGACAGACCGCACAGCAAAAATCATGCACCCCCCCAATGGCCTCCTTCAGATGGGCAGCTGGGGGGCAGTAAAAACAAACTCCCTTTGACTGCCCACTCGAATTGTAACAATTGTACAGCCTGATATGACACATGCCGTGGTCACTGCATTTTTAACTAGAGGTTAGGGCTGGGAGATTTTCTTAAAAAAAAAAAATCTTCGATTCTCTTAAAAAAAACTCGATTCACGATTCGAATCGAGTTTTTTTTTTTTTTTTGGAAATCACGCCAGTCCCGAGGCGCTGCGGGCATGAGCTTTTAGGCGAGGCCGTTGCTTCGGCCTAGTCCGTGGCGTCCAGCCTCGCGGACTAGGCCGAAGCCGCGGCCTCACCTAAAAACTCCTTGCCCGCAGTTCTTCAGGCCCGGCGCGGTGTCCGCGCCGGTCCGGAGGCGCTGCGGGCATGAGTTTTTAGGCGAGGCCACGGCTTCGGCCTAGTCCGCGCCGTCCGGCCGTAGCCGCGGACTAGGCCGAAGCCGCGGCCTCGCCTAAAAACTCATGCCCGCAGCGCCTCCGGACCGGCGCGGTGAAAAAAAAAAAAATCTAAAAAAATCGATTTGCTTAAATTTTGAATCGATTTGACCTCTCAACTCGATTCAAGATTTAAATCGATTTTTTTCCCAGCCCTACTAGAGGTGCAAAGTTTGACAGGCGGCATTGCGTGTCAAACTTGCCAATTGAGTTCAAAAGGGCCACACTGCAACCGCGAGCTGAACGCTCAGCTCGCAGTTGCCGCACAGTCTTGCAATGTAAAATTTTAAAATAAAACCTTTAAAAAAAGAAAGAAAAAAAAAAGGTCTTTAGGGGGGTGGCAGTAGCACCTCCTGAATACCTATCAGCTGCTATTATACCACCCTCTGAAAAGAGATTCTTAAAAAGCATTCTTTTGAACCACGTGCCGATGTTAATTTGACATTAAATACCGTTGTTATGGCAGCAGCTAGCCCGGTATTGTTTTGTACTGAGGGCGATTCTCTACGAGATAAAAGTGGTCCCAGTGGCAGATTCATTTCATGGGATCACTTTTAGAGATGGCGGGAGAAGTAGCCCCCCCTCCCCCCGCCGCTTTCATGTCTTTCCCAAGCTTACCAGGGCTGTCGGTAATCCTGGAGCCGATCTGAGCCCTCTGATGCTTGGAATGGGCAACAGGGAAAGCCTCTGATGCCTGGGCAGGAAGTTGAGTGAGGGCAAGATAGCCCCCACTCGGCTTAATGCCGTTGGAGGACTGGAGAGACGTCTGACATCACTTCCGCCTCTCGGGCTTAAAGGGATGTTTTTTTTTTTTTTGTAAAGTCAAAGTGTCATTTTTTTTTTTTTTTTTGCTTTTAAGGTTAATTGAGAGATCTGGAGTCTTTTTGACCCCAGATCTCTCAATAAAGAGGACCTGTCATGCTTATTTTTATTAAAAGGGATGTTTACATTCCTTGTAATAAAAATAAAAGTGATCAAAAACTAAATAAATAAAGGGACAGCGTAAAAATTTAAATTAAAATAAATCAGAAAAAAAAATTAATTATCCCTCTGTGCTCGCACGCAGAAGCGAATGCATATGTAAAGTGGCGCCCGTAAATGGTGTTCAAACCACACATGTGTGGTATCGCCACGAACAATAATTCTAGCACTAGACCTCCGATTTAACTCTAAACAGGTAAAAAAATTTAAAGCGTTGCCTATAGAGATTTTTCAGTACTGTCGTTTGCTGTCATTCCATGAGCATGCGCAATTTTTAAACATGACATGTTAGGTATCTATTTACTCGGCGTAACATTATCTTTCACATCCTACAAAACAATTGGGCTAGCGTTTGTGTTTTATTTTCTTTTAATTCATTAAAGCGGAGTTCCACACAAAAATGGAACTTCTGCTTTTCGGAACCCCCCCCCTCCGGTGTCACATTTGGCACCTTTCAGGGGGGAGGGGGGTGCAGATACCTGTCTAAGACAGGTATTTGCACCCACTTCCGGCATAGACTCCCATGGGAGTCTACGCCTCTTCCCGTCCCCACCGCGCTGTCTCCTGGGAAACACACAGCTCCCAGGAGAGAGCGGGGACCACTTACGATGCGCAGCGCGACTCGCGCATGCGCAGTAGGGAACCGGGAGGTGAAGCCGCAACGATTCACTTCCTGATTCCCTCACCTAGGATGGCGGCGGCAGCTGCCGAAAACCGAGCGGGTTCTCGGCGTTGCCTGCCAACATCGCTGGACCCTGGGACAGGTAAGTGGCCATGTATTAAAAGTCAGCAGCTGCAGTATTTGTAGCTGCTGGCTTTTAATATTTTTTTTTTTTGGCGGTGTGGGTGGACCCCCGCTTTAAAGTGTATTTTTTCCAAAAAAAATGGTGTTTCAAAGACCACTGCGCAAATACAGTGTGACATAACATTTTGCAACAATAGCCGTTTTATTCTCTAGGGTCTCTGCTAAGTAATTTTCTAGCAAAAAAATACAAATTTAAACTTATAAATAAAAAGTTCCCGAAAAGGCCTGGTCAGCAAGTGGTTAATATGAATCCATTAATTACATTTTTTTATCTGTCTGGCATTTATGAATACATTACTGCTACACAAACCCATTTTAAATTGATGTCATTAAAAATGACCTTTCTGTTTTAATCTACAGCTATTATAATTTTTCTAAAATGCTAAAATGTCAAATTTGTTTAACGTTAACCCCTTTCAGCCAGTGAGAGCTTGTTCATTAAATGTTCCTATCCCAGGAGGTGTTACATGGGCTTCTTCATCACTTGATCATTGTGATTGGCTGTCACAGTGATCACGTGATCAGGGGCCCATCCCACCGGCATCCCAATCAAATACATTGGCTGGGAGCTATTGATGACAGCACCATGGACACCGTGTAAGAACGCTCTCAGCATACAGTATCTCACAAAAGTGAGTACACCCCTCACATTTTTGTAAATATTTTATTCTATCTTTTCATGTGACAACACTGAAGAAATTACACTTTGCTACAATGTAAAGTAGTGAGTGTACAGCTTGTATAACAGTGTAAATTTGCTGTCCCCTCAAAATAACTCAACACACAACCATTAATGTCTAAACCGCTGGCAACAAAAGTGAGTACACCCCTAAGTGAGAATGTCCAAATTGGGCCCAAAGTGTCAATATTTTGTGCGGCCACCATTATTTTCCAGCACTGCCTTAACCCTCTTGGGCATGGAGTTCACCAGAGCTTCACAGGTTGCCACTGGAGTCCTCTTCCACTCCTCCATGGCGACATCATGGAGCTGGTGGATGTTAGAGACCTTGTGCTCCTCCACCTTCCGTTTGAGGATGCCCCACAGATGTTAGTGTTAGGGTTTAGGTCTGGAGACATGCTTGGCCAGTCCATCATCTTTACCTTCAGCTTCTTTAGCAAGGTAGTGGTCATCTTGGAGGTGTGTTTAGGGTGATTATCATGTTGGAATACTGCCCTGTGGCTCAGTCTCTGAAGGGAGGGGATCATGTTCTGCTTCAGTATGTCACAGTACATGTTGGCATTCATGGTTCCCTCAATGAACTGTAGCTCCCCAGTGCCGGCAGCACTCATGCAGCCCCAGACCATGACACTCCCACCACCATGTTTGACTGTAGGCAAGACACACTTGTCTTTGTACTCATCACCTAGCTGCCGCCACACACGCTTGTCACCATCTGAACCAAATAAGTTTATCTTGGTCTCATCAGACCACAGGACATGGTAATCCATGTCGTTAGTCTGCTTGTCTTCAGCAAACTGTTTGCAGGCTTTCTTGTGCATCATCTTTAAAAGAGGCTTCCTTCTGGGATGACTGCCATGCAGACCAATTTGATGCAGTGTGCGGCGTATGGTCTGAGCACTGACACGCTGACCCCCCCCCCTTCAACCTCTGCAGCAATGCTGGCAGCACTCATACGTCTTTTTCCCAAAGACAACCTCTAGATATGACGCTGAGCACGTGCACTCAACTTCTTTGGTCGACCATGGCGAGGCCTGTTCTGAGTGGAACCTGTTCTGTTAAACCGATGTATGGTCTTGGCCACCGCGCTGCAGCTCAGTGTCAGGGTCTTGGCAATCTTCCTATAGCCTAGGCCATCTTTATGTAGAGCAACAATTCTTTTTTTCAGATCCTCATAGAGTTCTTTGCTATGAGGTGCCATGTTGAACTTCCAGTGACCAGTATGAGAGAGTGAGAGCGATAACACCAAATTTAACACACCTGCTCCCTATTCACCAATGACACCTTGTAATACTAACAAGTCACATGATACCGAGGAGGGAAAATGGCTAATTTGCCCGATTTGGATTTTTCACTTAGGGGTGTACTCACTTTTGTTGCCAGCGGTTTAGACATTAATGGCTGTGTGTTGAGTTATTTTGAGGGGACAGCAAATTTACACTGTTATACAAGCTGTACACTCACTACTTTACATTGTAGCAAAGTGTCATTTCTTCAGTGTTGTCACATGAAAAGATGTAATAAAATATTTACAAAAATGTGAGGGGTGTACTCACTTTTGTGAGATACTGTAGAACAGCGACACCAGCTGTATGAATATATCTGGCACCTTGGTGTTAACTTAAAGCCCACCGCTGTGCTTCTACATACATGCATACAGCTGGCATTAACCCTTTCACTGCCAGAGCTGTTTTTGTGTTTTTTGCACACGTTTAAAAAATCATTTTAGGCCTGAAGATTACACAAGATCCCCAAACATTCTATATTTTCTATATTCTATATTTTCTGAAAGCAGACACCCTAGAGAAATAAATAGTGGTAGTTCCAATTTTTTATGTCACACGTTATTACCGCAAAAGAAATGCAAAATTTCGATTAAAAACTCACTAAAGTGAATTATAGGGCAAACAAACGCAACAAACTAAATGTAATATTTACTCAATTTATTTAATATAATTTTTTAGTAAAATATAAAAGACAAGATTGCACTGAGTAAATAGATACCCAATATGTCAAACCTTAAATGTGTGTGTGCCTGTGAAATGGCAACAAACTTTAGTACCCTATATTTTCTATAGGCAACGCTTCAAAAGCCCCCTATAGGTATCAGTTTAGTGTTATGGAGGAGGTCTTGTGTTAGAATTATTGCTCTCACTCCGGCGTGTGTGGCAATATGTAACATGTCTATCGCAATCTACATTTTCACGTGTAGGTGCCCCCCGATGCCTGAGTTTACGTTCATACGTGCATATATGTGGGGGGCCTCAAAATTTTATTTGGGGGGGGGGATTTATGTGCTTGGGTGTAATTTTTTTTTTTTTTTTTTTTTACAAAAAAAAATTTAAACATTTTTTTTAATTAAAGCGGACCTTTGGATAGTAAACATTTTTTTTTCTGCCAGTAAATACCTTATACAGCCCACTTCCTGTTTCTTGTCTGGTCATTAGCCTAGGCTTATGATATCATGCACAGCTCTCTCTTTCACTCTTGTGAGAGTTTGCCAGGAAGGGAGGGGGGAATGAGTAATAAACGGGCCAATAAGAGCTGCAGAGCTGGAGGTGTGCCTCTGTGCGTCTGTGTAAATCCAGGAAGTGAACAGGCAGCAGCTTCAACTGCCCACAGTTAAAATGACTGCAGCCAGACTCAGAGGAGGGAGATTTCTGCAGCATATTTGGCAAGTACAGAATCACAGTATATATAAAATAATATGCAAAGTGGTTGGAGGGAAGTTTCAGAATGGCAAAGGTGTTTTTATTACAAATTATGTGAGCAGACTGCAGTTCCTCTTTAACTTTTTGTTTTTCATCACATAGGGGACATAAAGTCCCTTATGTGATGATTTTTAGGTTCCCTTTAATGAGACATGCAGGGTCTAAAAGACCCTGCATGTCTCCTTTGGGCTCCACTGAATGTTTTGCAATTCAGATCGCACCAGGGGTTCTGTTAAAAGAGCCAACTCGTTGAAATCTCCAACCACGTCACTTCCGGTAACTCTCCAGCATCAGTAATTGGACATTTCGACCAGTTTGCTGTTCTGACACAACACCGTCAGTGTACACAATCTGGTACGCAACGAGTTGGATGTTTTGATAGAACAGCGGCTAAGGAGGAAAAAAGTTGTTGCCGCCTTGGAGGCGGCCATGTTGTTGGTTACTAGCAGGAAGACTAATAATGTCCACTCATTATATTGTCTACCAGAGTGTATACGCTGCCGGTGTTTTGGCAAACCAGCCAAGTTGTCGAAATGTCCAGTTGCTGATAAAGGAGAGTCTGGCTAATGGACGGACCTAGCAGCGAAAGGGTTAAAGCAATATGAAGCCCAAAATCAAACATTTCTTATATTGCAGCTTACCAATTCATAGATGTGATGGCTGCATTAGTTTTCATTTTTATGCTTTCTTCTATTTTCATCTGGTGATCCAGCCAGCGACTTGCTGTCTTTCACAAGCTCAAGCTCTCCAGCAGAATGTATCAGTTTACATGGATGAGACAAACCACTTACAGTGCCACCGGCAGGGGCAATGATATGAAATGATAAGCATTTATTTACTCATGCCAAATGTTTATCCCAAAAGGAAAAAATGTTTGCTGTAAATGATTATGAAGTGTAAGCTGGAGTTTGGCTTCAATTTGTGTATCTAAATCTGCTAATACATTTACCACTCCCCTCCTTCCAGACTAACAATGCTGCTGTCTGCTGTGTCTCCTGTGCTC